>NC_092816.1:89500699-89800699 GCF_023375885.2 Dermacentor andersoni | reverse complement strand
CGCACGATAAGCCGAATGGGACAATGTCTCTACAACAGAGGATAACAAATCGGAGGGCCTTCCGGACCCAGATTCATATAGTTTGTCATAACAGTATATACACTTGTGTGAAGACTAACCTGGTTTCGTCGAAATTTCGGATACTAAGGTACAAAGAGTGAAGATGTGGTTGTATTGCATAGTCCAAAATAATAATAATGATAATTGTGCAGAAACCATCTAGTGTGATTGTCAACGTAAGCAAATAGACCAACCGAACGAGCGAGCATACAAGCGGACGTTTTCCTTGACAAATCGTGATCACCGACCTACTCCGAAAACCGGCGAAAAAGGAAAGGAAAGCTGTTAGCGTTAACGTAATTTTATCCTTAGGGAAGCAAGGTGTCATATTTTGTGACGGTGCACAGGTTTGAACGACTCCGGCAAGCAATAATTACTTAGTCGTTTAAAGAGTGCGAGTTGCGCACACATGCGCATCCGGCACGCCTGTATTTTAACAACTGCCTTTCGGTTTTATAGCTGTTTCATTTAATATTTTGTGTCGCGGATGTTTTGGCGCCGCAAGAAAAGCAGATTTTCAGCTCCTAGGATTATTGCTGTAGTAAGACGAACTTCTGATAAGACGAGTTCATATTCGCGGTTTATTCCAGTTCGCCTTGGCCCGACTACAATTCAACAATGTTATTGTTGTTGTTTGAAGTAACTGGATGGACCATTTTTGCGCCGTGACGCCTTTCTCAGATAATTTTAAGCTTTAACCTGCCTTATGGTTCCGAAGGAAACACGCACACACACACAGAGAGAGAGAGAGAGAGAAAGAGAGGCGACAGAGGGAGAGGGAGACGTCCGTATGTATCTCGCCTTTCTATATATATTTAGCTAAGTGAGTCCAACCGGCGACTCAATCATTCCGATGATGTCAGCACCTATACCTTTAACAAAACGATCAAATAAGGGTGCCGTCCGTTACGACTCCCGGTCCCAACGTGGGAGTAGCCCTCTCTATGGGGCCTAGCGCCCCGTCGCTCGCAGGACCCTTTATTAAAGTTGTTCCATCCATCCATCCATCCACTGCTGCTTTTCAGGCTTTCATTCTATCCAGGACCAGACTCTGAAGCCAGCTCGCACTGTAGTACGCATCTGCGTATTTGCCCAACCCAACCAAACCAAACCTACCTGACAGAATTGAACTCAACCGAACTGCAGCGCGCGCGTCGGAAAGAGGGCTCCTCTGGCTTTTCGAACCCGTTTTTCGCGTCAGATATGACACGCTAGAGCACACACTCTGTCGCCTGCTTGAACTACACATACATCGCCCCATTCACGTGCAGTAACACGACAAGGTTATGAGAAGCCCGAACTTTAGTTTCTATTACAACGCCCCTCTTCTCAAAGCAGGCGACGTGGTGTCCCACATGCAAAACCCAGCCTACCTGGATAGCGGTTCACGTTTGCATTAAACAACAAAAGCGCGCAGGCTAAACCGACACGTGACCGGCTTTTTTTTTTTTCACACGGCCTTGCGTATAGCAGGCGGAGCGTAACGAGCATGCGCGCTAAAGTGCGCGCCCGCTGTGAGAGGCCAGCCTCCAGATTTCTTGGTCCCTTTCCAGGCCGCGCGCACTGGAATATAACCTCGCGTCTCGCCGCCCTACCTTCCGCAATCGGCAACACAACCTCCCTTTCATATTTGAACAAGAAACTTCACGTACACAATGCGCACGTGCGGCCCATCTAACACGCACGAACAAGGCCCGCCACAAAAAAACGCACGTGATCAAGCCAGCGAGGCAGCTTTCACTCGCCAACTGCTCGGGCAATCTCGGCGAGATAGACCGGTCATTTGTCTTCACACCCTTTTCTATGGCGCGGCCAGCACGCGAGGTTGTAATACGGAGAAAGGAGGCGGGGAGGCACACGCGAGCGAAGGGAACGCGTCGAGGCTCGCGGTGGAGGCGATGACCAAGCGTATGGCAGGGAGAATGGCGAGAGCCTGGGCAAGGGCTGCTTGACCTACCGGAAGGAGAGAGGAGAAAGAGAGCGCGCAACGCGCGCGTGGTGTGGTTGCCGCAGCAGCGATACGGCGCTGCCAGGCGAAACGAAAGTGAGCTGGGCTGGGCGCAAGGCACGGGTTGTTGTTTCTGCGTGTGGTACACATAGAAAAGGACGCCGCGCCTACCCGCCGAATCTCGGTGGCTAATCAGCCGTGTAGCAGCAGCCGCCATACCGTTTCTAAGAAAGCGTGTATACGCCGCATACACACTATATGGATATACGGTGGCCAGGTGCCAGCAGGGCAGCGAGCGAGCGCGAAAGCGGTTCGTGGCGAGCGGCGTGGTATTGCAGCCCGGCAGCGGGCCGTGTACCGCAAGTTCCGTTACGTAACCGGATGTGCTCGCTTGTACCGCTGTTGCTGGCGCGAACGCCTCGACGCGCATTAGATGCAGTAACGGCGCAACGCTGCGATGTGAGCGGAAACGGCGCTGCCCGCGCACGTCGCATTTATGAGTGGACATAGTTCCCGTGCACGGCGTCTACAAGCCGCTCGCTTAAAGATGCAGTGTTTTCTTTTTTTTTTTGACACTGACACTGACACCAAGGACAACATAGGGGAAATTACTTGTGCTTAATAAATGAAGTAAGAAACGATACATTAATTGAAATTAAAGTGGATGAAAAAAGAACTTGCCGCAGGTGGGAACCGAACCCACAACCTTCGCATTTCGCGAAGGTAGTGGGTTCCACTTTAAGTTAATTTAATTAATTTAATTAATGTAAATCTAATTTAATTACTGTAACTTAATTTAATCTAATCCACTTTAATTTCAATTAATGTATCGTTTCTTTACTTCATTTATTAAGCACAAGTAATTTCCCCTATGTTGTCCTTGGTGTCAGCGTTTGTTGGCTTCTCAATATATGACTAATAAAAATCGGGCCCCTCGGTTAACCCCCTTCTTCTCGTTTATTGCATAACGAGGGTCTCGAATCCGGCAACATTGATGCCTTCAGGTAGCATATGTGGGTTTATTGACCAGTTGCCTTCACCCGAAAAGATCACGTTCTCGTGACGCCTGCGGCAAGAAGGACGTTCCACGTCCGCCGCCAAGGTCTGTGAGTGGTGGCGCTGGCTAACACTCCCAGGGTTCTACTATTACACACAAATACCCAAGAAAAGTGGATGGGGAAACAGGGCCGCAGTAGCTCAATTGGTAGAGCATCGCACGCGAAATGCGAAGGTTGTGGGTTAAGTTCCCACCTGCGGCAAGTTGTTTTTTTCATTCACTTCAATTTCAATTAATGTATCGTTTCTTTACTTCATTTACCAAGAACAAGTAATTTCCCCTATGTTGTCCTTGGTGTCAGTGTTTGTTGGCTTCTCATGATATGACTAATAAAAATCGGGCCCCTCGGTTAACCCCCTTTCTTCTCGTTTATTTCGGAAGCTTTGGGATTTAAAGCGACTGAAAGAGCATTAACCGCCGTCAGTCGTCCAGATAAGCAAGATACGTTTAGAGTATTGGTGGGAAAAAAGCTTGGGAGAGATTGATAGAATCGGATCTGGAGGTTTTAAAGAAGAGGGAAAAAATTACGGAGACATAGACAATGTCATAGAGCGACAAATACCTATAAATTGCCCGATTAGCTCAAGCAGTCGAGGTGACAATATGTCGCCGCCCAGTTTCTAAGGTGACGCCAATAAATTATTATTTTTATTATTATTTCAGCGCCGCCGACACCGGCTGCTAGGGATGCGGAGAAAATGCGACGACATTCGAAACGACGAGATAGGATAGCCTCCCACTCCATCGCTCGTCTGACCGTTACGTACCAGGTGTTATCGCAAGCTCAAGGTCAGAAGCTGCACTTCGGACAGCTTTCGGGCACTTGGACGACCGTCCTTTCACAGAGGAAAATATCTTGGGCCCGTGGACTCGTGCGTATGCTATGCACAAGGTCACAAAGGCATTGGTGCTTTTCTTGAAATGCACCAGCCTGCATGACCGCCTGTGACTGACTCGGCGATTAACGCTTGTGTGTGTAACAGTGTAAACTGCGAACTTCTTTCTTCCTTCTCCTCTTTCAATCCCCTTTCCCCCTTTCTCCAGTGCAGGGTAGCCTACCGAGCTCAGCCTGGTTAATCTCGCTGCCTTTCCCTAACGACCTCTCTCTTTCTCTCTCTCTCTTGACATTTTCCAAAATGAGGCACCCTTTCCTTGTGGTAAGCGATCGGAGGTGTAAAATAACGACTCACTGCAATGCAGTGCGCATCGCGTCGCTCTCATTTTGCTTCCACCGCTCGTTTGGTTGTATAAGTACTGGTCAGCTGGTGCCGCTGTCCTGCTGTCCTGCTCTTACCGTGGGAGGCTTAAACTCAAGGCGGCTATGGCATAGAAGCCTCACCAACGCACGTTGATGTTAGTTTTTCGTGCTGTAAGCTGCTGTACAGCGGTAGAGAGAAGCGAGAAATGGGACATCTCCCTGCTACCCGTTGATGAGTGAAACAGCTAGAGGGTCAGGATTCCTCAAAACAAACAAGATATAATCCTTCTTTACCACTATTGGGTTGAAGAAAGAAAGCCATAAATATGGGTGACTTGCATTGGTGATTTCGGTAACCAAGCAACACGCGGCAAAGGTGCATGGATTGACTGATCAGTGAGTTGTTAAAGTACCTTCTTCTTCCTCATGCTGTCGTGCTCGGTCGCGCTATACGGTAGCCAGCAATGCGCCACTGGGTGCCTTGTACGCGCCTCCGGGAAATCACAACCCCCCGGCATCTCCCTCGCCGCCCCCCCCCCCCCCCCCCCCTGCACGAGACCGTTTATGTAGATAGCTTATCGTAGGGAATCGGGCATCGATGTGCACAGCTGCTAGATATATAGCGAAGCGGCGGCAGGATAAATTTGGCGTCATATATCACACGTTCTCGAATAACGGAAGTGGTGCCAAATCCCCGCAGTGTGAAACGGCCAGAACTGGCCTTTGCACGAGCCTGGTCTAAGTTCCCTGTGGTGTAATATATGTTCGTGGCATAATATATTGGTCGTTATGACGACATCAAGGGTCAGGTACAAACAAGTCTGCATCGCTAGAGGCGACAGCTTATTTGCACATTATAGATACTTGGCAGGCGGCACAGCCGCATCTCGACGGCGGCGAAGCGCCAAGAAATTCGGCTCTCATTAGAAGGTCATTAGAATACTCCATTTTGAGGCCAATATACCGCTTTGCAGAAAGCTGTGATCCGATTACATTCAAGGTGGCCGATAATAGCTGTCTCGTGCTCCGCATTTATCTTCTCCTTGTGTATCGCGGCAGTGCCTTTTTTTAAACATTTTGGTCGCACGCAATGCAAAAAAGAAAAAAGAAAAGAGTGTTATAGTGGTGTCTACATCCCCTTACATTTTCATGTACACAAACAAAGGGACCAATAACCAGTGCGTATTGTGCCTGCGTACACCAAAACACACGACCATTGATCCCTCAGGGTCCGTGGTGCCTCGACTTCCTGTTGAGGTCCATACAACTTCTAAGGCCCGATTAACACAGCCGTGAAATGTGTTGTGGTCGTGGTGTGGGGAAAAAGGTGCTCTTTTCTGCAGCCCAATATGCGAGCACGGCTCTGAACTTATGGGGAAGGGAGAAAAGGCAGTGCCGTACAGCCACGGTAAGAGCGTCCACCAGGAGAGAGCAATTTCTTGCCAGTTTCTCCTCAAAAATTGGACACCGGCGACGTTAAGACCATCGAACAACGTCGCCGGTTTCGCGTTCTTGAGAAGAAACCGGCGAGGAAACGGTATGTTTTGACGGACACCGATGCCGTGAGGATGACGGGGTGGGGCAGATGCCGGCGGTGTGAATCATGCCTAAGACGCAAGAGAAATAGGTTGTGCAGAATCACAGTATCCTCCAGAGAGGTGGGTATCGAAGATGTCGTAGGAAGCGGAGCAATTCCTCACGTGGGCGACCTTCCGGCTTCTACCAGCCATTAACGGTTACGATCAGCAAAGGATTAGCGTTACTATACGCAACGTCGTATAGCATCACGTGCGTTAACTAATTAACGCGTGTAGCACGCACCCTAAACATACGACCCGATTGTGAATGAATTAATTAATTTCATGATCGAGGGAGTGTCAGAGACGTCGTAGAGGAGTGCTCCAGATGTAGTCGAAACGGTCGACTTCCGTTTGATCGACTTCCACCCAAAGCGCCAGTGGGCGAGTCTTCTTGCATTCAGCACTCTTCCGAGTGCGACCGGTATTGGAACTCGTGACCTCCTGTTCAACAGATGAAATAGACACCGAGGAGATAAGCCAACGCGGTGGGTCAAACGTACGCTCTCTGGCTGCATGTTTGCGCATGATGTTGAGCCCGCACGCATACCCTGCTCACCTAACAGTAGTGGTCTCGCAATGGGCACACCATAATATACTGGCGCGAAGCTATGTGCATTGTGCGATTTGCTCGAGAGGAACCAATGCAGTGCTATAGCAATAAAACTTGTGCGACGTATTACGAGTGAAACTGGGAGAAATATTCTTTGATGGGTACTGGAGATGTTGGTCTGGCAGTCCACCTAGCCTGCTGCTCCACGTGACCAGGGCGATGCACGAAATTACCGTCTCACATAGATTGTATACGCACGCAACCAACGCAGACAAGTTAAACAGAGCGAGCGAGTGTGGTAAAGGGAATAGAGGGGCTGAATTTTGGTCACAACCACACGAGGCCAACAGACAATGAAGCCAGGGTAAGCCCACGGTGAATTAACGCTTCTCTGTAATTTAAATGCAGAAAAAGAAATTAAGCAACACGGAAGTGAAGTGGACGGAAAGAGAGCTTGCCTCAGATGGGAGCTGAATCAACGCACGTCTTCCGCATTATAGAGGCATGCGGTGCTCTACCACTGAGCTACCGCTGGGCCCGTCCTCCCCTCCCTTCTTGCGTGCACTATAGTAAGCTAGGCCATGAGAGAGCGGCTTGTTGGGCTAGTTGGCGCATGATTATGCTAGGAGAATGCCAACAAACTTGGAAAAAGGGGAAAAAAATCGAGAGGCAGAAACAGACACCAATCCACCTTCCTGTCGCTTACTGGAGAGCATATAAAAAGAAGGGATATATACGAATGCCGACGAATAATTTTCAGCAATGAATATTTAAGCACGTCACTCTCTGTTTTTAATAAGCAATTCCAGTGTATGTATGTATGTATGTATGTATGTATGTATGTATGTATGTATGTATGTATGTATGTATGTATGTATGTATGTATGTATGTATGTATGTATGTATGTATGTATGTATACACCTACACGTCAAGAGGCACTGTCAGCCTAAACCGACTGGACGGTCCCATACATGCATGCATATTATATTGCGAAGCGCGGCAGTTTCGGTCGGCGCGCATACGAAAGTCGTCCCTGTCCTTGACAGGCCTTCGGCGGAGCCCTGCGGCGAGGCCGTCGCAGCAGCAGCCGCGGCCGCTGTGTGCGGCGCATAAAATAATGAGAGTAAAGAAAAAAAAAAAAAGAAGGAGCTCCGCTCCGGTCCCTCTGCGCACGGAATCGCGCGTCCACTATAGCCTGGCGCGTGCGCGCGCGTTCGTGCCAAGGCGACACCGCCCGCGGGGCAACCTCCGGCATGACGCAACGCCAACGGGGCTACTAAAACTGGATCGGCGCGAAGCGGCCATTATACGTATGTATATATACGTATGTATTTATAGGTCAAATGGGCGCACGCGCGCTAACGGCACTTCGACGCTGCGCAAACATGGAAACCGGGAGGCGTATATATAGGTATAAGCACGCTTATCTGTACCGCTTATCGCGCTTTAACTCCCCAACGTCCTGCTTGTTTTCTCCTTCTCGGGGCACACTTCGGGTGAGACGTCTGTGCATCGGCAACTCTTGCGCCGTCCGCTCCCTCCCCCCTCCAGTCTTTCCCCCCTTATGCGCGCGCGCGCGCGTGCAAGCGGCGACGGGCAGAGCGCGTTCAGCATATTATACACCGTTACACGCTCGGCGCGACTTAACATTTGCTATACCGTCGCTGCCGACCGCTAACTGCTTACGCATGCCTCGGCATAGCAAGTTCAAGCACAGCGGCTGCAGAGCCTGACATTTGCGGCGAGGTCGGTTTCGTGTGCAGTATCGAGGAGTGCAGCAAATGATACGCGCTGGTGCACCTGATTTTCGGACGACACTATAAACGTCCAAACGGCCGCGTGTTACGTTAAAACCTGTCTCTCTCTCTCTCTCTCTCTCTCTCTCTCTCTCTCTCTCTCTCTTTCTCTCAATCGTTGCTTCGCAGCCGCCATGGTGCTAATATAAGCGCGTGGGCGCGGGAGCGAATCTTGGCCGCGGCGGCCGCATTTCGATGGGAGCGAAACGTGGGTGGGGGGGGGGGGGGGAAGAAAAGAAAAAGAAAACGCCTGCGTACCGCCTGCATTGGGTGCACGTTAAAGCACCCCAGGTGGTCAAAATTAATCCGGAGTCCCTCGCTAGGGCGTGCCTAGTTATCAAATCGTGGTTTTGGCACATGAAACCCCAGTATTTATTATTATTTTTTAATCGCGCTTAAACTCCGCCTAGGGCTGCCTGTCCGGCGCTCGTCTATGGTGCCCGCTAGCGTTCGTTTTCGTAATGAGTGGATAAAAGTAAACGCAACTTCTTTTACTTGTGGAACCGACAGTGTCGCTGCATAGCGCATTACCATGCACATTAATGTTTTATGGCGTTGTTGATGAGTCATATTATAATGGTTTAGAATGCGTTGTGCCCATACAGTTGATTTGTGTACGCAATGAGCGCTCAAGAAAGATTACATCTCGTAAGATTCGCAAGACAATCCCGGAGTCATGTGCATACCACTGCACGGCGGCAACCTCACGATGGCTGACTGATACAACCCTCTCCTCTCTTGTGAATGTGACAAGCTTCGACTATTTCCCTGGTCAGCTGATCCTTGTGGTGCGATAGAAGTGTAGTGCTATTGTAATGCGGCCAGCACCCATGTTGTGAGCAGTGCCCTTTAAAGTGGGAATGAATGTTTTCCCCCAGTGAACTTTTGTGCTCCGAAAGTCTTGTGTTTACACATCGGCCCGTTAGGCCGATCTATACTTTTCCACAATATATGGGCAAAGAGTATATGAAACGTCCTATGAAACCTGCTATGAAACGTCGCCCGCATTGGGTTCACCAAATATAACAATGGGAGAACAGAAATATATCTCTTCAGCTTCGGTCTCCCCGGAGCATCTGGGACTCGTCTTTTCCAAGGCTGTCAGGCCGGTGACATTTCGACGAGAAAATTTGTCCCTTGCCAGAACCCTATATACATGCTCGACAAAGAGCCTGACGATGTTGACACTGTGAGTTCTGGCAACCCCATTTTTCCCCGTCGGAGTACGACTGAGGGCGTGAGGCAGTAAAGGCAATCACTAAGTCAACGTGGACTGTTAAAATACCATTCCAGAAATTCGCGGACGCTAATTGGAATCGGCTGGCGCAGGACAGGGGTAATTAGAGATCGTCCTGCAGTGGACATGAAAGATGATGATGATGATGATGCTGCTGCTGCTGATGATGATGATTGGCCGGTCCGCATACCTTTAGCGCAATTCAAGACACCCGCCCTGAGCATAGAGCGGTGACGTCCCATATACGCCATCATAGCCCCTTACTGCCGTCAGTGAGTAAAACGGCGCACGACAGACGGCGCTACGGTTTTCTGGACAAAACGAAAACGCGCGGCCATGGAGAAACCGCGCCAAAGACAGAGCGTTGGATTCACCTCTGCAACTGCTCCTGGTAAAGTGGCGTAGACCGTTTGGGAATCCCGCGACATTACGTTGACGTCGCATATGTCCGCTGACTGCAGCTTGTGTAAATATAGCGCTCCTACAAAACGAGCACAGCACCGCGCGATAACGAAACAACCGAAACACGAAAGCGCTGGCGGCGCGGAGTAGGAGAAACCAAAACCTTTCGGCCACCCGCGTCGTTGTCAAGGGTGACGCCAATCGGTTCGTTTTTCCAAATATTGAATAGAAGTGGGGAAGTAGCATTTTTTCTTTCACCTTATAATGCAATAATATTATCTCTTTATTACGAGTGGTTCAGTAGGCACTCTGGTGCTAGGGACAGAATTACAGGAGGAGCTCTTTGGTCATCGAACTCATGCACCGGGGTCGCCTCCGTGTGCGGCATTTACCTCTATTTCTCAATCATTGAAGCTCTGTTCGCGATAATATCGACACCTTAGACGTTCTCGCGAGCACTAATCTTTCGCTTTAGCTTCACTTATTATTTAAATGATGCGGTTTTACGCGCCTAAACCACGATCCGATTACGAGGCACGCCGTATGTGGGAGACTCCGGAAATTTGGACCACCTGGGTTTTTTTTTTTACCGGGCACCTGAATCTCGTACACGGGTGCTTTCGCATTTCGCCCCCCATCGAAATGCGGCCGCCGGGATTCGATCCCGCGACCTCGTGCTGGACTTGCTATTTGCCCTTAATGTCACTTTAAGAGCGTCTCAGCAACGCAACGTCGTCGTCGACGCCGCCGCCGAGGGCGCCCCCTGCACGTCGCGCGCGGAGCTACAAAGGGCGTGTGTGTTATCGCAGTTCGCCCCCATCGAAATGCGGCCGCCGGGATTCGATCCCGCGACCTCGTGCTTGACTTGTTATTTGCCCTTAATGTCACTTTACGAGCGTCTCAGCAACGCAACGTCGTCGTCGACGCCGCCGAGGGCGCCCCCTGCACGTCGCGCGCGGAGCTACAAAGGGCGTGTGTGTTATCGCAGTTCGCCCCCATCGAAATGCGGCCGCCGGGATTCGATCCCGCGACCTCGTGCTTGAGTTATTATTTGCCCTTAATGTCACTTTAACAGAGTCTCAGCAACGCAACATCGTCGTCGACGCCGCAGAGGGCGCCCCCTGCACGTCGCGCGCGGAGCTACAAAGGGCGTGTGCGCACGCACCGCTCAGCTTGGTCAGCACGCGCGGCGATCGCACGCCAGCGGCAACGCCCGTCTTTCGATCGTTTACAGCGCGTTATACGACGAACGTGCGCCCCCCGCGCCAGTCGCAGTCGAATGGCGAAAGTGTAAGCGAGCGGCGGAGCATTACTGCTGCACCGTTGTTTTTATCCTCGTTTTTTTTTCTTTCTTTTTTTCAGTCCTTCCAGTCCGGCCCCCAACTGTGGTTACTTTTCCTGTACCCTCTTTTCGTCCTTCGCCGCGCGATATATTAAAAAAAAAAGCAGAGCTATACACACTGCATGCCCGAGCACCCGTCAAAAGGCGATGCCAGGGTCACTTTTGTGCCTAATGAACCGCACTCAGCGAGGCATATATATATATATATATATATATATATATTACGTGTGTAACTATATACCGACGCCAAATAGACGCAGCCGTCGGACCGCGGTGTTTTTTCGTTTTTGCTTTTTTCCTCGGAACACGGAGAGCCACGCCGTAAATGCATGCCTACGCGTCTGGCGCGAAGTCATCAGCGCCAGGGAACGCATACACGAGTGCATAACGTGCATAATACCGCGTCGAGAGTTACGGGCGTAAACACGCGTTCGAGCGGTAAAAGAAGGGACGAAGATCCGGTAAAGCGTTAATGGCCCATGACGACGAGGTGACATCGCCGCATTCCTCGATTAAGCGCCGGCGGCGAAAACATCGGGACTCCGCCACGCGATTATGCTCGAAGAAGGAAAGAAAGAAGGGTGTAACGGCTTTGTAAAGAGAAAGCGGAACCAAGGAAGGTTCCGGCTAGCTACAGCGAATTTTCGATATTCACCAACAAAAATGATGAATTAACAATTATTATTATTATTATTATTATTATTATTATTATTATTATTCAAGCAGGAGTGAACAGATGTCATTACGTAAGTGGCGAGTGCGTATGATGTGAGATCGAGGCAGAGCGGCGAAGCCCTACACGCAATGAAGTAATGTACAGTCTTTTGTTGTCTCATACTTCAAGGTAGGTAAAGAAACAAGAAAGAAACGGAGAAAGAAAGAAAGAAAGAAAGAGAGAAAGAAAGAAAGAAAGAAAGAATAAGGCTGCACCAGATTTGCTACCTTACCCTGGTGGAGGGTAATGACAGGAAAGCGAAAAAGGTAAGGGGTTAAGAAGTTCTGCGCGCGCACGCCGGCGTTCCCCATGCATTCAATGTTGCGCCGACTAAAAGTTAAACCGAAGGACGACGTTTGGGGCGGCACGGACAAAGGCGGCACCGCGCACTTAAGCCACTGACACCCGCTCAGAAACGGAGCTTTCCCCTACAATCGCGCGTTTCGTTGATGCCGCGGCGAGCGAAAGCCATAAACCCTCAGCGCGCGCCGGCGCCCGCTAAACGTGAAATGCGCGAGAACCGACGACACGCACTCGCTCGTTTTCCCATCCGGGACAAGGTCCACCACCGGCCTCCGAAGCGACGCCGAAAAGCGAGAACGTCTCTGCAGTCAGTCGCACACGTCGGGACCCTTCACTTGTTAGCGCATAGCGGTTACACGAGTGCACGCGCCGCGCTATACAGACGCGAATTCGTTACCGGCTCGCTCAGCCACGACTGAATGCAGTCGTATGGGTATACGTGGGAGTGGGACCGATATATCTAATCACACGCCCCAGTCGCGACTGCCCCCCCCCCCCCCCCCCACCTCCACACCCCTTCGCGAACTTAATATTCCTGCGCGAGACTGCGTACGCTCTTGCTGAGGCACAATGTGAGACAGACACGATCACACGCACGCAGACGGCTCTGTCTTTACCGCGCTTCGCCCCTCGTGCGTCGATCGTCGCGTGCGATGCGTTGCGCAATCCGCTGGCGCATGAAACACGCCGTGCGCGTATACCGTCGTGGTGCCGTCGCTCGCTCGCGGTCGGTGCTGCGTTCGTTGTCTAATCGAGAGCGTGGCGGTCGGAAAGACGGAACACCTCGTCCCGTCCTCCCTGGATTGAGAGCGGGGACGCGACGCCGACGCTTCGGGGACGACGAAGAAAGAAGAAAAGAAAGGAAGGAAAAGGGCCGCGCGAAACAAAGCCAGCTTCGCGTCTCGCCCGAAGTGCGTGCGTGCAAGATCAGAACGTGCACTTCTTCCGCGGGAAGAAAAATAAAGAATTGCGAGATCGATGCTGAAGGCTTCGGACAAACGTGGGCGTATTTGTAATTTGGGTATGACAAATGATTGAGAGTCGTTCCCCGCAAAAACGTGCACGTGCGTACGTGAGGACAGAACGGTGGGTATACACTGGGGCGTGACCGGTTTCTAATGAGACACATGCGTATAGACCTTGCTTGTTCCGTTTGTTACGAAAGAATAGCGCAGTTGGAAAAACAAATAAAAGAAAAGAAACGAAAATCCTCTCCACGAATTTGATTGGTGATTTATTTATTTATTTATTTATTTATTTATTTATTTATTTATTTATTTGGTGTACTCCTCATTCTGGCAACTCGTTAGCAATCGCATGCGTGAACAAGAATGACTTTGTTCTTATTTACATTAGGCTTCTACCCAAGTCAACGGAGGAGATCTGCAAGCGTGATAAGCGTACAATCTTTCCATCTGGTTTTCTCATTGACCCTGCCTGCCCGAGAAGTCGAGTAAGATGATAAACTATAACGAAGAGAGAGCGGAAGACATATACTGTTCGTTGGTCAGTCCCCCGCGTGTAGTTGGTAGGAGCAATATAACATAACGCAGCAACAACAACAGCGATGACAACTTTTTATCACGATGCGAAAAGGGGTGCCGCACGAAGAAGACGGATATCGAACAGGGAAAATATCACGAGACTTCCGCATCACGCCGGCGTTTACAGAAATGGATGAGGCTATACTTGGCAGCTGAATAATGTAGGCAGCGTATTTTGTACGCTCTTCCAAAACATCACAATAGAACGCAGCCGTCGGTATACTTTGAACCATCTTCCATCTTCACCGAATACTCAAGTGCCCCATTGTACCAACATGTCCAGTCACGCGCACTACACATTCCTCGAGTCGATTCAAGCGCGCCAGCGTGAATGTTTTTTTATTGATATGATATAAGGAGATGCTGACGTACAATTTAAGGCGCCGGCTGCTCCTTAGCTCTTGAAAGGGTCTAGCTTACAACATACAGGGTTCAAGATTACGTATGAAATAACCTTTTCACACGAGCACCAAGACTTGTCACGCAACGTTTTCACAGGAATACTACGACATAAGAAACACATGCTACATGCAATATACAAGTTAAATGTCTCCACAGTTATGTAGGAAAAAGTCTCAAAAATACAAATGATACTGCCGCCCAATAACACAGTCTCTAGTCAGCTGGTGGTACATACGTCGCGTAAATGCATTATCACATATAGTGACAACAGAACAGTCAACATAACATGATCAACAAACGCATACATATATACAGCGACTTTCATATATATATATATATATATATATATATATATATATATTATGCTTTCATTTCAGCGTGAATTAAGTGCTAATTATTGCACGCGTGCTTGCGGATAGCGTGTGTGGGAGTGTTTATTTCCTGAATTCTCGATGCCAACATTTTCCGTTCATTTGACAATGAAAGGTCGTGGAAAAAGTGGCAATGAAAGTTGCCAACATTCTTTTTCACATATCAGTCACTTAGTCAGCCAGTGAGTGAGTGAGTGAGTGAGTGAGTGAGTGAGTGAGTGAGTGAGTGAGTGAGTGAGTGAGTGAGTGAGTGAGTGAGTGAGTGAGTGAGTGAGTGAGTGAGTGAGTGAGTGAGTCAATAGGATACTCAGTATTTGATAAATTTTAAACCAACTTTGCTTCGTTCAGGTGCCCTTAAACTTAAGTACATGAGTTTTTTTATTATTATTCTTTTACATTCTGACTGCGGCAAAATGCGACTGCAGCTGGCAGGTGTCAAACCTACGACCTTAAGAAGCCGAAGTAAGACATCGTGGCGGATATCCTCAGGTGGTAACTACACCAGGACGAGAGTTTGTCCCTGCCCGTATATATAGTTTATAAAACGTTTTCGACCCAAACAGCCTAACATTTGCGCCTGTTCCTGTCTAGCAAGACAAATTTCATCCTTCCTACGACGTTCAATATCAACGAAACGACAAGCTTCAGTAAGTGCCTTCCACCAAGGCTATTTCCGAGGCTACTTTTAATTCCGCAGCTATTCCGCTGCCTCCTCTGAAGATATCGGGAAATTTTACGAGCTCAAGCGCTATAATGCGGGAAGGCGAATTCCAACACGTTCCTTCCTTACTGCTCTAACTCTATTCAAATTGCGAGGCAGCCTCAGGGAGCCCGACGTGTCGTGCGTGCCTGAACAACGGAAAATCTTGCGAGTAAAATTAAACAAATGTTTTGTATTGCAGGGAGCATGGGAGCGATCGACAGTCCAGGCCATGTGAAGACAGGACTCGCATTCATTATCCGTATACAGCGGACACTGCAGTGCGACGCCGAATACAGCTCCAAGAGAGATTATAAAGTGTACTCGCGATCGCTCGAATACTGTGGATCTCACGGTAAAACACTATTGTGCGACACAGTGTAAAGCTAATGCAAGCGCTTCACAGGGCAATCCGTTGCAGCTCCGTCGCTTTGTTGTGAAAATACGAATCGGTTACAAGAAAAATAAAAAAGTGTCGAGTGAACACTTCCCGTGGCACTCCTCGCCGGTAATTTCGTTAACGAAAAGAAAGAACTGGTGTGTATATAGTCTCACGTTGAGTCCGTAGCGTCGAGGATCGAGAACCTTTCTCGAAAAAAACAAAACAAGAAACAGTGCCCAGTGATTGCTACAATTAAGGTCGATGCGCCATGGCTAAATTCTGCAGCAAATACCGGCAATAAAACGGGAGGGCGCAGGCGAGCAACGCGGGAACTTACGTCCTTATCGGCCTCAAACGCTCCGTCATTAAAAGACAACGCCGTCGTGATCGCCTATAGACTTATTAGTTTCGTATATGCCCGACTGCACGATGTACATGTGTAACATATATATATATATATATCCCATGGTGATCCATACTGCTCCTGCAGGCCACTTGCTGGTGAGCGCGATAACTATTTTTGTTTCCCAAAAGCGGGTGAACTTATGGAGTATATCGCATAGGAAATGCCTAAAACAGCATATATATATTCTGCCTGGCACTCGCTGACGACGCAGCCCGTGCACTTTTGACAAAAACGTGTAATGCATGAGCGGTGTTTGTTCCGCGTGTGTCCCTCGATGCGTCATCGCATTCATCTGCAGCGGCACGCCGTAATCCGAGCATCCCGACAAACCTCTACTGTCTACAGCTTTCATAACCGAGTCCCTCTCACCCTCTGTTCCTCTCTGTACGCAATGCTCACCCTTTCCCACACTATATAGCCAATGGTGCGAATTGCACTCGCAGCCACTGCGCCGGAATTTAATAGCGCTGCTGTACAGAGGTTTACAGAAGCGATCGCAAGTAATATGGATCCTTAAACTACGGTTCCCTCATATCGACTTTGTTTTATTGAGTCGTTAAATTATTCAATCGAGCAGTCAATCAATGTGCACATTAAGCTGGAGCTTCAACGCAGTGGCAGCGCGTATACCGTACGCGCAGCGTCTATCATGCAATGCTACAGCGCTAACGAAAATCACTGCGTCTGCACTAAAGCTGCTCAATGTCGACCAGTCACCGCATCAGCGAGCCTTTACTCTGCTTACATGCGTGAGGATAGGGTTAAACTGCGCAACGAAATGCGTATGCTGCCGCAAGCTTCTGCAAAGAACTCAAGTGCCCTTCCACTCTGCGAAGAAGGATGACCAGCGAAGCTGTGTATGTGGGCCCCTTAATGGCGAACTGCCCCTACGCCTCGGGTCGGCACGGCATTACACTATCTTCGGGATCGGCCCACGTATGGGGAGTGCCTAACGCCTGCTTCACCTCCGCCGCGGGTCGGCCCGGCACTGCACTATCTTCGGGACGGGCCCACGTATGGGGAGTTTCTTGCTTACCACAACGACACGAAAATTTCTTTGGACGGTAGAGTTACGCAGCTTCGGTGTAAAACCGTCGACGTGCGCTGAGTCTGCGTATGGTCAGCGTCTCCTACATCAGCGGTGATGGCGGGGGGAGTGCGACGGCGAGGAGAGGGCGCTCTGCTGGTCACTGAAAGTGTGTGGGGAGGTACTGGTGCGGTTCAAGACATTACGGAATATAGTATACGCGCCTAGCGAACTTGGTGACGTCGTTTGAGCAATGGGTCCGACCACGGCCGAACGCTGTTACGTTTCGCCTACAACGCGCGGTAATGCCGGCGCGGATGCAACGGACGCCGGGGCTTTGTTCAAAGCGGCGGACATTTTGGCCCGTCCGACGCCGCCGCGACGCCTACCCGCCAAGCGTGTCCAGGCGTGTTTCAGTGCCACGTGTCTTCGTGTGTGCGTGTGTGTGTGTGTGCCCTCGCTTGTCAAAGCGCGGCAGCCGGGGAGCGGAGTTCCCCGAAGGAGGGGCCTGGAGGTCTCTCGGCTCAACCGCTCGCGCCGTCGTGGGCCCCTGCTGCGCCGTCCCGTGACCTTCATCCCGTGACCTTCCCTCCTTCCCTTTTGGACCGCGACGCCGAGGGTATAAGAGCAGCTGCCCCCGGACGCCAGAGGAGAGGCTCCGATTTGTACTGTTGAGTTATGTGCTCTCCCGTCTCTCCACTTCGGTCGACCTGACCGGCCGCTCTTTTGCTATGTTAGAATAAACAAGTTGTTCTGTTACCAGTCTTCTCTTGCTTTGCCGGGACCTTCGGATGCTTCCAGTGCCCCAGGCCGCCAGGCCAACGCTACCCTTGGGGCTTGCGACCCATTGGCAATAACGGGCGTCAGCACCGAGACCCCAACAACTCGGGCCAGCGGTGCGATTCCAACATCTGGTGGCAGCGGTGGGATCGCGACAACGGAGGCCAGCAGCGAAGAGATGCGGTTGACTGTATGCTGAGCAGCTCAACGACCATCCGGGAGCAGTGCAACGAGCCCTGTGTGATGACTGGTTGCCTGCAGCGGAACGACTGCGCTGAATTCTTGGCTGCGAGGTTTGGTGAGTGCGGGACTTTCTTCTTCTGAGTTTTGCCAGGCTTTTGTTAGTGTTAGAAACAGAGCTGGTAATTGTGGTTGTCGTTGCTACCGGGTTAGTTTGCGGCAAGACAATAGTAGGCAGTAGAGAAAGCAGCATTCAGAGCAGCCATGGATTTGAAGTCGTTGCGCAAACCGAAATTGCTGGAGCTTGCGAGAGAGTTGGGTCTGGATGTCTCAGACAAACTCAGAAAACCAGAACTGCTAAGGGCTATTCTTGAGTTAGAAGCTGAGGATGACGAGCTGTCGGAATGCCTTGAGACCATTGAGGAGAGGGAGGAGCAAAAAGAGAAACAGGAGCGCGAACTTAAAGAACAGAAAGAGAAAGATGAGCGCGAACGTAAAGAACAGAAAGAGAAAGATGAGCGTGAACTTAAAGAACAGAAAGAGAAAGATGAGCGTGAACGAAAAGAACAGAAAGAAAAAGAAGAGCGCGAACACGCTTTGGAAATGAAGCGTCTCGAGGTAGAGATGGAACGCGCTCGTAATGGAAGTCAGGCACACGGTGCAGGAGAACGAGTATTGTTCAAAATGACTGACCTGATGCGGCCGTTTAAGCTTGGAGAGGACATTGGTTTGTTCCTGGTTAACTTTGAGCGAACGTGCGAGAAGCAGGGGTTCTCTCGGGAAACGTGGCCACAGCGCTTGCTCACTTTGCTACCCGGCGAGGCGGCCGACGTAGTCGCTCGCTTGGAGAGAGAGGAGGCAGAGGATTTCGACAAAGTGAAATCGAGTCTGCTAAAAAAGTACCGGCTGTCAGCGGAGGCGTTCCGTCGGAAGTTTCGGGAAAATGAGAAAGGCAAAAGTGAGTCATATACAGAGTTTGCGTACAGGCTTATGTCAAACATGCAGGAGTGGCTCAAAGAAGAGAAAGCTTTTGGTGACCACGAGAAAGTTCTGCAGTGTTTCGGGCTAGAACAGTTTTATAGTCGGTTACCTGAGAACGTGCGGTACTGGGTCTTGGATAGGCCAGACGTTAGTACGGTGGCTAGAGCCGCTGAGTTAGCCGAGGAGTTTGTGACGCGTCGGGCTCGTGGAGCTAAGGACGGTCAAAAGGGTGAATTTGGCTCCAAGTTTGAGAGGCCAAAGTTCACGCCCATGAGAGCAAAGGGGGACACACGTAGTGCGGATGCGAGTGAAAGCAGTCCGACCGAACGTAAGGAGACGGCGGCAACCGAAGCCGAACGCAGAAAGCGGTTCGAGATGAGGCAAGCGCGCGTTTGTTATACGTGCCAGAAGCCGGGTCACTTTTCGGCGCAGTGTCCAGAAACAAAAACACAAGTCGTGTTTTTGTCTATATGCAGCACTGACGAGAACATGAAGCTTCTCGAGCCTTACATGCGAGACCTCCTCGTGAACGGGAAAGAGTGCCGAGTGCTTCGCGATTCCGCAGCTACAATGGATGTAGTTCACCCCTCTTACGTAGAACCCGATATGTTCACGGGCGAGTGCGCATGGATCAAGCAAGCAGTGGAAGCTCATAGCGTGTGTCTGCCGGTAGCAAAAGTGCTTATTGAAGGACCTTTCGGAGCACTTGAGACGGAGGCCGCAGTGTCATCTATGCTGCCTCCCCAGTACCCGTACCTATTTTCGAACAGGTCCGATCACCTCCTGCGCGAGAAGGGGCTTTTGTTTGGTGAGGCTAGCGTTCAGGCCTTAACCAGATCGAAGGTTCGGGAGCTCGCTGCAAAGGCGGTAGTTGCGGGGCCGACGTTGTTGAACGATGAGAAAGGGTCAGAGACGCAGCAAGCTGGTATTCAGAGCACGCCCGAACAGAATAAAATTGAGCCTGTAGCGTTAAAGGCAGCAGATACTGGAGAGGAAATTCCCGACACGGGAAAGTTAGAAGAGCTGTCTCCAGATTTGCTCATCGCGCCTACGTCAGACGGACTTAACAGGTTGCTAAAAGTCAGCCGGTCGGCTTTGATAGCCGAGCAAAAGAAGGATGGCAGCCTAGAAAACATACGCTGCATTATCAAGGAAGGTATCGCCAAGAAAAATGCTCGCTTTGTGGAAAGAGGTGGGGTCCTGTACCGGAAGTATCTAGACCGCAGAGGAGTGGAGTTCGATCAGCTGATCGTGCCTCAATGCTATCGTCAGGATCTGTTGCGCTTGTCGCATGGGGGTTCGTGGTCCGGACACCTAGGAGTTAAGAAAACTAAGGACCGTCTCTTGCAGGAGTACTATTGGCCAGGGTGTTTTCGGGACGCAGACCACTTTGTGAAGACATGCGACACCTGTCAGCGGGTGGGCAAGCCAGGGGACAAATCGAGGGCGCCGTTGAAGTTGGTACCTATCATTACGGAGCCTTTTAGACGGCTCGTTATTGATACAGTGGGACCTCTGCCGGTAACAGCCACGGGGTACCGACACATTTTGACTGTGATCTGCCCAGCGACAAAGTTCCCTGAAGCAGTGCCGCTTAAAGAACTCAGCTCAGTTGAGATAGTCAATGCACTACTGTCCATATTTGCGCGAGTTGGTTTTCCTGCAGAAATCCAGTCAGATCAGGGTACAGTGTTTACTAGCGCTTTGACGACAGCCTTTCTCGAAAGGTGCGGGGTAAGGCTGTTACACAGCTCAGTGCACCACCCCCAGTCGAATTCCGTTGAGAAGCTCCACTCCGTCATGAAGCGCGTGTTGAGAGCATTGTGTTTTGAACATCAAACTGACTGGGAGCTGTGTCTGCCTGGAGTGATGTTTGCTTTAAGAACCGCGCCGCATGCGGCTACGGGGTTCTCGCCAGCTGAGCTGGTGTACGGTCGCTCGCTGCGATCTCCGCTTCGCATGCTTCGAGAATCATGGGAAGGCAGGGGCGACGACCCAGTCGTGGTAGAGTACGTGCTTAAGCTCCTCGAACGCTTAAGAAGGGCACAGGAGTTGTCAGGTGAAGCAATGGCAGAGGCCCAGCAGAGGGCCAAGGTTTATTATGATCGGACAGCCAGGGCCCGTCGTTTTGAGGTGGGCGATGAGGTCATGATATTGCGCACATCGCTAAAGAACAAACTCGACGTGCAGTGGGAGGGCCCAGCACGGATTGTTCAAAAACTGTCGGACGTTAACTACGTGGTGAGTCTGCCAGGAAAGCGGAAAGCACAGCAAGTTTACCACTGTAATCTGCTCAAACCCTATAAGCAACGGGAAGCAGTGGTGTGCATGATGGTAAACGTGCCCGAAGAGCTTCCGGTCGAGCTTCCGGGACTAGGCTCAGTGACAAACAGGAAAGACGCCGATCAAGTCATTAGTGACTTAATAAGTAAAGCATCGCTGTCGCCTGAGCAGAAAACAGAACTACACCAGCTCTTACAAGAGTTTCAAGGTCTGTTCTCTGAGAGGCCTGGTAGGACTTCTGTCCTTACTCATGACATAGAACTTACCTCCCCAGAGCCAGTACGATCCAAGGCGTACC
Organism: Dermacentor andersoni; assembly: GCF_023375885.2. Classification (NCBI taxonomy): domain Eukaryota; kingdom Metazoa; phylum Arthropoda; class Arachnida; order Ixodida; family Ixodidae; genus Dermacentor; species Dermacentor andersoni. The sequence goes on along the minus strand of NC_092816.1, from coordinate 89,779,156 downwards.
GGGTGTCACCCCGCCAGAGCGATATTATGGAGGCTGAGGTAAAGAAAATGCTACAGCTCGGTGTTATTGAAGCGGGTGAGAGTGATTATACCTCCCCTTTGATTTTAGTTGAGGTACCGGGCAAGGAACCTCGTCCTTGCGTCGACTACCGCAGGCTTAATTCCATCACTAAGGATCAAATTTATCCGATCCCTAACATCGAGGAGCGCCTTGAGAGAGTGAGTAGCGCTCAGTTTATTTCCACCCTAGATCTTGTCAGGGGTTATTGGCAGGTTCCACTTACAGAAGAGGCTAGTAGGTATGCGGCGTTCATTTCACCAATGGGGACATTCCGTCCTAAAGTTTTGAGTTTTGGTTTGAAGAACGCGCCATACTGCTTTTCAAGCCTCATGGATAAAGTGTTGCGGGGACAGCAAGAATTCGCTTTACCGTATCTAGACGACGTAGCGATATTCTCCGCATCCTGGCCTGAGCATATGGCGCACTTGCGGGCAGTGCTAACCCGCCTGCGCGATGCGGGCTTGACAGTCAAGGCTCCCAAGTGCCAGTTAGCACAGGCCGAGGTTGTCTACCTCGGACACGTGATTGGTCGGGGTCGTCGCCGCCCCTCTGAAATAAAGGTGGCCGCTGTGCGAGACTTCCCGCGACCGCGCACGAAGACCGATATTCGGTCGTTCTTAGGTGTCGCCGGCTACTATCAGAGGTACATCCCCAGGTACTCTGATATCGCGGCTCCCTTGACGGATGCTCTAAGAAAGACAGAGCCGCAAACAGTCGTCTGGGATGAGACGAAGGAAAGGGCTTTTAGCGCCCTAAAGAGCGCCCTAACAAGCCAGCCTGTGCTACGATCGCCCGACTACACAAAAGGGTTCGTTGTTCAGTGTGATGCTAGTGAGCGAGGCATGGGCGTTGTACTGTGCCAACGGGAAAATGGAGAAGTAGAACACCCCGTCCTGTATGCTAGTCGTAAGCTGACGAGTCGTGAGCAGGCGTATAGCGCCACCGAGAAAGAGTGTGCGTGTATCGTGTGGGCCGTTCAGAAATTGTCATGTTACCTAGCTGGCTCGAGGTTTATCATTGAAACGGATCACTGCCCTCTCCAATGGCTGCAGACCATCTCTCCCAAAAATGGCCGCCTCCTGCGCTGGAGCCTCGCTTTGCAACAATATTCCTTTGAGGTGCGTTACAAAAAGGGGAGTCTCAACGGTAACGCCGATGGCTTAAGTCGAAGCCCCTAACGTGGGAATCAGCCTCAAAATTGCTTGTTACTGATGTTTTTCTTCCTGAGGCAGGATTTTTTTTTAACTTATTGCTTTTGTGTAGTGTTTCGAAGTGATGATGTGCTTTTTAGTGCAATTTTTCCGATTTATGGACGCGTTCTGAGTGCTGCTAAACTACTGTAAGGAACTAGGCAGCAGTATAAAAGGGGAAAGAGCCTGGCAGGGCTTAGTGAGGGTTGTGCCGTGCTTGCTGACTGAGCGGTTGACTTTCAGGCGTGGTTCTAACGCTTGCCGGAAACGAGAACAAAAATGTCACCTCTCCCGAAGTCACTTTGCAGTGTCCTGTGTGCACCTGAACGTGAGAACGAGGCCTTCTCTGTGCGCTGCGCTCAAGAAACGCCCAGGGACGCCCAACTTCGGTTATGAGCATCATCGAGCGACATCCCTCCGGACAGCGGATGCAGTCCCCTGACCATCGGGATCTCCTTCCCCCGGCGGGGCGGTCTGTTACGTTTCGCCTACAACGCGCGGTAATGCCGGCGCGGATGCAACGGACGCCGGGGCTTTGTTCAAAGCGGCGGACATTTTGGCCCGTCCGACGCCGCCGCGACGCCTACCCGCCAAGCGTGTCCAGGCGTGTTTCAGTGCCACGTGTCTTCGTGTGTGCGTGTGTGTGTGTGTGCCCTCGCTTGTCAAAGCGCGGCAGCCGGGGAGCGGAGTTCCCCGAAGGAGGGGCCTGGAGGTCTCTCGGCTCAACCGCTCGCGCCGTCGTGGGCCCCTGCTGCGCCGTCCCGTGACCTTCATCCCGTGACCTTCCCTCCTTCCCTTTTGGACCGCGACGCCGAGGGTATAAGAGCAGCTGCCCCCGGACGCCAGAGGAGAGGCTCCGATTTGTACTGTTGAGTTATGTGCTCTCCCGTCTCTCCACTTCGGTCGACCTGACCGGCCGCTCTTTTGCTATGTTAGAATAAACAAGTTGTTCTGTTACCAGTCTTCTCTTGCTTTGCCGGGACCTTCGGATGCTTCCAGTGCCCCAGGCCGCCAGGCCAACGCTACCCTTGGGGCTTGCGACCCATTGGCAATAACGGGCGTCAGCACCGAGACCCCAACAACTCGGGCCAGCGGTGCGATTCCAACAACGCCAAAGAGGAACTTAACTCTATATATGGAACTCCGCGTGTGGAGCTTCCATAGTGAGCCCCCACTACACTCCCTTCGCCTTACCCACTTCCGCAACCAGATTTAGAGACACAGCTTAACCCATTAATGCCCAACATATGACGTACGCTACGCTATTTTATTTTGATACCTCAAAGTTCTTATTTAGACGCGGGAACGATATATAGATATATACATAAAGACAGAGAGGTCAACCAGACGAGCGTCCGGTTTGCCAAAGTACACAGGTGCTACGGGAGAGGAGGATTAAAAAGAGGCAATGAGGGAGAGGGTGAATACTTAGGTGCACAGGGGGACTAAAAACGGCCACTCAGGTCGGCACACTTTTAAGAACTGTGCTAGTGTGCGAATAAGCTATTCTTTTCTTTTTCTCTTTTTTCTGCCAGTAACGCATGTAGCCACGGTTCGAGAATCTTTTGACTCGCCCTACGACATCCCCACGCCCCTCTCTGCGGGCAACTTTAAACCGGCTGGACTCGCGACCATCATTAACTACTATGCTAATAAAGGTTCATCTCAAATGCAACTTCAATATATTTTTTTTTATATTACAACCGTACTATCTGTGGCCAGAAGAAACGATGGAAACGTTGTTCTAATTTTCCGTGAAGTGCGACTGTGTTTGGGCATTATTACAGAGTTAAACATGCCCTATTATCTGTCTGTATACGGTTCGTGCTCTACATATTCATAAGCTCACTCGCGTTACACATTGTCATCGTGCCTGGTTATTTTCTTCTTAACGCTGACAGCGACGTTAGATGATGATGATGAGAGGGAGATAGCAACGTTACGGTTGAGTTTTTAATATATTTCTTTTTGGGGGGGGAGGTGGAGGGGGCTGGGGCCAGACCAGCTTTCTGCACCCCATATATATATATATATATATATATATATATATATATATATATATATATATATATATATATTCCCAGCCTGAGTCCTCTCCCACCACGAAGAATCTGGCTTCTCTCAGTGGTGTAACCTTCCTTCGTCTAATTGTCGTATACTTCGCTATCACTAATACTGCTTCGCCTTTTCTACGAAACTGCAGTTTCTTTCCGTCTTTTTTTTCTTCTTTATGCAAGTCCGACTATAAGGGCTCCTGCGCATGATTGCTGTTCACTCTGATTTGGAGTGAATCAGGCTTGGCCTCATTTCGGTTACTGAGTGAATTATACAGGGTGCCCCAAATATCATGCACCAGGACATTAAAAAAAAGAACAGTTACATTACTCGAAGAAAAGCGAGTGCATATTGTTTCCACTACAGTGGAGCAGCCGCCAGTAATTCTTTCGTTACTGAGATTCAATTCGGTAATTGCAATTGTCCAACTCGAGAAGTACTGTCCTAATTTTGAAAGTGTCATTGATGCATATATATATATATATATATATATATATATATATATATATATATATATATATATATATATATATATATATATATATGGAGTTTTACGTGCCAAAACCTTTTTATGATAATGAGGCACGCCGTGGTAGGGGACTTCGGAAATTTCTACCACCTGCGGTTCTTTAACGTCCACCTAAATCTAAATACACGGGTGCTTTCGCATTTCGCCCCCATCGAAATGCGGCCGCCGTGGCCGGGATCCGATCCCGCGACCTCGTGCTTAGCAGCCCAACACCGTAGCCACTAAGCAACCACGGCGGGTAAGCTCATACCACAGAAGTGGAAGTCGCGACAGCGGTACTTCACTGAGAAACTCATCCACCACTCCTTCAAGGATTTCACCCACGTAACGCTGTCCAGTCAGTGTGGGATCGAAGAAGATGGGACTGTTTATAGCACCGGCGTAAATTCCGCGCCCCACATTGAACGACCACTGGTACTGGTTCCTATTGCGCTTTACCTATAGTGCGCATTGTAGTCACTCCAATAGTGTGCATTATGCAAATTTACCTCACCGTTTCTGTGATTTCGCGCTTACCGCTGCTGTCGCCATCGTGCCATCTTCGCTACAAACGCGTACTTCCTTTAATCATCATCGTTCAATAAAAAAACCCTTGCCATATTTGCTTGGCCAAGGATAAGCTGAAAAAAAAAAAAACGAGAGAGAGAGAGAGAGAGAGAGAGGAAATCGCATACGGATTTTGACGTCGAAGAACTGAGCTGTTGCATGGGGTGCAGACTCGTATCGCTGCCCGTGCAGACAGACACACTTTATAAGTTCTTATGACTCAGGCTTACAGCGATGAAAAGCTTTTTTTTTTTTTTTTTAAGCGAGCGGTACGGATCAACAAAAGTCAATATTCTTGCATAATTTGAGCAAGAACAGAGTAGGAACAAGTGGCAATATCTTCTTGAAATGATTTTCAGAAGAAAGAACGGCGTTTGCCACAGTTGTATACGGTTACATTGCGCTAAAACGAACAGACGTTGTGAATGGGCAGTGCATTCCAGGCGCGCGGATTGTTGTTTTATTTGTTTACTTTTTCGTTCCTCGCAAGCTATTAGAGTCCAGTTACACCACTAGAGCTCGTCGCGTGTTTTCTTCAATTATCTGAGACCTCTGCCTAGCGTTATCATGTTTGTCAGTAGATATTGTTTTAGTGAATTACTTTTAATATAACTATATGCTATGGTTTATGAACGAAACTGAGAAAATGAAAAGAATATCGATAAAACTAAACATTATTACGTTGGTTGTAAGCAAGAGAGAGAAAAAGAAAACAGGACTCTTCTCTCTACGAACGCCTTTATAACGCTCTGAACACTCGTTTGTACGAGGGAATCACATATTACCCGTCTTTTTTATTCTTTCTTTATTTTTGTAATTTTCTATCCCGTTCGCCTCCCCTATACTGTAGTGTAGAAAACCAGGTGGAACTTGCTTAATATCTCGTTCCTTTTTAATACCTTCTGAATTCTAGTACATTATGCGATTTTAAAGGCCGAAAGCTACAAATGCGCTATGATAGACACCTATTGGTCGGTGGGGCTAAGGAGTTGCCAGTTCTGTCTATGAGCGGCAAGAAAAAAATAAAGAAAGCACGGTCATTCAGTCGCTAGTCATAACTAGCTCTGCTTAACCAACGTGATTTCAGTTCACTTTCAAACTGCACAGTTCGCTGTTAAAAACACGGTCACTAAACTGCAGGCCCTGACGTGTTTGACGGGAAGTTGAACGGCCCATTTTCACTAAGCAGTAGTGCTCGTTGCTCCAATAATTTACTTCGTGCATCTGGTTTGAGCTGGTGATGTCGAGTCTTTCAATGAGAAAAACCCGACACGATTGACTGCACGTATGCACCCACGAATCGAAATGTGATTACTCGGTAATTACGAGGTTACTCGACGTGGTGGCTTAATGACTACGGCCAATTGCGCCGCCATGAGTACGAGGTCGCGGGTTGGACTGCCGACCGCAACGCGGCGGCAATTTCGATGGAGGCGAAATGCAAGAACGCGCACGCGTGCATACCGTGCATTGGGTGCCCGTTACGGAACCCCAGGCGGTGAGAATTATTCCGGAGTCTCCCCCCCCCCTCCCCCACAAGACGGTGTGCCGCATAATCAGATCGTGGTTATGGCTCGCAAGAACTTAGAATTTAATGTAATTTAGTTACGAATTCTCATTATGAATGGCTGGATGGATGGAAAACCATTATTGAGATTCCTGACATAGGCGATTATGAATACGCACGAAGAGTCGCCCCACCATCTTCGCTTTCTTTCGATGGAGTCCCCAGCACGTTCAAATAAAGTTACACGACTCCGAACCATCTATTCACACTGGATCCCGATTCGTGACCGAAGGAGATGGAGCAAAAAATAACAGCAAGATTTACTGTCGGACTCACCAGTGCTGAATCGCCGGCGCATGAGCAGGTTGATAGCCGTCTGGAATCCGTCCAGACGTCCCTGCACGTGTTGTTGGTGGTGCTGTTGCTGCGGTGTCGAACCAGGCTGAGTGGCCAGGGCTGTCGCCGACACGCACGTGGCGTTGGCCATGGGCGAGACGCTCGAAGGCATCGCGAGGCCGACTCCGGGAGTAACCACTCACACACACGTCCACGACCACAAGCCGACGGGGGCAACGACACGCCGAAAACACCGGACGCGCATCGGAACCACTTTTCTTTCGCGCGTCGGAAACGCTCTCGCGGAAGAGACGCCCACCGCCGCCGCCGCAAACTTACGGACCTCCTTTTTTTTTTTTTCCCCAAGGCTTGTTTTGTCGCCGCCTGCCACCGGCGTTCGCCTATCGCCCGGCTTGCTTTCTTCCTTGCTTTATTTGCGAGTCTGGCGTGTCTCGAGCTGCCTGACTAGCGCTGGCTCATTAGCGACTAGATCTCGCTCTGCAGCCGCCGCTCCGCAGTTCCTGGAAGTCCCCGGCCCCACTACTCACGCCACAGGAACACTTTCACTCACGGGAACCACGTCTGTGTTGCTTTGTGCTTCCCGTGGACGTTTTTCGCAGCCGCTCGCGGCCGAACAATCCGAGGAGCTTCAGGGGGACGCCTGAAATGTCAGCGCATTCACTTCTTTACGAAGTCGCTCTTCCATTGCAGACGATGGCCGAGGAAGGTGTCGATAGCAGACGACAAACTAGAGCAGACGACAAAGTTGTGTCAGAGCGGCTTCTTTCGCTGTCCTAGAAAAAACAAAAAAATCAACGACGCGCTCACAGTGTCGATTCCCGCTGCCTCCACGAGGCGACGATTGTTTTGCTCGAGGGAGGGACGTTATAGTTATTAACGAACACAGGCACTACAGACACTGACCGCTGCAAGACGGCAAAACACACGCGAACACAGGACCTCCGCGGAGGATAATCGCACGCTACGGTACACAAACACACCACCACCACCACCAGAACCACTGGCCTTTGTCTTCGTTATTCGGCGCTCGCCCGCAGGCGGCATGCTCGGGCGGCACGCGACATCCGGAACAGCACTGTCGTCGGATAGCACTCTGGCTACGGTTGCGTCGCACGCTGAAGCAACGGCGACACTGCCACCGCCGCCACCGTCGACCGACGATGTCCTAATCCCACGATGCCGGCGGAGAACAGGCTTCGCTATCGCTTCTGAATCACTGCGCGTCGGCGGATAGTCTTCGCCGCTTCCACCGGCGCACCGTCTCCGCCGACAACGGATAAAGAGACGCAATGCACAAACCCGCACGGTGACAAAAAAACTCAAGAGCACGCACGTACACTCGCGCGCGCACGTCCCAGATGATCCTCGGGGAGTTCTCGAAGCTGGCGAACGGTTATCAGCGTCGTTGCCGCAGGTCGCGGCGATTCCGTGGGCGTCGCTCGGCAGTGTCTTTCTTGTATGTGCCGTAGCCAACCGCCGTTTGCCCTTGGGACTGTATGGGTGCACAGCGCGCCGCGCCTAACTAGCAACGTTCAAAGAGACGACGTGGTCCAAAACTACATCGACGACGACAGCTGCGGCGGAACGCTACGTCCCTTTGCTTGGAAGCTAGCGCTACAGGTTTTTCTTTCTTTCCTTCTTTCTCGGAAAAAAAGGCAGCGCTGGCCGACTGTTGTTGTACCGGTGCGCGAGCGATACCGTCGTCTGACTCGACTACTGTGCAGCCGAGGCTGCTGCGGGCGGCGGCGTGGCGAATGACGCAAGGACGTCGTCGTCGCCGTCCGCAGTGCACGGATGGATGGTGTCGAGGTTCAGCGGGCGAGGCTCTCCGCGAATGCTGCCCGGCTCTGACAAATCATCCGTGGCAGTCGTCCGAGAGAGCTTCCTGCATTCCTGGCCGAGAAGCTCTAAGCGTGGGGAGAGGGAAAGCGGAGGTGGGAAAAAAAAAGAAGAAAAATATATGAGTAGGAGGAAAAACAAAATAAAGACGCGACGTTAGGCGAGTGAGAGTACTGTTTCTGCTGCGCGGGGAAAGTGGGGACATACTCGTACCCAGGCGCAAAGAATGCGTCCGCACGCACTTGCAGGAACGCGAACACAGAAGCCCGAGCTAACGCACAGCCACACGCTGCACGCCGTGGAAACTTTAGGCGCTCACGGACACATTCAGGTAGGGGTGAGAGCAGGGAGAGGAGGACAGGGTTAAAAAAAAAAGAAACACGGAGAATACGGAGGCTTAAGAGAAACAAAAGAGGGTTTCGTCGACGAGAGAGAGAGAGAGAGAGGTGTTGAGAGAAGTGCTCTGACTCTTTTCGTTTCTCCTTCGTTTGTAATGTTTCGCAAGCCACCATTCAAGTGCTTTCTCGACACACACACTTATCGTAGGACGTTCTTATTAACTTGTAAAGCAACCGTCACGCTTAACCCGAACGAACGGGCACGTCATCATTGCCGAGGAGTTAACAAGATCTGCCAGGCTGTGTAGCCGGGTGCATCGGTAGATTGTCGAAAGCGGGTGGACTGAACTGGTCCTCGAGAGACCAGTTTGCCCGAACTGTGCACTTTCGTTAGCAGTGTAAATGAAAAGGTGCTCAATTAAAGCCGCGTTACAATCAAGTTTGACGGCAGCCGTATACCATGCTTTTGTTCAGTCGAACATGCACTGCTGCGTATCGGGGCCTGGGGATATGCAATTAAAGCACATCGTCGCTACGGGAGCACGGCTTGAGCTCCACGAATTGAGTTGGATCGAGAGCACTGCTTCCGTTTCCTCATCAATCTCCTCCGAATCTTGCAGTTCATAATCGTTTCTTTAAAAGAAACTTTTCTATGCCGCCGCGTGTGTCGCTGTTGCCGTATGTACATAGAAGTGGGGATGATAAGCGCTCTCTGACAAAGACGCCGGGATTATTGAGTAACTGTTTCGGAAAACATTCGGAGCAGCTGCTGCGAATTTATTCCATGATAATTCTCACCTACGATAGTTCCCCGTAGTGTCTGTGTGTGTTTGTGTGTTTTGTCTGTAGGCAAGCTTACGTAAACATTGGTGAGAATTTAATCTATAGGGACAACAAAAGAAACGCGCGCTCATATACACAGCACTTCCTTTTTTTTTTGTTTATATATTTGTCCGGCTCTAGGTAGCGCTGAGTAACGTACGCCCGACAGCATAAATTACCGCCGCTCCTATGTATGCACGCAAGTGCCAACTGCACTGCACAAATTAGGCTAACGTGAAGAATGCGGACGCTTTCCCTGCCGCGTTACCTTTAATCTACGCTGGAAATGTGACAGGGTCGTCGCGGTTTGCACCAATGACAGTGCTTATTCCTGCTTCTCTTCGTCCTCCTCGCTGTCCTTAAGGATTCTTTCTAGTACACATTCCCGTGTCTTGCATCTTATCTCGCATGTTTCTCGTACACGTTATCACCCTCGACAGATGCCTCGATGAAGCCCTGCGGTGGCGACCTTGCGAGTCCGCACTGTTCGAGGGGACGTGGACGCTCGCTCGTATGCACTGCGGCGTACAGCGAGGATGTCGCGGAAGGAAGGAGGGGGAGGGACGAGTGCCGCGGTCGTATTTACTGCCTTCAGGCACGGCAGCAGGCAGGAAGGACGCGGCGCGCCGACCACACCACACCGCGCGTCGACGCTGTGTCACCCGATAGGGCCCAGTGTGTCGTGAGTGGCCTGGTATGCCAGCGATGCCGCCGAGGCCGACGCAGCGTACACGCGCACACATGCATAGACACGCACCGCGTGGACCGATGCCGCGCGAGACGGAAAGAGAAGCCGCGCGATGCAGCGGCTACACATGAGCGGCGGCGGCGGCGGCCGCAGCGCAGCCATGGCGATTGTGCACTTTGGTAAGCTCGCAAATCGCGGTCGCCGCGAGAACCGTGAACCGCGAAAGTGACGCGCCGCGTCTGGTGAAAGTCTCAGCTGTTTTGTTCCAGGTGGGAGGCAGGGGCGAGGGGGTGGAGGGGAGGGGGGGGGGGGGGGGGCGAGTCGCGCGGTTTCGCACCCAACGGCAATGCGGTGGGCCGGAGCGCGCCGCTGTTCGCCCTCGCTTCACTAAGGATCGCCGGTATGTTTTTTTTTTAAATTGAAAAATCATGAATTCACCTGGCTTTTCGAACATTTCTGTATTTTTTTTATGCGGCAATAGCGGCGAAGAAAGAGCGGCTCATTTCAGCTGGCGGACGAAGCGGTACTCCTGCCGCTGCGAATGAGGGAAGGGCAGTTGTCGCCATAGCAGTGCCATCGCTGCTGCTCTCACTCCTGCTGAGTTCATGGTATACCGCGAGGCCATGGCTGGTTTTAGAAGAGGCCGTTCCTCTATTGACAGCATCATCGACCTCGTCACGTCTGTACAACAAGAAAAACACCACAAGCGTATATCGGTTGCACTATTCCTCGACGTGAAAAGTGCCTATGATAATGTAATGCATGAAGCCATCCTTGATGCCCTGGAAAATAATGGAATTGGTGGACGCATGTTTCGGTGGATTCAGAGCTATCTATTCAAAAGATCCTTCTTTGTGCACAGTGCAGATGGCCGAACCACTGACCATTACGCTTGCCGTGGCGTCCCTCAGGGTGGGGTTCTTAGCCCACTTTGTTCAACCTTGCAATCCTTGGACTTGCCGACGTTTTACCACATACAGTAAACCTTTCCATATATGCTGACGACATAGGCATATGGGCCTCGGCAGTTACACGTCTCCAGGTGTGTGCACGGCTCCAAAAAGCAGTGACCCTAACATCATCGCACCTGCGTGCTTAAGGCCTCAGCATTTCGACCGAGAAGTGCGCCTTAGTCGCTTTTACCCACAAGCACATGACCTGGTACCCCATTTCTATTGACCACCAACCAATTTCCTACGCAAAAACTCACCGATTCCTAGGCGTTATTATAGACAGAGACCTTTCATGGAGCCCCCACATTTCATACTTGAAGAAGAGGCTTACTTCTATCTCCCATATACTGAGGTTTCTTGCCGGTAAAACGTGGGGCACATCCGTGGCATTTATGCTTCAACTATACAGGACGCTCTTCCTAGGATACTTGCGATACAGCACATCAGTGCTGTCCAATGCTAACAAAACTAACATCCATGTCCTACAGAGCACTCAAGGCCAAGCCCTTCGAACATGTCTGGGGCTACCTCGAAATGCTTCAACCGTGGCAACAATTGCCACCGCGAGAGACCACCCAATAATGACCTATATAGCTATCGACGCACTCCGGGCGCATGTTCGCCTTATATCCAGAGTCCCTGACCACCATCTCGCTCGCTGGCCTGAGAAAAGACCCAAGGCAGCGTTCTCCAGATCAATTGCAGCTAACCGGCCCTCTTTGTCTTTGAGGCACTCACCCGTTACTGGCATACACCACAGAACTCTAAGAGCCGTTTATACAGCCTCGACCCATCACTGAAACTTAAATTAGCAGCGAATCTTTCACGACGTGACGCAACACTGCTGTGTCGGCTGTGGGTAGGAATAGCATTCACCAACTCCTACAGCTATCGTATTGGAATAGCGGATTCACCAATGTGCGCTAAGTGCAAGTGTGAAGAGACCATCAGTCATCTTCTGTGCCACTGTTCTCGCTTCGATAAACAATGTGAGACTCTCCAGTGTGCCTTGAATAGTCTGGATGACAGGCCACTTACAGAAGCGAAGATCTTGGGAGCCGGGCCTCACAGTTCATTAGCCCAGAAAGCAGTTCGAGCGCTTTTTCACTACCCGAGGGCAACGGACTTGAGTCCCCGACTATAGACATCCTACACCTAAGTTCTCTCTCTCTCTGTTTCACTCCCCATTCCCCTCCCCACGTGTAGGGTAGCAAACTGGACTCAGTCTGGTTAACCTCCCTGCCTTTTCTTCTTCTCTTCTCTCTCTCTACTACTACTACTACTACTACTACTACTACTACTACTACTACTACTACTACTACTACTACTACTACTACAACTACTACCGGCATTGCTATACAAAAGGACATGTGGCTGGCCGTGTTGTTAAACCGTACTTTCAGTATACCAGCTCAAATTCAAATAGGCCAAAGGCAAACGAAGCGACAGGGATGAAACGAAGTCATAACAACTGCCTGAGAACTCCAGACGTTTTCTCAACTGCCAAATTATCCACGTAGATGCCAGTTCAAGCACCGCAGTGCTCAGAGGACAACGACCCGAGAGGGCGCGCCACTATTTCACTGAGCGTTTCGACGGGCCTCAACGAAACTACTTGAACAGAAAGTGAATTCAGCAACGACTGAATCCTGAAGAGATGGCAATCCTGCAATGACCAAAGCGAATTATCTCTACCGTTTCTTGCTTGTATTGACTCTCGGCTATAGCAATGAAGGTGGCGTTTAAGGACAGAGCAGCGAGATCGCGTACGTGTCAAGAGCGTCGACTTCTTGACAAGAGCTCTGAAGAATCCAGACCTCAGGCGAGTAGCGAGCTGTCAAGTGCGGGGCGCAGCGCAAACCACGTCAAACTGCTATTGATGTGAACAACGTAGTCATCATCATCCTCATCATCAGCCTGGTTACGCCCACTGCAGGGCAAAGGCCTCTCCCATACTTCTCCAACAACCCCGGTCATGTACTAATTGTGGCCATGTTGTCCCTGCAAACTTCTTAATCTCATTCGCCCACCTTACTTCCTGCTGCCCTCTGCTACGCTTTCCTTCCCTTGGAATCCATTCCGTAACTCTTAATGACCATCGGTTATCTTCCCTCCTCATTACGTGTCCTGCCCATGCCCATTTCTTTTTCTTGATTTCAATTAAGATATCATTAACTCGCGTTTGTTCCCTCACCCAATCTGCTCTTTTCTTATCCCTTAACGTTACACCTATCATTCTTCTTTCCATAGCTCGTTGCGTCGTCCTCAATTTGAGTAGAACTCTTTTCGTAAGCCTCCAGATTTCTGCCCCGTACCTGAGTACTGGTAAGACACAGCTGTTATAAACTTTTCTCTTGAGGGATAATGGCAACCTGCTGTTCATGATCTGAGAATGCCTGCCAAACGCACTCCAGCCCATTCTTATTCTTCTGATTATTTCTGTCTCATGATCCGGATCCGTAGTCCCTACCTGTCCTAAGTAGATGTATTCCCTTACCGCTTCCAGTGCCTCACTACCTATTGTAAACTGCTGTTCCCTTCCGAGACGGTTAAACATTACTTTAGTTTTCTGCAGATTAATTTTTAGACCCACCCTTCGGCTTTGCCGCTCCAGGTCAGTGAGCATGCATTGCAGTTGGTCCCCTGAGTTACTAAGCAAGGCAACATCATCAGCGAATCGCAAGTTACTAAGGTATTCTCCATTAACTCTTATCCCCAATTCTTCCCAATCCAGGTCTCTGAATACCTCCTGTAAACACGCTGTGAATAGCATCGGAGAGATCGTATCTCCCTGCCTGACGCCTTTCTTTATTGGGATTTTGTTGCTTTCTTTATGGAGGACTACGGTGGCTGTGGAGCCGCTATAGATATCTTTCAGTGTTTTTACATATACGGCTCGTCTACACCCTGATTCCGCAATGCCTCCATGACTGCTGAGGTTTCGAGTGAATCAAACGCTTTCTCGTAATCAATGAAAGCTATATATAAAGGTTGGTTATATTCCGCACATTTTTCTTTCGCCTGATTGATAGTGTGAATATGGTCTATTGTTGAGTAGCCTTTACGGAATCCTGCCTGGTGCTTTGGTTGACGGAAGTCTAAGGTGTTCCTAATTCTATTTGCAATTACCTTAGTAAATACTTTGTAGGCAACGGACAGTAAACTGATCGGTCTATAATTTTTCAAGTCTTTGGCGTCCCCTTTCTTATGGATTAGGATTATGTTAGCGTTTTTCCAAGATTCCGGTACGCTCGAAGTCCTGAGGCATTGCGTATACAGGGTGGCCAGTTTCTCTAGAACAATGTGCCCACCATCCTTCATCAAATCTGCTGTTACCTGAAACAACGGAGAACTAGTAGGAATTCATTCATTCCTTCACAGGCAAAGTATGGGAACGAAAACACAAAATTAGCGTTGTAGACAGTCTTCTGAACAAAACCTTCCGCAACTACAGAGTCATTCAGGCCTCTGCCATCTCGACCAGACCACAACGACCATAGTCCCGAATTGTGATGTAGTGCCAATAATTGCGTCCAAGTTGCATAATTTTATAAGGACGAGGTCACATCCACTACAACAATGAGTGAGTCAGCGAGCGAAAGGACAGAGAACCGTTCGGACCGATGGCAGGAGCCGAAGCAGCTCTTCTTTCATTGTTTCTTCTTTCGACCTCGCAACTTTATTCCGAGGTCGGAACAAAGTTAATAAATTTCGACTTGGTGTAGAGATAGTAACGTCATATTTTTTTTTTTCATAAGAAGGATTTGAACTACCGGCTCGAATTACATGTCAAAGGTTTTTATTGGCTGGAGCCATAATGAAGAACGAAAAGCCATTGTAACTTCACCAGTCCTAACGTAAGGCGACGCGCCGGACATCCGGCCACACACGGTAGTTAGTGCCTTGACTCCCCCCAATGGCCTTTCGCGCGACGGAAGACTGCTCCCCGCTTTCCTCCTGTGCGCGCGCCAGATTGAGCCTCGATCGTCGGCTTCCATCGCATGCTTTCACACGCACATACAGCATAGGACGCACGGCGATGGTGTTATCGTCCTTGGACTTGATACGGAACATGACGGCGACGGCAAAAATGCGCCTGGAGTGTCCATATAATTGCTATTGCGATAGTAGAATAGGCGTCCATAAACGTGGCTACCGTGCCTGAAGGGGATAGTCTATAGTGCGGCACGAGCGTGGCACATATATTCCGTTGTTGCACGTGCCTGCGCCTTCACCGGAACACTTTTGTAGTTCGAAATGTATACGATAAAGCCTTGTGCTTAGAATTAAAAAAAGTCTCAGTAAAAAACAAACAATTTCTTTGGTTTGCGTGTAAGTGCCATCGCTTTTCTCACTGTCCTCACTTGTCTTAGCTCGCCATTTTTCCTCGCGGTTAAGAAAAAAATTATCTAGAAAAGCATCTTTAGATGGGGGAAAGCCACCAAACGAGAGGCGAGATCTTGGTGCACAACCTTACTTGCATCATTTGCTTGTTTGTTTGTATGTATATTTGTATTATATTGTTTCGTCTTGTTTCGCGCCGCGCCCTTTAATCACCACGGTTGCGTGAAACGAGCAAGCGTTTTCACTCGCTTTCGCAAATGCGTCTGCCGTGCGCCAGACGTGTCAAAAAAAAAAAAAGGGTTCAGGGCGGGATGGGCATCGAAAGGCGTCGACAATCGCGGCGCCCAAAGTGACCACTGGCCTCGATATAACCTTCTGTCTGATGGTGGTGTGAGCGCCAGGCCGCAGAGAGGACACAAAGAGCTTTCCTGACCACACATTCATCACAATCTCGCTCGCTACTCATTTCTCTGATGTGTTTCGTTTTTAGTCGCCCGCGCCCTGTTCTCGTAGAACTCTCGGTCGGAAGCTCGCTCTTTGAAAAGAAAAAAAAAATGTCGGCGCTTCAAGACAGATACGACAGCCCTGAAAGCGAGGTTGAGACAAACGATGGAGCATCTCTTGTTTTTCTTTTTCGCGTTGCCTCGTAGTGGCCAATGTGTTCTATAATGCCTCGGCGGCTGAGTATATGTAAATAAATAAATAAATAAATAAATAAATAAATAAATAAATAAAGCGGGGCATTTGTTTTTCTCACGTTTTCTACCCTTTTATGCCTCGATTCGTTTTTGTCATTGTCGTCGATTTATACCTGTCTTTCTTCATTTTTTTTTTCAGCGAGGTTTCTTTCTTTGTTACGCGAAATGTAATAATATTTTTCGCTTTCAGCGTAATCTTAGATATGTAGAGAGAGAGAGAGAGAGAAACGAAGAGGCAAAGGTAGGGAGGGTAACCAAGGCCGTGCCCGGTTGGCTACCCTACACTTGGGGAGGGTTGCTATGGTTGCTAGGGCCTAGTGAAGCTGAGTAAACCAGCTTTTTGGTCCAGCGTCCATTTCCAATTTGCAATTTGGAATAAATAAATGATTGGATTATGTCTGATAGCACTGAAAGGGAAGAATAGCGCAAGCCAGGCTAGCACAATACCGCAAAGGTATGGCCGTCTGTAGATGCGTATACACTTTCTGTGTACTCACAGGCTTACAAACGAATAAAATATAAACTATAATATGTGTACACGTTATGCATACGCTTAAAGAAACCTATGAAGCAGGGTGATCATGCTTAAGTTTTATGGAATTTTTAAAATATAGAATGCTGCAGATAAGGTAATCATAATCTTTGAGCTGCACTATTCAGAGAGGCGGACATTACTTGCACGAGAAATCGAAACACATATTCAACTAGTTAACAATATCCACTAGTTATCTTTTGAATTAGTTACTTTACAGTATATTTTGCAATTTACGAATTGTAGTAGTTAGATTGCAACGCATATCCATTTGGAATGAATTCCCAGAATGACGCCAGTTTATAGATATGCGCCATCAAAATTGCCCTAAAAATGCACTGTTCCACTTACTTTTTAAACATAACGCTCTTTTTTGCATTGAAGCCCGAAATCAACTGGAACGCCCGTGTATTTCGTTCCACACTTGGGAAATATATCGAAACTGGTGCCGTTCTGAAAATTCATTTCGCGTGATACGTCTTACAAGCTCCCCGGCTACAATTCGGAAATTGCAATATATTTCATCAAGTAATTAATTAGAAAGACAATCAGTGAAATTTTGTTAATTATTTGACTATCTGCTTCGATTTCTCGTGCTAGATATGTTCGCCCTGTCGAACAATCCCCATGCGATTTTAAAAAAAATTCCACAAAACTTAAATATGATCACCCTGTAGAATTATTTGCGTAGGAACCCAACTAACTATATGATACCTCATAAGCAGGCTTCGTGGAACATCTAAATCTCATTATATAAGGTGATAAAATAATCGATTAAGGGCTGTTGACTTACGCCGAGGAAGAACTGCAGGTGCTATAGACCCATTTTGGGCTGATAGCTTACTTGCCACCAGAAATCCTTTCGATGTACATGGTGGCCCTCGAATGGATCTCATATAGGGCGGTGACGCTGCCATTTCCGTTCAGCTACAAATGAGCAGGCCAAGTACAAACGAAACGGTCTCCTGGACTAACACACTCGCTCCTCCTGTTTCCCGAAACGGTTCGTCTTCGCCGGCCGAGCAAAACACGCAGGACTTCCGGTGCCTAGTATATACGTTTGCGCAAGGAATCAACTCGTCAAAAACGACCGAGCTCTTCACTTCTAAGGAAGAGAGCCTAGAGAGGACTCCTAAGTCGACTCTTGCAGGATTAAGAGCTTTAGATTAGAGCCAAGGTCCAGTTGGGAGAAGATTTGCACTGCATCCGGCTTTGCGCGACCCCGTATACACAGGCACTGCCTTCGTCGCGGAAGGACTCCTGCGTGCAGTGTTCTCAGACTGCAGAGCTAGTTTCTCTGACGGACGTGTATTTAGTTAGCGGATATTTTGGGCGCTAATTTCAGTGTCCCGGCGCAAACAAGGCCCCGTCCTACGCGGCACGCCAAACAAAGGAAATGGGGCAGAACCCAGGTTCGCCGTATGTATGCGCCAAAGACAAAGGCGATACGCTGGCACAATGGCCAGCGAGGAGCTAATTTACGAACCGAGGGTCTGAGCAAACAAAGCCGCTTGACTTGTCGTATGTATAGCTCGAGCGAAACATGACTCAGGTTGTGCATTCAGGGCGCGAGCGCACTTGGGCTGCGACATTTACGTAAGGAGTTCAAATGTCTGTCATAAATTTGCATGTTCGATTCAAGAACGTTCAAAGTAAGGAAGGCGCTTCTCAGACAGGGTTACCTAAAAAAGCTCTCCCGTAAGTTTACGCATGTATAGGAACGATTCGCAGTGTTCTATATACGCCCAAGAATGTTATATATTGTTTAGCGCCTATCTATTTCGTAAACCACATATAGTGGGTCATCATCGGTCTTTGAAGAAATCTGCCCAGCCTGACCCGGCATTTGCGAAGGCTACGATAGATTGGACCATGGTTCTGAGACACTAGGTGTATAAAGGCCGGACCGTGCTTATCCGACTAACCGTGCCCCGCGTTCGATAAGCCTAACCTTCCAAACCATGATTCGTTAGCAACTCCCTCAGCTTTCTGTCGTCGTAAGATACAGAATGCGCAGGAGCTCGACGTCTCTGCGAGTGCGACGCGTAGAGATTAGCAGGCCCACCTTCCTACGACAGTCGATTAACCACATACGAGAGATCTTACGACAATGTCTTTGTCGTAAAGCCTATATAGTACTTTCCCACACTCTTTCGACCAGTGTGCCAGGGGAGACGTTTATTTACGCTTGCTGCCGTGGTACTTGATGAACCGTAACCTTACACCAAAGTGGTGCTCGGTATGTGTAATAAGTATCATCAATCTATTTACGTCCACTGCAGTACGTAGGGCCTCTACCTAGGTATCTCCGATCACCCTCTGTCCTGCGCCAGCTGGCCCAGTCTTGTTCCTGCCAATTTCCCGATTTCATCACACCACCTAGTTCAAAGCCGTCCTCGACTATACGCTTGCTTTCTCTTGGCACACATTCTGTAATTTATAACAGAGCACCGGTTACCTGCCCCACGCATTATATGGCCGGGACATCTCCATCGCTTCCATCTTAATGTAAACTAGAATTTCGGCTACTCATAACGTTACATACGCCTAACATTTTTATTTGCGTTCCATTGCTATTTGTGCGGCCCTTTACTTCTTTTCAAGCTGCTTTGTTACCCTCCAAGTTTCTGCTCCACGTACGTCGCCACCGGTATAATGCAGTGATTGCACACTTTTTAATGGTAGTGGTATTTTGCCAAAGATAGGCAAAGAACTTGCAAGTAAGCAAGAAGCGTTCGATAAATAAGAAATTCAGATGAGCTGCAGCAGTAATCCCATGGTGAGGTGCAGATTCACGACCGGAGTTGTTTTGTTTCTTTGAGCTTTTCATTCATCTTCCTAAATTCATCACATATGATTTTGAAGCAACTATATATAATGTCCGTCAACGAATATTAAGCTTGTGGATTTAAGTTTTACATTGACCATTACCACTGATGAATTGTGTCATTTATTCGATTAACATTTTAAATTACATTTTTAATCTTTCCGTCCCCCTTTCTCTTTCCCCAGTGTAGGGTAGCCAACCAGGCTCAGTCCTGGTTAACCTCCCTACCTTTCATTTATCATTTTCTCTCTCTCTTTAAATTACATTTTTGTTGTGAAAGTAAAAAGGAACCGCAAGAAATAAATACATTGGGCGACGATGCACAGACTTCCTAGCCCTGAGGCTGGCTTTTGATAGGTCGTCGTCTATTGTATTGTAGCGTAGGCACGACAACACAGATATAATAGGTTTGAAGCACTCACATATAGTTTCATCTCTTTCTGAAAGTTTAAATTCTCGGTTTCTTACGTGCTAGAACCACGATATGATTATCAGGCACGCCCTAGTGGGGGACTCCGAATTAATTTTGACCCCCTGGGGTTTCTTAACGTGCACCTGATGTACGGTACACGGGTGTCCTTGCATTTCGCCCCCGTCGAAATGCGTACTTAGCAGGACCACGCCGGAGGAGAGGAGAGACAAAGAGGAGGAAAGACAGGGAGGTTAGCCAGTGTAAGTACCGGCTGGCTACCCTGTGCTGGGGAAAGGGGTAAAGGGAATAAAAGGAGAAAGAAGAAGAAGAGGAGAAAAAAAAAGAGAGAACGGGAAATTCACGCAGTAACGCGATAGTACGCGATACAACACTCAAAGGCGATCGCACAATTCGCATGTCCTTAAAAACTTCAGCAAAGCCCTTAAGGCTATGAGTGCCGAAGCCCGTCTGGACCAGTGCCCTAGAGCTTTTTCCTCTCTAAAGGCGCGATTGTCCAGTTTTTCGAGCGCGGTCACGAGCACTGTTCTTGGCACTTTGTAGCTGGGACAGTCACGACAACGCCGGAGTCACGACACCACCACGGCGAGGACTGCGGGTATCTCTTTCTGATATACAACGTTACTGTTCTCATTAATTTTTGTGGCCAAGCGGTTTTTGCGATGATACAACGCGATGACTTCTGCTACCAGGCACAAAGCGCCCGCTACCTCGTCACGTGTCATCCGATGCCGTTTGTGCCTTCGATGTCCGTGTGGCTGTGCCTGCGGTGCAACAAATCAAAATAGACTACGCTGTACCGCTGCGATGTGACCGGTACATTTCTTTTTTCGCCACAGCATTACCGCTACCGCGTCTGCCACAACCCAGCTGTATATATTCGGTGACTCAGCTAACGTTAGCCAAGCCTTAAAAAAGAAAAAAAGAAAGAAGCTCGAACAATTTACGGTTATGAGATCTATACGGCGCACTGTCACCTGTCCTCCTCCACCTACAATATAATTTTAACGTCTTAATTACCTGACTAATGAAAAGAAGTAATTGAACAAATTAAACAACGTACTGCTTAAAGTTAGCTGGGAGACGTTCTACATGCACGCCGCCCTTTATCCCGCCCCACGAATACGCAAGTGGCACCAACCAGAGGGCGCAACGGTAGCGGTAATCTACACAGAGCTTTCATACTCGCCTAAGTTCAAGCGTTGCGTAGGCGTGCGTATGATTTAGGTTCCATGGGCAACTCTGTGCTAGGTAGGTCTACTATCAAATGGCACGTGGCCAGACAGCAGCCCTTAAGCAGCCATTTTGTGGCTGTTGCAGGAGCCATCGCACTGAAACGTCACAGCACAGGCTTACTTACCTAACAAAAAAAAAAAATTGTCTGTTTAAAATAGGTAGAACGGTGTGCCCTGCCCCCACGAAATGAAGTGGTCGTGTTCTTGTTCAGTCTTTAAATGTTGCACGTGGTTTTTGCATTGCGGTGTTCCTGCGGGCTTGCGCACCGCCCGAGTCGCATTTAACGACCATATGTAGCAAACAGCGCCAGCAAACACATCAGCGAGCAATACAAAGCAGAAGCAGCTTATCACAAAGCAACTACGATTTAGATTTGGATGGTTTTATTTCCAATAAAACGAATGCGACGGTGGGGTTCTGGGTAAAAAGTAGCGCGCAGGCAACTTGACGTTAGAAAAACACACTCGCACATACCTAATTCAGGAATGTCACGAGTTTAAAATGAAAAGGACAGATTAAAAGGCAGGCCTTCGGCGTGGGGCGACAAATTAATCGGCAAAGTGCGCTGCACGCAGGAATACGAAACGTGCAGGCATTCGGGGCAATGCTAACGAACAGACGACAAGGCAAAGGGGGTATTCGCATGCGTTGGCTTCCCACAAACACACATAAGAAAGAGAAAATGCGACGTCCCTAATGTCAGTGCTTCACTTACCTGCGGCGGTTGCAGTGATCTTTTTTTTTTCCTCCCCGAAGATGTTATCCTAAAAACCCGAAAGTGCGGGCCCGTAGAGGTGAACGCACCGACTCTCAAGCGGCTTTCTCGCACCCTTCAAAGTCCGTGCGTTAACGAAGGGCGCGCGATCACACGAAAGCACAGCGCGACAGCGAACACACCGGGGAACCGGAGAGCGGCGTCAATGGGAACGGGATGGGCTTCCGAAACAATGGCACCGCTTGTCAGTGGATCGGTTTGAATGGTCTCCGTGCACATATCATCCCGCAGCGCGTCCTTGGCTGCGAGCCGCGCGTAAGCTCCAGAGAGTGCAGAGGAAGGCTCGCAGAGGGTACACTGCTGTACCGCTACGACAGCACAAGCTTCTTCCTCGCGGTCCCCACGGTCGTTGGCGAGGTCTCGGCGACGAGTGGCAGTTTTTTAGCGTTATAAGTGGACGAGTTGCTTCAGCCTAACGTGCTCGCAAAAGCTAACAGCACACGCAAGGGCAGCGTCGCAACGTCGCCCGTCGTATATCGTCGCTTATGGTAATGAGACGTCTCTCTTGGGCTCCAGTTTCAACTCGTGGGAGACGGGAAACCAAGCGAAGCCAGTAGCTACGTGGAACGCCGCTTTGAAGTATAGCAGCGGCGCCGGGGTTGCAAGAGCTCAGAGAGAAAGAGAGAGAGAGCGAGTTCTTCACCGATGACAGCTTCAGCGAAGAACTGTTCACGCACAAGGGGCACTCAGAATCACCCGAAAAAAAAAAAGAAAGCACTTCGGGCCGGCCGGCGTCACTGAAAGAAACGAAGAAACACGACACACATTCCCACTTTCATCGTGCAACTTCCCGCGAGTCAGACGGATAACGAGCAAATGCCCTATTCCTCGCACTTTTCTTTGGCTACTTTTCTTTTTCTTGTCGCCACTGCCAGATCACACTATAAGCACCACCACATCCGCTGCTTCCACTGCCGGCTGATCAACCAAACCGCTTCCTACGACGAGTGGACAGCAACTGTCGGCAAAAGCGCGGCGGCCTTCCCGAGTTGTTCGACGGCCGATGTAGACGCAGGTACGCGGCTACTCCACGCGGCCGACGCGCGAAGACGAGCGGGCGCTGTCGGTGATGAGGAGCGGAGCCGCGCGCAGCGCCCAGGAGGAGGGAGCCCGAGGCACTGGACCGCCGCGTAGTACAGACCGTCGTGCCGCTTGCTGCTGGACGCCGCGCATCGGGTACGGCACCGCACTCCTCAGGGAAGCAGGACCCCGACTGCCCTTGGCACGCAGGTACCGCTAGGCGGCGCACCCGCTGGCACACAACAGACACAACAACGGCCGCGGCGAGGGAATCCGTTCGCGCCCAGATGGAAACCTGTTTGCGAGTCGCCGCCGCCGCCACACGCTGGGGCCAGCTGGGACGACGCCGACGCCAAAGCCGAGTGGTCGCGGGCGCGCCAAACGCCGAACAGCAGCTGAGCTGACCGCGGCGACGATGGAGAGTGCCTTCTCCTGGTGCCACAAGCACCTGGCGCCCTCGATGACCTTCGGTGACGGAAGACCGACAATCGTTCAGTCATTGTAGGCCGGGCGTATCCGTGTAACGATGCTCCCCTTTGAGAGCAATAGCTGAGCGCGCGTTGCTTTTTTTTTCTTTCTTTTCATTCTGTTGGATTCGGCGTAACACAAATGGACGCAAGGAACGGAGTACACGGACGCGTCCGTCTGTATTTCGCGCAGGCCCGCAAGGTGAACTAGTACGAAATCGGCCGGCTTTCAGTTCTTCCGAGTACGCGTTGAGTCGTGGTGCAGATCAAGGTGCTCGAGGTGTGGATTCGTTACTACTGCAGTCGTTGACAACCTTAGAATTACAAACACGCTCTATCCCAAAAAACGCGGTGTACCTGCCCGTCCCCCCTGAAAGAGGGCCAAGCCAGCTGCAATCGGCTCACAGCCTATTGACTTTGCTATGACAATGCAAATGCTAGTCTAATTGGAAAATAAAAGCTAGTATTTCAGGCTAAAATAATATCCTTGGCTGAGAGTGTTAGCAGAATCACCTACAAAATTTGGCCTAGACGTTCAGGTCTCCCCTTTAAAGCCGAGACAGAAAATCCGTTCATATTTGAGTTAGAATTGACGCGTTGAATCAACGTCAACCAACTAGCTCAACTCGCCATCTTGCAGAAAAACCGATAGGCACGGAGAAAGCAGTTTTAAGCACAAGAAACGTCAAGAAAGTAACCGATTCTATTTATGCACATTGTGTTCGAGTTTGCCAGCGTACAAATAACCTCCTAACGGGATAGCATTGTGGGCTCCGTGTCGCATAAAATCCGGTGTCATCGTTCTAAGTCAGACGTCGTTTAGCGAAACATCATTCCGCCCCACAACCACGCAGGCCCTCTGCGTGGCGCAGAGGTGTTACAGAACTAACTGAATTCCTCAAAGTGAAATGCGTCAGAAAAATCACAAGGTACAACATAAACACAACCTACAGACATGATTTCTTCGGAGTGTATATTGAATATACCAGGAAACATCATTCTGTTACGCGCGAACTCAAGCATATGCCTCTTCTCTAGCGTTTCTACCATTCATTGAGCAGCGCGCTGTGCTCGGTTCCTTGCAACAGCAGCATCCAGATGGCGCTCACCTCCACGCCTCCGCGGCCCACGCAAGAGGCCACGTTTCTACCAGAAAGCTCGCTCGCTAACCATCGCGCATAGCGTTCGCCGCCAGCGTTTCCCGGTAAACGTTACGGTTACATAAGCTGCAGTTGCCGAGAAGCGTGAGAAGCAGTTAGCGATCTTCGAATGATATCGTCGTTCCACCCTTAAAGGCGAAGCTTCAGCGTCCTTCAATCTTTTATTTTTATGTTGTCACCGACTGCAATCACGATCCCCACCGCGGCGGCTCAGTGGCTCTGTCGATCGTCGTGAGGCGGCCGCACTCAGTGGATGCGGAATGCAAAAAGCACTCGTGTACTGAGCGGTACAAGCACGCGTTAGCTGTAACCCCGTAGTTCGCAAAAATTATTCTCGAGCAGTCAAGGGCACCGTCTGTCATGTAGTCCCTGTGACTGGTCTGAGACGTTCAGCCGCAACCAAATTAGCAGGTTGGACGGAATCTACAACAAAAGATGTCGCCAATTCAAATCAGCTGGATTGCTGGTTTATCTGTTAAGAACAATTCGCAAAAAAAAAAAATCAAAACATGGTAACAATAATAAAAAAACAACAAGTCATTCAGAAGCACGTATTCTAGTCAAGAGATGCTGCGCAGCAGCCAAGAGGCAAAAGCATGCAGAAAAGTATTTTGCCTTCCCTTTCTGCACCATGGCTTTCCGAACGATTTCTCCCCTTTCCGTTGGATAAATCCTTTCGCTCTCTCTTTTGTCTTCAATTTCTGTTTCTCTTCCCTTCTTCCTAAACACCGGCAAGGCGTAGTAGTGGCAGTTGACAGCCTAAAGACTTCCCTTATTTCCCTGCATGTCTATTGTTCGTTAATATTTCAATCAATCAATCAATCAATCAATCAATCAATCAATCAATCAATCAATCAATAAAAGAGAGATAAACCATAAACAAGTGAAAACAAGGCATAACACGAGAAAACAGGCACAACGAATAAAAAGAACATTATAAAGAGGACAGTTCATACAACAAAACGCAAATTCGAAAGAAAAGGGGGTAAAATGCAATTGAACAATGCGTAAAACAATGAAATAACAACGCGAAGCTAGGCAAAATAACACTGAGAGTGAGATATGAAAAATATCGAGATCACGAAAATAAACGTGATGAAGAATTTGTATTCTGTGGACAGTTCAGCGTTGTTTATAACAGGCAGGAAAACGGAAAAGTTTGTGTTCTCTGGTGACTTTTCGTCGAATAAGAAACGGGATACAAGTGACGATTCAGGAGATGGATGCGTCATGACGTCACGGTGCAATATCTTTCTTTTGTGCCTTCTTTTTTTATGAGGAACCACTCCAGCGGTGAAAAAGACGCAGAGAAAGCTGCCTGTTGCGAATAGAGTTAGATTTATGAGAAGGCAAAGGCGGGGAGGTTAATTGGAAGATAGATATCCAATTCGCGCGCGCTTACACACACACACACACGCGCGCACACACACACACACACACACACACACACACACACACACACACACACACACACACACACACACACACACACACACACACACACACACACGCACACGCACACGCACACACACACTACATGCAGGACCGCGGAAATGTCGTATAGGTATAGTCGTTCAAGTCGCTTGACTGGGGGAACGTCAGTCGCGCCTATATATATATATATATTTCATCCGCTTGTTTACGCGCACTGCAGGGCAACGGCCTCTCCCACACTTCTCCAACTACCCCGGTCATGTACTAATGTTGTTAATTCGGGTTTAATGGCGCAAAAGCGACTAAGGCCATGCTGCGCCAGTCACAATACAGTATAAGTTCCAATGTAAAGGTAGCAATAGCTGTGTTTCCTTAAAGTCGATGTAGGTAATCGGTTTCACCTAAAAACTGGAACAAGTTAGTGAATGGCACTAGTGGATCATCGCCCAATATTAAGGCAGGGTGGAGAGGTATATGTAAGTGATACAAATTTTTGAAATGTTTCCGCCTCTGTGTTTCAGTGTGTGGGCATGATATAATGATGTGGGTTACTGTGAGCGTTTCGTGACATTTGTCGCATGTTGGTGGACTTTCGTTTCGAAGTAAAAAATTGTGTGTTAGATGCGTGTGTCCAATTCGAAGTCGACATAACATTACCTCATAGAACCGTTCTTGGTGAGTGCATGATTTCCACTCGCGAAGCAGGGGTTTAGTTATATGTAACTTGTTATTTACGCATGAGTTCCATTCTTGTTGCCATTTTGACGCTAGGGCCTTACGAACCGCTCTGATACTGTCTTTGTATGGAAGTGTTATATGTGTTATGCTTTTGTGCGCTGCCATGGATGCGCTTCTATCTGCAGCTTCATTCCCTGCTATCCCAACATGGCTTGGGACCCAGCAGAATCGTATGGTTCCTTCGTATTTCTTGTTAAACACTATGTTTAAGATATCGCCAAGCAGGGGTTCAGACGCGGAGTTTAAGTTAAGGGCTCTTAGGGCACTTAACGAGTCGGTATAAATAATAGCATTCTTCTGCTTGTCGGAAGTGATTTTCTTAACTGCCATCCATATCGCATACACTTCGGCGGTAAAGACTGAGGAAAAATTATTTATGCGAATGCTATTTTCCCAATTTTTTGTTACGACCCCGACACCTACGTATTCTTGTGTTTTAGAGCCGTCAGTGTAAAATTCTGTGTAATTTTTATATTTTTCTTGGATAGCTCGGAACTCTTGTATTATGTGTTCTTGTGGAATGTCTTTTTTCTTTATATGTGTTAACGTCCAGTCACACAGCTGTGTAAAATTGCACCACGGGGGCAATCTTGGTGGCCTTTTGGCAACCTGCAGGGCTTCAGGAGGAACATCATAGGTCTGACAATATTGTTCGTGTCGTAAGATGAGTGGCCGAATCATGTTTGGTTTATTTTTGTAGTGTAATCGTGATTTGCACTGTGTTACAATGTTGTAGCATATATGTTGTGGTGATGACCGAATTCTTAATACATAGCAAAGTGTAAGTTGTGCTCTACGTTGCTCTAATGAAAGCTCATTAGAGTCAACGTATAAACTTTGTATAGGCGATGTCCTGTAGGCACCACTCGCCAGTCGTAGGCCAAGATTGTGAACTGGATCAAGTCGCTTAATGTCGGACTGCCTAGCTGCACCATAAACTACACTACCGTAGTCGAGAATGCTACGTACAAGAGACCGCTATATACGTAATAGACATGTTCGGTCAGATCCCCAGTGCTTGTGCGATAAAACCTTAATGATATCTAGTGCTTTATTTGCTTTAATTTTAGTGGCGTTAATGTGAGCCAGGAAGTTCAGTTTAGTGTCAAATGCTACGCCTAGAAATTTGTAGTGTTCTTTGACCGGCAGCGTTGTACCATGCAATGTGAGAGCTGGAGTGCAGTGTAACCCTCGCTTCTGGGAAAAGAGAACTATAACAGTTTTGTGTGTTGAGAACCGGAAACCATTTTTTTTCAGCCCATTGTGTAAGATTATTTATCGTTATTTGTAATTGTCGTTCGCAGGTGGGCAGGTTTGAGGCGCGGCAAGCCATTTGTAAATCGTCGACATATATTGAGTGCATAACAGATGGTGGGATGATCTTATTTACAGAGTTCATTTTGACTATGAAGAGCGTCGTGCTCAGAATGCAACCTTGTGGAACGCCATTTTCTTGTGTGAATGTGCGCGACAGTATTGTACCGAGACGTACTTGAAATGTTCGGTTTGACATGAAATCGCATAGACAATTTAGCATTCTTCCGCGAATTCCCATGTCAGCCAAGTCTCTCAAAATTCCATATCGCCAAGTGGTATCATACGCTTTTTCAAGATCAAAGAAAACCGCAAGGCTGTATTGCTTGTGAAGAAATGCATCGCGTATTTCATGCTCTAGTCGCACGAGATGGTCAGTGGTGGAGCAGCCCTTTTTGTATCCGCACTGGTGCTTGTCTATTAAACTTCTTGTTTCAAGAGTGAATGTGAGTCTTACGTTTATAATGCTCTCATAGGATTTCGCTAGACAACTTGTTAGTGCAATCGGTCTATAGTTGCTAGGGGATGTTGCGGGTTTACCAGGTTTTAGCAAAGGCACTACTACCGCTTTTTTCCAATCTGAGGGCATTACCCCAGACTCCCATATCTTATTGAAAAACTTAAGAAGTGCCCCTACTGATGCTTGGGATAGGTGTGCCAGCATTGTGTAGTGCACACGGTCGAGACCTGTTGCCGTTTTTTTACCAGCAGAGAGAACTCTGTTCAATTCATGTATTGTGAGTGGGTTATTGTACATTTCAGCTGAAGCCCCAGTGGTAGGCAGTCTTTCTTTCTCAGCCGATTCTTTATATTTTAAAAATGAATTTGAATAGTTTGTTGAGCCAGATATGTTATAAAAGTGTTCACCTAATAAGTTGGCCTAGTCCTGTAGTGTTGTTTGTGTGCCTGGACATGTAAGTAGTGGTATAGTGTATGATGAGTACTCTCCTCTAAATTTCCTCACCTGGTTCCACATTCGTTTTGATGTGACTGTACTATTGATTGAAGTTATGTATTTTCGCCATGATAATTTCCCCGCATTTCTTCGAATAAATCGTGCTCTGGCTTTGGCCTGTTTGAAATTTAGCAGATTGTTATAAGTGGGGTACCTCCGTAGGATTCCCCAGGCTTTATTTTGTTCTCTTTTGGCTTCAGTACATTCATTTGTCCACCAAGGATTTAGTTTTTTGCGCATAATTCCGGATGACTGCGGTATCGCCTTTTCTGCCGCTGTGATTATGACCTCAGTGATTTTTTTATTAAGTTCATCAATACTAATCTCTGGCGAAAAGACATTTTCCAGTTTCGCGTTCTCCATAAAAACCTGCCAGTCAGCGAGCTGTAATTTCCATCGGCGTGGTCTAGTTACTAAAGTTTGTGGTGATGGTAGGAGTTTGATGAGTGCAGGTAAGTGGTCGCTACCATATGAGGTGTCGAGAGCTTCCCATTTAAAATCAGTAAAAAGAGAGGGCGAACAAAAAGCTAAATCTAAACAACTAAATGTGCGGGAAGTCGGTGAGAAATAAGTTGGCGCACCTGAGTTTAGAAGACAGATATCATTTAATAGAATAAAATCTTCAACGAGTTGTCCTCTTTGGTCAGTTTTGACACTACCCCAAAGAGTACCATGAGCATTAAAATATCCTACCAAGACAAATGGCTTCGGTAACTGTTCTGTTAGTTTTTCTAAGTCTTTAATAGTAAAATGTGTGTGGGGTGGAATATATAGTGAGCAAATGGTGATGGTTTTGTAGGATAGAATGGTTACAGCTACGGCCTCTAAAGATGTATTTAATTGGACATTTCGGGTGGGAGTGCCGCCCTGCACGACTATAGCCACTCCTCCTGACAAACGGCTGGAACATTCGCGGTCCCTTCGGACAACGGTGAAGCCTCTAAGGAATTGACTGTGTTTAGGGCCTAAGTTTGTTTCTTGTAGGCAAAATGCGACTGGCGAAAACTTATTTGTTATGTCTTTAATGTCACCCAAATTGTGAATAAGTCCTCTACAATTCCAATGTATGATAAAAGCCATAGTGGCAGAAGTGAGAATGTTAATTTATGTATGTGTACTAAGCAACTGTAGGTGACATTTGTTATCGGAAATGTACTATTGGAAGAATGGTAACCGTTCAGGATACCGGTCCCTTTGTTCGCGTAGTTATTGTGATCTTGTCTTTCTTAGTGCGCTCCAGAGAGCGCTGATCTTTTGGCGTCGATGACGCGGGAGTTCTTGTGTCGACCTCCATAGCCTTGTCCGAGGCGCTGGATGGTCGAGAACCAGGTGCTGAGACGCGCGTCTCAGGCCTGGGAGTTCGATTTAGCCTGGGGCCCTGTGGGACCGGGGTCTGCAGGCCCGTCTTTGATGATGATGATGGAACAGCACTGGCTGCTTCCACCAAGGGGGCGGATGGAGTTACTATACTGGGCCACTGACTGCGGTCCCTGTAGACTACTGAGACCACTGCGGTGCTGTCCCCTGCCGCACCGCACTGGCGTAGGTTGTTTGAGGTAAGTGTGCTAGTTTCTTTCTTGCTTCATAGAAGGAAATGTTCTCTTTCACAGTAAGTGCAATTATCTCTTTTTTCTTTCTTCCAGCAAGGGCAAGATCTTGAATACGCTGGATGATCTCCTTTGCAGTTTGTACAGTGTGGAGCAGCATTGCAGTTCTCCGACTGATGGTCATTGGCGCTACACTTGACACATGTCGATTTACCCCTGCAAGATTGCGATGCATGTCCGAACCTCTGGCACTTGAAACAGCGCCTCGGGTTTGGGATATACGGTCTTACATTGATCTTGAGATAGCCTGCTTCAAGTGTAGTAGGTACAATACTGGTACCAAAGGTAAGTATGACATGTTTGGTCGGGATTTGTTCGTTATTTCTTCGGAGAGTTATTCTTTGAACCTTGATTACATTTTGTTCTTGGAAACCCTCTAGGAGTTCTTCATCACTCAAGTTTAAGAAATCCTCTTCTGATATTACGCCCCTGCTGGTGTTAAGCGAACGGTGTGCGGAGATTGTGACTTTGATGTCACCGACACTGGCGGGATCAGCGAGCTTTTCTACTTGGTCTTTGGTTTTGAGTTCAAGGAGGAGGTCCCCACTTGACATCTTTGAAACCTTGTATTGCTTTCCAATTTTTTCTGCTAGGCATTTTGCTGCTAGGAATGGGGATATTTTTCTCATCGGCTAATAATAATATATATATATATATATATATATATATATATATATATTGTCCTGTGTCGTTCACCCTCTCGTGATCGTCTTAGTTGGCGCTGTTCCTTCCTAATTCAAATACATATATCACTTGCACTTCGCTCCTCCAAGAGTCATGACGTATGTCGAGTGAGCTCCTGATAATTAACACTCCGAAATGTGGTGAACGCGGTTTAAGTCATAAATCCGGGACCTGAAAGTGGTTCGACGTAATGCTTACGCAGTTCTCTCGCATTTCTCTCGCATTTACCGCTACATCGCCACTGAAATCTGTGCCTTCCGAGAACGGTCTCTCGTGCAATCAGTTTAAAGGGGCCGAAAAAGTTTGTCTTTGACCTGTGATCCAAAGTACACGTATAGGAAAAACATGTTAATATTTGAACGAGTGCGTCAGAAAGCGCACAGGGGCTCAACGAGGGTTTGGTTTTTGTGCGTTTCTGTTAAAACAGCTCAGTTGATTTGGTAAGCGCTTGTCCTACGTAGTTCAGCCATCTTTGCAATGTTTCACACTAATATGGACATTCTTATTCATTGTTTCCAAGCGTGGTTCGCAGTGAAAATTGTGTTTGTGCCTCCTTTCAATATTTAACCAGCTTTGGAGCCTGAGACTTTGTTTTCACATTCGTTACTAAAGTTATCTATGCCTAGTAGGCATACAACACTTCACTTCTCTCTCGTCAGCTTCACATCATTCATGATATTCAGTTTCGTAAGGGAAACAAATGCTTAATATCAACGCCATGCGTCGTATTTATAAGACTTAACGCGAGACCTGACACCGCAGCCACCCACCGCAGTCGCCCTTGGGGGGCTTCTGCCAATTTTATGCCGACTGATCTCATCTTAGGGCCTGACAAAAAATGCTTGAAACATGCAAACACAGGCGGATGTTACCATTACAAAAAATAACGGGGATATAGCTTCAAAATGTGAAAAATTTACAGGTTTATACAAGTTACCGCTTTTGGAGCGCACCTGTGCACATGGCAACCTTGAAAAAGGTTAGAATTTTCATATTTCTATAGGCATGATCTATGCAGTTCACCGTATACGGATGGCGCCAAAGGGCGTGTGCGGGCTTGGACATTTTGGTTATTTTTTCTTCAGTTTGATTTTAGCATTAGTGTGCGGAGCGTTTTGAGGGGCACTGTACCCTTAAAGTTAACGCCAGGCGTTCCAGGTGCCATGTACACTTGCCACCCTAGTTACACATTGTTGGCTGCCGTAAACTGTGCTCCCGTTGATGTAATGTTTATACCTCCTGTTAGATCTATTTAGGGCAAATCACCGTAATTTATTGCCGTATATTACTAATATTTATGTTACGTATGAGTGCGTTTTGTATTGCCTTCTCTATACGACAAACTCAATTTTGTAACTTCCCTCCCTCAAGCAATACTTCTAAATAAGGATTCCATTGTTAATTAAACGTTGCCTTTGCGGAACGAGATCAGGGTTATCGTATGGGTTGATGGGAGCTGACGGGTTTTAAGATAGCGTCCCATGATCATATGCGAATGCAGATGAAAGACGTATCCGATATAGGGCGTTTTCTTTTATTTATTAGAAATATTTAGAACAAACAAATGCGGTACCTCATAAGCACGTGAAAGTTAGCCTGATTTAAAGTGTAAATACCCAATGTACTAATTTTTATGCACGGTTCGAGTACTGCGCCGCGGCACTGTAGGGCCACCCAGCCGTACAACAACGCGTGCAGGTAATTCGCCAGTGAGCGATTCTCTCGCAGCACGAGAATTCCACGTGCAAGCCGGTTTCGTTATCTGCGCCCTGTCCCACACGCAGAGCACACTTGACCGAGTTTCTTTTTCTTTTTTCATGGCGTGCGGAAAACAACTCGTCAGAGACCCACACGGAAACATTGCGTGCCTTCGGGAAGTTGTGTGACAAGCTGCGCTTATAAGGAGGAAATGCTGCGTTTCGGCTCACATTCTCGTAACCATTTTGCTCACTGTATACCTTGCTTGCTAACTTGGGCTTCCGGGTAGTTATCTCCCTATCTTTTCTGTCCCTCTTTGTTTTTCATTTTCTTTCTTTTTTCTTCTTCTTCTCAATAGGAGTAATGGGTCCTGTCTCGTTGGTTAAACACATCGTTCGACAAGTCCCCCACCCACTATATAGGACATCTCTGAATGCTTCTCGTCAGCGCATGTTTTTATTTTGGTTGCTTGACCGCGGCATGGTGCCAGTTGGATGGTGGTTAGGCATTTGTTTTTATGACAGTGATTTCGACATATCGTTAAATTATGACTACTGCACCTTTGCAGCTGGACGCGCCGCGACAATGCAGTGACTATGGCGTTGTTCTGCTGACCTCTATTTCACGGATGCGATCCCGTCAGCGGCTGCTGGATTTCTATGGGGTCGAAATGGAAAAACCGCAGTGGGTCAAAATCAATCCGGTGTCCCACACTACAATGCACCTCGCAATAAGATGGTGGGTTTGGCCCGTAAGGCACCATCATTTATCTTAAACGCCTAAGCATATATATGCTGACCTAACGAGGAAAGGCGTCCGTCCGTCCCGTAATTGGAATCGCTAAAGAGAAACTAATGTACTAATGTATGGACGTAAATAAGGGTTCCGAACTTACGACCCCACGCTCAAAAGCCGTGTGTCTACCTACTTGGCGAAGCACCCACGCTTGCAGAAGGTGAATGTATGTTAACCATATGAATGTATTGTACCGGTGGTACATACATACATACATACATACATACATACATACATACATACATACATACATACATACATACATACATACATACATACATACATACATACATACATACATGCATCTTTATTTCAGCAACTCGGAACATATTACACATTTCGTGCGCGCATAAGCGCAAGTCGCTTGTGGGCGGGTCACGGCAGACAGGAGGTGTTAGCTCGCTGCTTACAAGACAGAAGTACAACATATATTATACATATAGCAATCAGCTTCAAAATAATACTATACAACTTTACTATATACTTTACTACGTTAATAGCGAATAAATAAAACAATCGGTTTTATTTTTCGCTTGAATGCTGTCCCGTTATTTCTTCGGGAAACTGGTAAAAAATAAAATAAACAAACATGCATGAAATGAACACAATCTTTTCATTGTTTACAAGACAAGAGGGAAAAAATAATGATAGCAACATTTATTTAAAGAACACAATACCAACAAATATTTTAGCGAGAAAGCAACCATGCTTTAATTTCTTGTTTGGCTTCGTTTTGGGAATGTTGTCCAATTAGTTCTTTGGGCAACTGGTTAAAATAAAGAGGAACGTAATATTCTCGACACTTTTTACCACAGTTCGTGTATATGCGCGGTAACTTATAAAAGTATGTTTTTCTTAGGAATTTAGGCTTAATCTGCATTATATTGTGACCATTCGAGAAAATATTGCGCAGAATCATCACTTGCAAAAACAAATCCGAAAAGATTTCAACACCGGCAATATTATTTCTTGCGTTATTGTCTGAAAACTCATAAGCAGTACCATACAACATGCTCGCAGATATCCTACCTAATAGCTTATCCACTCGAACGACTTTCATTTGTGCGCAGGAACCATAAACTTAAATGCAATATATAAGCAAAGACTGGACCAGAGCATTAAAATCTAGCCTTCGCCAATTAAGAGGGGTATTAAATTTAAACGTGTATAATTGTGTTGCTACCGTTCGTAAACGTTTCATTATGCAGTCAATGTGAACATCCCACAACATACGATCGTCAAAATGAAGTCCAAGGTACTTAACACAAGGGGATAACGGTAGAGCCACGCAAGAGCAATATCAACACCGATAACCATGTAATTGAATGGACAGGTCTAGGTTAACAGTCTTTTGAAGATTTCTAAAACATATGAAGGTAGCTTTTTCTTCGTTTAAATATATTTGGTTAGCATTAAATCAATCAACCACACGTATTGTGTCATTTTGAAGTAGTTTTAAGGCCTCTGAATACGATTCGTGTGATATTAGTGCCGTGTCATCGGCGTTCTGATCTGTTGTATGTTGGATATATCATTCACGTAAATGTTACGTAAAAGAGGTGCCACAACTGACCCTTGAGGTGCACCATATCTTACTGATGTAAAATCACTATATGAATTTTAATAGAAACAACATGCAAACGGTTTGAAAAATAATTGGAAAATAATTTCGAATAACTACCTCGGAAAGCAATACTTTCGAGTTTGTATAACATGAAGTTGTGTTCTATGGTTTCAAAAGCTTTCGTCAAATCTAGAAAAACCCAAGCCCAATATTATTTTGATAGATACTTTTACATATAAAGTCGTTACATTGTTTAGGTAGGTCAACTATACTTAGACTGCGCTTAAAACCGTATTGGGAAAGACTTAGAATATTAAATTTATCGCAGAAGGATGTCATGTAAGTGTAAAGAAATGTCTCCATTATACACGTTCATTATTGCAGTTGGTCTATATTTATTCCTATCTAGTTTACTACCTTTCTTATAAATTGGTCTAATTACTGGGGTATTTGAGCCCTGCGAGATGTACAAAGCAAATGTCAAAGGAGAACAGTTCGTATGAAGGCTTTGTTGAAAAACTTGGTGATGGTGGCAGAAAAGCCATCTCTAGGACCGCATTTAAGCCCACTTGGAGCATCGTAGACATCAGGAAAATTCTGAGTTTGCGAAAATTTAATGCGAAACAGGTCACATCCCCGATGCGTTTCGGTGGTCACGGGATGCGCCTTCTGCCGGGGCGTTGGTTCACCGACCGAAATGCCACCGATATCTGAGGGCTCCTTCACTTCACGTCGCGCAACACTGACAGATAAGCAGTCCATAATTTGATAAGGATGATAAGTAGTGATGAGGGGTT
Source organism: Dermacentor andersoni (assembly GCF_023375885.2). Lineage (NCBI taxonomy): Eukaryota > Metazoa > Arthropoda > Arachnida > Ixodida > Ixodidae > Dermacentor > Dermacentor andersoni. The sequence goes on along the minus strand of NC_092816.1, from coordinate 89,743,197 downwards.
ACATGGTTTTGATCACGCTTGATAATGGTTCAACTCGAATAGATAAAGCGTTAAAGAGCGATAAGTGCTTACAATGATCGGAGCAATCCTGATAAGGCCGATAAGAATAGATAAGGGTCGGATCTAGTGCGGTAAGGTTGATAAGGACAGACGAGAGTGTTTAGGGATCGGATAGATTGCGATAAGGTTGATAACGACCGATAAGGGTTGATAAGGGTCGGATAGAGTTCCGATAAGGTTGATAAGGACAGATAAGAATTCATAGGAATGGGATCGTTTGCGATAAGGTTGATAGCGACCGATAAGAGTTGATAAGGATTGAATCGAGTCCGATAAGATCGATAACAACCGGTAGTGGTTGATAAGGGTCGAATCTATTGCATTAAGGTTAATACCCACCGGTAAGGGTTCATACGAATACGAATACAATTTTATTTCATGTTTCTTCAAAACATGAGGAGATGGAAGAAAAAGCTGCTGAACAGCAGCTTGACAAGCTCCCACCCCCCTTGTTTACATGGGCAACAGCAGTATACATATACAGTGTACATACAGCAGTGTACAATATACCGTGTACATGTACAGCAGTGTGCAATATGCATATACAGATCAGCATACACACACACACACACACACGTTTTGATGGATATTTTATATATCACTAAAAAAGGTGAAAGACAATTTCCAATTTCTGTAAAATATATACAAGTACTAAACGTAGTGTAAGTATGCATGATTGAATATACTTCAAAGATTTGAAAGAACAGCAGTTAGAAAATCAAACGGAAGTATTAACAGGTACACAGAGCATACAGATCAAACCTGAGAAGAACTTTCCATAAAAGGTAGTGCATAGGTTGTACATTTGTAGCATTTGAGAAAGAAAAAAGAAGAAAAAAAGAAGGAATTACTTTTTCTCAACGCTAATTCTAAATAACTAAAGGAATAAATCTCTGAATTCTGTTTTCGAAATGGTCATCATATCAATTTCTTTGCGAAAAAAATTAATATAACACACTTACTACTGTGTGTCGTAACATTTGTTCACCGTAATTAGTGCGGTTAGGATGGACTTCCCAGTGCTCAGGATGTCTAGTTGTATAATAATGGGTATTCGTTTGCAAGTTTGCCACATTAGTTATGAGAAGAATGCCTTGTTTCCTTTCATCTCTTAACTTTTTACAAAGGTGTCAGTTATACAAGTTTTCTATGTTAATTAGTCTAAACTTTCTAAGCAAGCTGTCTGCTTGGTAGTCTGGTGGAGAATTTGCAATAATCCGGATTACTTTATTTTGCATTACCGTCAGTTTGCTGACGTTTGTGGAGGTTGTCTTGCCCCACACTAAAGAGCAGTAATTTATGCGCGATAAGAACAGTGAATGATAAATGAGCAATCTAGTGCTTACAGGAAATAGGTCTCGACGTCTGTAGATTAATCCTATAGTGCTAGCTAGGGTCGTGATAACATGACTCGTATGCGAGTCCCAGAGCATGTGCTCTGAAAAAATTACGCCTAGAGTTTTAAATTCTGTCACAATTTCTATCGGCTGACACTGTATTTGAAGAAGATTGTTTGGAACAATGTCTCTGCCCTTCGCTCGGAAAATGACTGCTTTAGTTTTTTGGGTATTAATAACCAAGCCGTTGCAGGAACACCAATCATGAAGTTTACTTAAAGTGCTGTTCGCGCTATTAACAAGTTTTTAGTAATCGTCACCCTCGAAAAACAGGCTGGTGTCATCTGCGTAGATCAGAAATTTCGTATCATCATCAATGTTAACAATGTCATTTATGTAAATATTAAATAAATACGGTCCCAAAATACTGCCCTGAGGAACATCAAACAAAGTAGATTTAAATGTGGAGGTGCTGTTGTTTACTGAAACAGACTGCATGCGAGTACTAAGGTATGATTCCAATAACTTCGAGGCAACACCACGAATTCCGTAGAATTCTAATTTTGTCAGCAAAATACCCCGGTTAAGAGAATCAAATACCTTTGTAAATTCTATAAAAACTCGCAGTACGTATCATTGTTCTTCAAGTTTTTTTAGAATGAACTCTTTTTGATGAAGCAGGAGAAGTTCGGTGGAACAATGTTTCCTAAAACCGTATTGACAGTCAGTCAGGATGTTATGTTTATCTGTAAATAAAACCAGACGTGAATGGATGGCATTTTCAAGTACTTTAGAAAAAAATGGGTAATATAGAAATGGGTCTGTAATTTGCTAAATTATTTTTGTCACCTTTTTTGTGTAGAACACAAGCCTTTGCGCACTGTGGCAGTGCTGGAAATACTCCACTTGACAGACAAAGATAGAAAATATGGGCAAGTGGGACAGCAATAATGTGAGCAATTAATTTAATCGGGCGGACATGAATGTCAAAGATATCACTGGAGCTAGTATTTCTTAATTTCATGATAATAGAGAAAACTTCCGTTTCCGGAACTGGACTCAAATAAATTGTCGCAAGACAACTGCCAGTCAAGTATTGGGTCAAGTATTGGGTCCTGATGGTGCAGGAAACTTCAAGTTTACTAGATAGTCATTGAAAACATTAGGTAGATCAGTTCCTGAAATTGTTGTTCCATTCACAACCATTTCACTAACTGCTTTTGACGCCTGAACGTTTTTAAATATTGAGTTTAGTTTTTTCCATATCACGGCCGCGTTTTTGGATGATACTAAAAAAGATTATTGAAATGGCTATCTCTGGCATGCTTAAGGTCCTTGTTTAATTTATTAAGGTACTTCTTAAATGATTTAAGCAGTGCGGGATCCCGTTGCTTAAGAAATGCTAGGTACATTGTATACTTTATTTTTATTTTACCAAGTAAATCTCGAGTAATCCATGGTTTTCTGATTTTTTTCGATTTGGAAGAATTCAGAAATGGAAGGCTTGTTTCGTAAGTGGTTCTTAACAAGTTAAAAAGATATCAAAAGATACGTTTGCATCAGATGAAGAAAGCACGTTCTCCCAAGATACAGTTGATATTTTTTGGCGAAAATTTTCTAAGTTTCTGGATAAAACATTTCTTGAAGGGATCGAAAGGTTAGTCTCTTTTTCATGATGTGGGATGACTATCTATACAGGTAAGTGATCACCAAGTTCGCAAGCTATGACTCCGGATGCAAAATTTTTGATGGAGGAGCTGAGGAGAAAGAAATCTATTAGTGTCGAAGACGTACTAATAATTCTAGTTGGAGAAGAAATAACATTATTTAGGCCATAGCTCTCGTATAGCCATATCATTTCTTTTGATTCACGAGTATTAGAAATCAAGTCAATGTTAAAGTCCCCGCCACAAATTAAGTTAAGCTTATTAGTTATGCAGTATTGAAACAGAGTTTCTACGGAAGCACAGAATGAAGCGTGATCACCAATAGGAGGTCCGTACACGCCAGAAAATACATGGTTACACATTGTTTGTCATTGCAACATTTCGCATTCACGTTTCGAAAAGGTAAAATCAGGCAAGAGGTCACACCTGAGATTTTCTTTCGCTAACAAGGCAACACCGCCACCACGGTGTAAAGAGCGATTCGGGTAGAACACATCATATCCGGGTATTGAAAAATACATTGTCATCACTAGTATACCCGGTTTCTGAGAGCATAATGACATCAAAAAAGCCAATACTATCAAAAAGTCAATCTAAATACTGATGTTTATTTCTCGCAGACTGCATATTCAAATGAAAAAACCTTTAAACCTCTGAGACACCTATTACCAAGATGCGACTTTAGTTTGTCAGGAGTAATATGCATAAACAGGTCGCGACGCTTGTAGAACCCCTTAAGCAAGCGTCATCGAGTTAGTTTTAGATTTGATATCAATCAGCCAGGCTATTCATATCATCCAGGCTATTGTCATGTTGGCTAAGCTCAGCGAGTGCTTTGTCATACTTTCAGGCATCACATGAACAGTTGCTTCCATTGAAACAACAGTGTCTGAGAGCGACTTTACCTTTACTTGAAGCTCTGCAATCACAGCAATTTTAACCCCTCGACAGGTTGGACAACGCCACTGTTTTCGAGCAGATTCCCCCTTTGATTTGTAAGTTCTTTCTGAGATACCTGAACCAGAACCCAAATGATAGGAGCAAAACACTCATTACACACCATGCAGTCATCATCAGGTTCAACAGATTTGCCACATTCAAAGCAACTATCGTCCTGCTCACTACCCATCTTTGGAAGCTACAGGGCAGTGCTGCAGCAGCACAGGGTAACGAATGTATAATAGGTTCAAGTGTTCAGTGACAAACCTGCAACTACCCGAGCAGTCAGAGATGCGCCTTTTCCGTGCCGCTACAGCTGCCCATGTGCCCAGGGAAGTCGATGGCAGCTTCTTTTATAGCGGCAGCAGCGGGGCGCAGAACTCTGGCTGTGGCCGATGAGCGCAGGTCCAGGTCGGCTGGGTGTGACGGAAGCAGCAGGAAAGCCCAGCTTATCACAATCCGGCCAAGAAGTGTGATCTGCAAATACACGAGCAGTCAGAGATGAGCCTTTTCTGTGCCGCTACAGCTGCCCATGTGTGATAACTGTTTATACTGGTCGGATCAAGTTTGATAAGACTGATAATGACACAGGGCTGCGTGGAAATGATCAAGCGGTACCATGCTTACGCATACTTAGACAACTCGAATGGAGTTTCTGCGTGAATTTTTTGTTAAAAAGCTTTGATTCTGGGTTTTCGCGCTTTTTAAAGGTGCCAAGAGGTAGGACAACGCCCACAACGCACGGCCTACTGAACGTCACCGTGGCGCGTAGTTCAAATTTATCTTGGATGTTCATCTTGTTGGATCTCTTTGGACGAAGGTTCATCCCACCGCTGCCACCAGTTGTTGGATCTGGAGGACAATCCCAATTGCTGTCCCCCAGATTTTGGACCTTGCCGTTGAGTGCGGGAGTTGGCCGAAGTTGAGGAGGACTTTGAGATGAAAACTGGAGGTTTATTTACATTATTTACAGTGAAAGTACAAAGAAATTAACAGTCAAAGTCATTACGGGCCGGCCAGCAACTCGGATGCTGCGGCCCGTGGCAAGAAGCTCAAAAGAGATGAATGAAGGAATGCTCTCTTGCTGCTCCCGGTCTCTGGCTTTTAACCCCTTCGGTGTCTCGAAGTCACGTCCCGTTCGGCCAGTCGGCGAGCCTGCTCAGGTGGCGTCATTTTCGGCCAATGGTAGGTGCCCGTGCGAGTGCACGTCACATTCGGCTCAGAGGGTCACTCCTTGGACTCAAATTGTCCGAGGGATTACTTGTCTGCGGTTTTGCCTCCCTCGCTTGCAAGCGCCTGCACAATAGGCGGATGGGGGAAGACGGGTTGTCTTCGAGCGACTGTTCAGAGCTGCAAAGCAGCTTTGCTCGGGACCCACGTTACCTGGAACCGTGCCAGGCTCCCGCAATACTTTCGGGAAGAGTCAAGCAGTGAGACAATAGTTCCACATGTGGCGCATGAGGTGAGGGACGCCAGCTTGTTTGGACGTACCGCGTCACGGGAACGTGGTAGATGCGCTTCTGCGCTCCTTAATTAGGTGTGGCGCGATTCGATGTGGTCTGGTGAACTCGAAGGAGGCTCAGGAAAAGGTCCCGTATCTAACAACGCAGACGCCACCGTTTCCTATTTCGGCGGCTATTACGGGCCAAACGCGGTTGTCCTCAGTGAGCCCACTGCACTCAGCGAGCGGACTGGTCGCGGCACCCCGCGGCGGCTGCGGTATCTACGCTGCATAGCACACCGCAGTTACGTACAAATGTAGTACGTATGCGCAGCGTTTGCTTTGTGCACGACAGGGCTTGAGTGCGCGCTCGTGTTCATATGCCCCAGACTGGCCATGCTACGTGGTGAGGAACGGTTTTTTCCTGCACCAGCTTGACCGACGGATAGTAGCCACATCCAACTTGCGCATCTTGAAGCGGCGGAAGGGATATCTGCCAAGGCGTCTAGCCAGAAGCGACCCGGAGTGAGCGCGCGCTGGTGAGCGTGCCTGTGGTCCGACGTTAGGTTTCGCGTAGTTCGAGGCTAGTTGAGTGTTCAAAACTAGTAGGAAGTAGGAAGAAGAACAGTACAGGAAGGAAGGAAGGAAGAGTTCAATAGTAGCCAGGTAGGGGAATATGCTATGTGACGAAATGTGGCGCCATAAAAGAGAAAACAGTTGGCCTCTGTTGAAAAGAGAATGTTTTAGAAAAGGGGGACTTTCTACTCCGCTTGCGAGCTCCGCGCGGTGCGCACGAATGGACAATTTGGCTGAGATGTTCACAGCAGCATATATATACGCAATCCGAGGATTACGTTATTTCGCCAAGCCCGAGTGGTTGTTCAGGAACCCTTTAGGCAAAGCCTCACATGAAATTCATTCTTAATGAGAGCTGTGTGCAGTTGAACAACATTATTAGCCTTTTTTTTACATTGAGCCATTATTCTCGTTATGGGTGCACACAATGGCCGGCTTTGCTTTCCTGTATTCATTTCTTCATTTTCCTTTCCTCAAGTCCGAGGTTGCCAACCCAGCCGCGTAAGCAAACTCCATATTAAAAATGTATTTCAGTCAGCGTAGGGGGTTGTTTACTAAATGTGCATATTACGAGAACGCGTAACACAAATATCGCTCATATATTAGAGCGCAGCGCTTGGGTGCCTGATTTGAGCGTTGGCGTCCCTCAGCGTAACCGAGCGAACGAGCACAGCGAAGTATGAAAGAGCGAATGCGGAGCGCAGCGAGGTGTGAAAGACGGCGATAGCGAAGAAAGCGCGAGGAGGAAAGCGGAGGAGCAGGGTATGGCGAAAGCGTGAGAAGAAAAGCGTAGTGACTCGCAAGACGGGCTCTGCGGGGATGATAACGACGATATGTCGCCAGATTAGCGGGCGTCGTCTATTCGCTGATGACGCTACCGATACCATAAATTTATGAAAACAAAGCGCTGCATGAGCGGAGGTCTGTTTGTGGCGGCTGCTGTGAATCGTGCCCACGCGTCACCCGCGTGCTGCCTCTCACGATCTTCCGATTAGCGAGACAGTCCCAGACTTCGCTCCGTTTGCAACGTGCCGCACGATATAGGCTGTCCGCGTCAGCCAATGTAGCGTGAAATGAACGCACGTTTAGAGCTGTGCTCAAGTTTTGCATTAGGAAGCATCGTAATCATTGGTGAACCTTTTTGTTACCACGGGCCATATAACGTAGAACTATTCCAATCTGTTTCTATTCCTATCTCCTGACGTAAAACTTACGTAACCGCCTGCGCAAGCATCGGGCGGTCATCCGCAGTGTTTTTTGAAAAGCCCAGTCAAACGCGCTCCTCGTTTATGTGAGGTCACCTGTTTTTGCTTCCAAAGGGAATATAATAGCATTGCCTACATTGAGCAGATGTAGCGACTTGGCGAGTGAAGAGGGTTTCGGGGGGGCCGAGCCAACGCAATGAAAGTAGATAACTGGATGAAGAAGGAGGTGCCGCCGTCTGCGATCGGTCCGCTTCTTCTTAGGTCGCGTTGGCTGGTCGAAAATTGCCGCCGCGTGCAACGGAAGGTTCAATCTGCCACCAGAACGGATCCTCAGCGAAGACGAGTTGGCAGAGCGATGCCGTATACGCGACGGATAACGGACTGGATAACGTTTTATTACCAAGCAAACATTTATATCATATCATAACAAATCCATGTGCCCCGGTAGCTCTGAGTAGCCAGTGCCGAACGGTCGGCGGGCAGTCATCTTCTATTCCTTTCGGAGCGGCGCAGTCTCCGGCTATTCAGACAAAATTTCAATTTTATTCGGCATATTAATGCGTCTTTAACGCGCACACACTCTGACGAGGTGAGTTTTCGCGGTTTTGTGACGTCGCCTCACAGACAGGCGAAGTATAGGCGCAACCCGGAAACGTTTGAACAATAGCAGAGGGTCAATGGCGAAAAAGGCGTCGAATCAGAAGTAATTAGTTTTCTTTAGTTTGGTCTAATCATGGATAATCAGTGTGCACACATCATACTGGATAGTGCGTTCGCGTGGTTTTCATGACGTCGCGTGACAGACAGGCGAATTGGGGGTGTGGCCCGAAAAGTTTCTGACCAATCGTGGAGGGCTGATTGCATAATTGGAATAGCAAAGTTTGGAATACATCTTTACGTACAGCGCCCCAAACTATACCCACGCGCCTTACTCTGGCATCGTTGTATAGGGAAAATAAGCCATTACTCGATCCTGCATGCGTCGCGTGCGCACATGTGTCACGCCAAGCATGACGCAGTTGGAGCTAAACTTAGCCTCGCGCACGGCATTCAAAGATGCGCAGCTCGGCGGTATACGTTTGTCGATCCGAGCAGGAGTGGTAGCGTTTTAGAGAGCTCGAGCTCAGCCATCGCATAGGTATAATCCATCTAAGTCAAACCGGTGCTCATCAGGAGTTATGAGGTCTACAAGTGTGCACACTGATGCAGAAATTTCACGCTTGCTCGACCATATGGCGCCCCCGCATTCGACACTCGAGATATGGCGTGAAGTTACTCGGGCTGCAACAGAGAGAGGGATATCCAACCCCTCTAACAACGGGGGAACATGTCCATCTCCCTAGCAAGTGCAAGCCCAGGAGAGTGAGGCAAGCGTAGGAGCCCTAACCATACACGAGTGCGACGGGCTCGAGCTGCGCGGGGAATCCTCGGGCGTCACCAGTACAGATGGATCACTTCTGTAGCCTACAGTGCCCAAACACCCGCCGCAAAACAAACGGGCCTACTACGAATACAGAGCGAGATCGACTGCAAAATCAGACCCGCACTAAAGTGTAACATAAGTCAGTCATGTAAGCTTTCTCATGCGTGAATAAATAAATTCAATTCGTGTATTTCGTTTCGTCCATTTCTGTACCCTGGTTCCCATCCTGTGCCTGCTCTGCAGCAGGCACAAGATGTTTCACGTATTCCAGTGCGGCTGCGTCCCAGATACAGTGCACCCAATTTCATTTTTTTTTCGTTTTGATAATGTATACTGTTTGCCAGCAGTGGCCACGCACTGTATGGGTTGACGGACTCATTAAGCTGCTCATGCAGCTTTCTTCCTCGTCCCTCTAAAGCGAGAATGTTTAATAAAGTCCAATGAGGTTAACTTAATTCAACTCAATCAATAGTAGATCAATTTTCCAAACTTTCTATCCGTTGAAGCGTGTGAACCGTTCGGTTGCAGAGAAATACATCGATACCCATTCAAAAACGTGTGCTCTCTTAAGTATCCAATCCTTCTTAAAGCAATAGTTACGGGCTCATTTCCCTATTCACTAATCGCAGGGATCTCAAAGTGCATTGCGCTAATATTATAAAGATATGCAGAAAAATGCAGAGTGCTCCCAGAGGATACGAACTTCAGCCCTACAGGATAGTGGTCGGATGCATACTACCTATCAACCACTCCATCCTTATTTTTTGTGTTGCCGGATTTCCTCTCAATGAATAAAAGCTACGGAACGTTTGCGCTGCACTGGTACAGATTGGTTGAGACGGGGCACTCCAGCAGTGCTACAGGAGAGAAGGATATACTGCATGTGGATAGCGTGGTCACGCTGCCATAGCTGGTTCCATTAGTTAACGCCACACTCTGCAGCTTACCTATAAGCTAGCACCGAAGTGAAATGGTTTATACGAAACCAGCGGTAAAACGCGACAGCCAAAATAATAGACGACAGGAAGAGATAGCCGTGTCTCCATTCCACCAAGAAGGAACGCTACCTAGATGGAGATCCTAGACATTAGTGGCGCATAGCCACTCTGGGGAATTGGCCAGGAATCGCGTAATTCCATTTAATAATAAGAAAAAAGAATGATACTGCAAACAAAATCGTTGAATAGGTATATGGGAAGTAATAAATAGATTCTAGCTTTTGGTGTTACGTTATGAGCCCTACCTCCTCAGTGAATGACATTTTCTTCTTTTTCTCGACAGGGGATTGCTCCGCGCGCTCATGCAAATGTTTACCCCAACCAATAGCGCAAAATACCGTGACTCTGCTGATGCTGCCGCAAGAAATACTGATTCATCTGGAAGGCTATAGTTGGCTGACAGCGCACTCGGCGACTTATCTAAAAACCAGCACCGAGCTGAAAGTATTTCAACGTATACCTTTCCATGTTTCAACATAAGAACAGGTGGATTTCAATTAAACCAGCGGCAAGAAACAAAGGCAGAATAGGAAGGATGATGAAGAAGCCGTCTATCTTCACTTATTCAGCATCGGAGAGCTCCAGCGCCCCATACGAAGATGACATCGATAAGAGCCGACGTTGAAGATAGTTTTCCTCTTCTTGAAGTCAGTTCCTCGCGCGCATTTGTGAACGTTTACTCTAACTGATGCCGGGAGGAAAAGCGCAAGACTTGCTGCGTATGGTGTTGCGCCAGCTATCGCATCGCAGCTTCGCATTACGAGCGAAATTGCACATTCCTTTCTAACTGTATACTTGTACAAGTGAACGCTTAGCGTCAATCTTGGGCAACGATTTAACCGCTGTGCGTCGCTCTGACCGCCAACGCCAACAACTCCGTTTCGCAAACCGCTCTGCTAACTATATGGCTTTGGACTTGATCCATTGGCAAACACTGCATGCGTCGTGACGCGCGATCCTGTGTAAGACGCGCGTTCGAGCGCGTTGCGTTACAGCAACGCAGACGGCGCCCGCTCCTCTGGGAACAATGCCAAGACTTGGTAGCATAGTTGAAGTGCCTTACGTGCTTCGGTCGCAGGAAGTGCGGCGCGTACGCGAGCACGGGATAACGCCGGCTCGTAGGCGCCGCCAATTAGAGCTGCAACGTTTCAATTAGGAACAGGGCACGACGTGCGTGCGGCGTTATCTGTCTTCCCGAGACTTTGTGCAATTCTTTTCACGCCTGTATCGACCGAGCGTGTAATTCCATTGTTTAACATTCGCTAGGATTGCGTCTGTTCCACCGAAGTTACATAATTTTCTTTCCCCCGCCTGTAATGTCGGAGAAAATGAAAGGGAAGTCAGGACGTGCATAACAAGCTCAAGGACAGCCGTGCAAGATTATTAGTTCTTTTTTTTTCAGTGTATTTTGCATGGCTGCGCAGTAAGTGGTGATAAGACTCGATTTGGCTCGCACGTATGGCGGGTGGACTTTGCACGATGTGTATGCTAATCACGCTTGTTCGGGGGTCATTGAAATCTATATACGACATTTTGTTTGATGACATTATGTTTGATCTCGAAGAACAGTTCAGATGTAGTGCGTCAAAATAATAATAAATATGTTTACCAGAGAGGTCGACACTAAGTAAGTATCGGAGTAAGGTAAATGTAAGAAAGATAGGCCGTTTTCAATGGACTCAGTTCTAGAAACGCGCATACGTGATGACGTACAAGTAAGGTGTAGCAAAGGCATGGAGACTTGCTGAACATGAACTGTTAGGTTCAGCTGACGATGGCATGCCTACTTTCAGCGTTGAGACTGGGTTGTCAAGTGTGTTCCTATATAAATTTTCATGACATAGGTCGATATCTTAAAATTGAACGCATACGCTTGCAACCTTTTGCGAGACCTTGACGCTGGCTACAATATCTAGTACTCTAAATTTAAGGACGCTGTATAGTGACTGTCATGACGATGGTGACGGTGGACGAGGCCTCCGAAGCACGTCGCATCCACAAAACCCAAACAGCTACCATACATTCGTGGCCCTCCTGCAGGCCTAAAGAAATTTCATCCCATTGCGAGTTGGCAGTCATCCATTTCGCAACATTGGACTGTGGCGAAGATGACTTCTGCTTTATGCTGTAGTTGCTGTGGACCCTTTCATACGCAGACCTTCAAGCAAATAAACAAGCCGAGGGAGAGAGAGAACGCAGCTAAACGCAGCTCTATAACGAATTGTGAGGAAGGGGGGATATTCTTAAAGTGTCCACTAAAAGGACTGTCCACTTCAGCGCGAATTGATTGGATAGCGCTCGAAGCCTTTAGGCCAGGCGCCAATCATCACCGTCGGAGTCAAGCTGAGTCAATTCAGCACGCGCTTAAATGAACAATCACTTAGAACATCACATACACTTACAGAATACCCTCATGAAGAGGCCTTGCGCCGCATGCTACTCCAGATGAGAACAATAAGAAAAGAAACGATACACATCTGAAGCGGGAAGCCTACTGTTTCCATAGTGCACTCGTTCATGGGCTGCCGAACATTTCCTATTTGCGTAGACGGGCAGGAATTCGGTTCTTTCGCATGCAATCGTGGGTATACTACACGGCTCCGTTCTGGTACCGTTATTGTTTAACATTGCATTCCTGTCGCTAGAGCGTTGAAACTGCAGTACCTCCATATTAGATTTCTCATTTATCCCGACAGCGTCTCACCGTGGTCTATTCACAGAGACCTTGAGATATAATGTCAACGAATGCAGTAAGGTCTCGATCTGCACCACGAAAACGTGCAGATCGACCACTGGATTTTGGCTGTCGATGCAGAAATGTCGATAAGCACACGCTGGTAACAAATCGGACAGGAAGTTAGTTTGCGATAGTGACGTGCAACCCATGACCGGTTCATTGCTAAATCCTGAGACTGAATAGGTGAGGGTTATTGCCCTTGTTGCGCCTGGATATCCCTCGCAACAAAGCATGTTTCACACGCAGACGTGCAGATGTGGAGTGCTGTTCACGCTTCGTAGTTTACTCAGGGCGACTAAATCAGCGACACCTGAGACTTACGGACAAGCAATTGTGTTCCGTATCATCATGTTTTCGACCGCCCAGAGCTGACAGGCGAGACGAGTGTCCGCCCGGACTACGACTGGACCTGGCGTGGTCGGTGAGGCGTAAGCAATGACAGCTCACTTGAAAGCGACAGCGCCGCCCTCCGACTACCGAAAAGGTCAGTCTCTGATCCTGACAGACTGGCCGTCACAAAGAGGCCCCTATTTGATGAAAGGGGTCGTTGTCCAGGACTCCCGTGGAAACGGCGTCGACATCAGGTTCACTGTTCGCCACGTGGTTGCCTCGTATGCGGGGATTATTCTGTAACGTTGGAGGCGGAAGTCCGGCAAAAAGGTGGGAAGTTGGGAGCAGGATTCGTGAACGGTTCGGCGTTTGTGATTGGCCAGTGAATTCCCTCGACGACTGAAAGAGGGAAAGGAAACGGGATAAAAAGAATATCTGGAATTCGGTGTAGAGGCTCGGACATGCAAAGACTTTAGCGTGTAGTGTGCTCTGAGGGTGAGGTGGAGACGATTTTGTATAATTCGATCATGTACATTTGTACATAAACCTTTTTCTCATCTCTTAAATGTCTCTCGGGATCTTTCTTTCTTCCGGCACCTGGCACGGCACCATCCATGGAACATTCGTGGCCGCACGGACCCCCGCCTTAACAACAGCCTAGAAGTTCACCAGTCAGGGTTGTTACGATCGGCCAGCAGGGGTAGGGACCTTCTAGCCTTTCCTATCCCACTGCGACGAATCGCTTCGTGAAGCTGGCAAAGCGTCCCCCACGGAGAGACTATCGGCACCCGCAAGGCGAGAGATGTTTGTTAGCTGGTTAACCGAAAAAAAAATTAAATTATGGGGTTTTACGTGCCAAAACCACTTTCTGATTATGAGGCACGCCGTAGTGGGGGACTCCGGAAATTTCGACCACCTGGGGTTCTTTAACGTGCACCTAAATCTAAGTACACGGGTGTTTTCGCATTTCGCCCCCATCGAAATGCGGCCGCCGTGGCCGGGATTCGATCCCGCGACCTCGTGCTCAGCAGCCTAACACCATAGCCACTGAGCAACCACGGCGGATCTGGTTAACCGAGTATTGTTAGCTGGTTCACTGTCGCCTTCACGTACCAATGGGAGCAAGAAAACTCATGGGAAAGGGTGTTCTACGGCGTTCTCTCACAAACTACGTTAACCGCCACGGTCGTTTGAAAAACCTCCCAGCTAACTGCGGGGTCATCCAAGGAAACAAGCGTGCCAGCTTGAGTCAAGCGTGACAACCCCCGTCTACGAAGCCTCCCTCCTTTCTGTGTGTTCAGTTAAATAAAGGTGCGGGAGTGGGTGTGTGAACGCTCGCCCTCAACACGAGTCCTTCTACAACATTGGATGCTCCGATTGGACGAAGGTGGGCCGGCAGTTTCCCTGGCCTAGGAATCTAGGGAGGACAGAGGGGATATTAAGCAGCCGTTACCGGTTCCTCGGTGTTTGCTTCGTTTCAGTCATGCTAGACTGATGAGATGTAACGTTCTCCGCCCTTCATGTAGATGTTGTAAATAAACCCAGTACTCCTCGTTCTAGATGAGGACATGTTCTTCCCTTCAAGAAAGTCCCTAGCGTGGATGAGTCGGACGACGGCATGGGCCAGCTGTCTCTTTTCACATGCCCGACACCAACTCCTACAGTGCCAACAGACATGACATGACATGACATGACAGTACAAGATTTTTATTGAGGTCCTGAAGACTTTGCGTCCGTGGGGACCCGGGATGAGCCGATGCCTTCACCCGTGACGGCACTAGCAGGCTGAGACCCAACGCAACATCATGGGCCTTCTGGATAGCCTGGAGTTGATGTTCTGGACACTTGAGGGCAGATTCCCAGGAGTCCTCGGTTCGAAGTGAAGAGGCCTCTAAGGCGGGGCACAGCCAGAGCATGTGTTCGAAATTACAACATTCGTATCCGCAATTGCGGCATTCCTATGAGTTTTCCTGGTCGATTAAGTGCATTAAGCCAGGGGTAGGGTAAGATCTAGTCTGTAGCATTCTAAGCGTAGAGGCCTGGGCCCTGTCAAGCTCGGGGTGTGGCAGGGGGGAAGGTTCAACGGCTAAGCTTATAATGAATGGTGCTCTCGTGATATGTATGGAGTGGGTCTTTTCCTAAATCTATGGGAATTTCTGAGGCCCCAGGTTCGGATGCGCGGTTCGTGAGGTCACGCGCAAACCTGTGGGCAGCCTCATTCGGGTTAATTCCATTCGGTCCAGTGATGTCCCTTAAGTGGGCAGGGAACCAAGAAATGCGGTGCTATTCCCGCTCTTCGCTTCTGATAGTGAAGTCCTGATCCCGAAGGATCTTACTGACTCCGCTGAGCGCTCCGTTGCTCTATACGGCCATCTTCCGTGTGGTGTCTAATCCGCGCCCAACATGTTCAATTATTCTGAATTTTTTTAGCCTGTCATTATTCCTTCCTTTATACTACTGGCTAGACCTATGTGTTCCTCTTCAAGAGGCATATACAAGACGTCTATGAGACCTCCCCATCTGAGAGCTCTTCAGCTCGTGGATTCACGAACTCTTGTAACAATGCTCCCACCGATATCCACAATAGACAACTACCATACCGTTCATATCGCCGCCTGAAGGAACACTAAAGAAAAAAAATAATTATCTTAGAATGGTAAATTTTCTTAAACAATACCAGAACACCACACTTACTGCGTGAGCAGGCTTGGTGAGCTAGAAGGAGTAGGAAAGTGAAAAGCAGAAGGCAGGGAGGTTAACCTGAATAACGTCCGGTTGCGTGCCCTGCACCGGGGGAATGGGAAAGGAGAAAACAAAGACGACAGGGAGAGAGAGGAGGGAAGGAAAGAAGAAAATTCGCGGTGAGTTCGCTGACGCGTGTGGTCTACTAGAAATTTTATTAATAGTCACAGGCGTTCACACAAGCCCGTCGTCCTCAAGAAGCACAAAAGCGCCTTCACCGCTTTATGGGCCGACGAGCGATGGGGGCGGGGTGCCAGCGGCACCTGCACAGAAAGCGGCCGATTGTCCAGTGTTTGGAGAGCGTTAGTGGTAAGCTAGAAAAAGCGCAAGAATGAAATACCGGTGGCGACGCGCCGTCTCGAATTAAGTTTTCGGACCAGGATTGCCGTGACGTCATGGATTTTCACGGCATCTGATTGCGCTTAGTGAATTGTTTACTAGTAAAAATAGACTGCATTGTGTTCTAAAGGATCCAAGTATTGCATATGACAACTTTTAAAGAATTCCAACTGAGTCAAAGCGGCTCAAATGCGAAAAAAACAAAATTTTTACTTGAAGTTCATGACGTCATACTGACGCATACGGGCCTTGGGTTTCGGTGGAATATTCAACAAACGGAACTTTGTCCTTGCGATAATCAACCTATAATCGCGAAATTAACGAAAATATGGTTTTCAAAAGATATCAGTCTAAGCTAATTTAGTGCTTTTCTTTATTACGCCCTCAAGTGGCCTAAAATATAATTTAGTGACGTCACTGCTGTTGCCATCGCGCGGTTGCCAGCAAAACTGGCGCAGCGCATGTTGCGCACGCCCCATGAATGCAATCACAGCCGCTGAGAACAAAATGCAGCGAGCATGCGCGTGAATCCACCGTCGCAATCTTGACTTGCGCGGCGGGTCTGTTTCAAACAATGGCCGCAGCGACGTTACACAAGGACGCGTCCGCCCGCCGCAGATGAATAAGCGCACCGGACGAAATGACGAGCGCGGTCGCCTGTTCTCGGTGAATCCGACAACAAGATGTAGGTGCCGAGATACTCATTGTGCTGCGCTCTCTAGCAGAGCGTTGTGTAGCCAGCTGCAACTTTTTATTCGTGGAGGAACGTCGGCTTTGTTCCTTAATCTTCGTTTTTTCTCCAGGAGCTCGCTCTTTTTCTACTCGCGTTTACGCTTACCCAACCGCGAATGCCTCGCAAATAATGCCCAAGAGCAGAGGAACGAGTACGTAATCGCGTATGACTCAAGCGCACAGAGCAATTGTGAAAAAGAAACAATTAATGTAACCAACCTATCAGACTACAGGATAACATAAAGGCCAAGTACTTTACAGGGTGCAAGGTGTGCTGGGTATGATAACTAGTTTTCGCGTTCTTTCTTTATTATAGAAACGAACAGCCGAAGTAATGGCGTGCTCGCTTCTTTACCCCAGAAGCGGTTTTTGTCGAGGCCTCTCGCAGGGCTTCCGTTGCACAGATGCAACAAAATTTACGTCATCGTCGGGCACGGCGGCGCCTGGGCTACCTGAGCCTGCCAACTTCGGGCCGAACGCATAGCCGTTTCTAACCCGTTTGCCCCGTTTACGAAAAGTCGACAGTGCTGAAGAGTTTCGTCACGCTTTGTCTCGCCTCGGCACCAAAGCTGCGGCGTTATTTCGGCAACTTTCTTCAGATTGGTTCTCCATATCGAGGGATGCAGACATTCAAACATAGGCAGCTCTCAATGTCACTGTGGTAGAACGGTGACGACGTCCGTCACCGCTGCGCTACAATACGACGAAATATAGAGTCCGCAATAACAGGTGGCAGCACGGTTCAGTTGCGGAGAAATGCGCATCATTTAAGCCATGTCGCCGCAGACGACACACACTTGCCATTGCTTTGGATTGGCGTTGATTTAGGCAGCATACGCTAGCATGTATGCTCCCCTTGCTCGTACATCAACGCTCGGAAGCGCAACATCAATTTTATAAATATTTCGTGAATCTTGGATGCGTCCTATATGCGTGAGCTTTCTATTGTTAAACTTCACTTTAGGCTTCAGTGACGAGCGTGCCAACCCTGTATTCCTCAGTCAGAAGCGATGGCTGCTTTGACTGCGACCAATTCAACGGAGTTCGGAGCTTCTGGGATAACCCATTTTCATTCAGAAATCAAATAGTCGTAAAGCTTTTCTTCTTTTATATTTAGGTGGCCTTCCCAAGGCCGGCGCCACCTTTTTCCACCTGTCAAATTTTCTTGCGTATCTGCATTTAAAACTGTTTGAATATTTACTACTACTACTACTACTGCTGCTACTACTACCTTAACTGCTGCTGCTGTTGCTACTGCTGCCGCTACTACTACTAAATGTTATTTACATTCATGATAAATAGAGAAAAAAGAAGCACAGGAAGCACTCAATTATAAGCAAGTATGTTTTCGGGTAGTATAGTCTCGCTTGCAATCAGTCAAAGGTAACGACTATAAAAGCAGTCCTGCTTTTACGGACGCGTTACCGAGCAAGCCTTTCTCATATTCGTTCGAAATCGGAGGCCACACGTATACAACCGCACCCTGTACAATCAGTATACATGCACCGCAGCGGGGAACGGGTGTTACGTGGCCACTCTCATCGGTCTTCGTTTACGAGTTTAATCTTCTGCCACCCCGCCAGAAAAGAAATAACGAGGTGAACACGACCAGTCTCTCTGCGCAGCTGGACATACTTCATGGAGCGGCACGCATTTTTGATCGGCGCTAATTGATCACGAAGCTTCGCCCAATACTTGCAACGAAAACCAAGTGTCCGCGAAACGACTTCGGCTCCCCCCCCAGACAAAACCCAGAACCCACCGCGAAGCAAACCACGCCGACGTTATGCACTGCACGCCGTCGCTCCCAAGCTTGCTCGGTAAAGTAGGCCAACGTTGGCGTGTGAGCGAATAATTAGGGGCGGTTCGTTTGCGCGTCTGACTGTTAATCAAGACGACGAGACCACTTTGTTACGTGCGCAACAGCGAGTCAGGGCTGCGCGGGCAAGCAAACAGGAAACGCGTTCACGTCGTAAACCACTAAAAGGGCTGGGTACGTGCTATCGCGCGCGCGAATCATGATGCGGGCGTATCTGCAATGAGTCGCGAGTTGTTTGAACGCCGTAAGAACAACGAGAGGTCTCAGCGGTCATTCGTGCAGCTATACAATCGCAGCGGGTAAATCAAACACAATAAAGATTGACAGTTATGTGCGTCTCGTGTAAAATTTGCCTCGTCTCGTGTGTCCTGAGAACCCTCGTAGTACATCATACTGTACATTTACTTCGATGGATTTTCAACCTAACTGAGCAGCGATTACTTAAACATTCACGACATAAAGCCAGATGCATGTGGAACTGCCTGAAAGCAGTTCGTTCACATTCTTGCCATCAGATATTGAGAAAATTGGCACCAATTTGATCCAGACGGTTGTGTTATCCCAGACGAGGAAAAGCTGTCGCGAAGTAGCATTCGAGGAATGCAAGATGACGTAATAATTTAGGACGCTGCATCAACATGGCAATCCTCCACACGAAGTTGAATCTTCGTCACTGTGCTCAGGCAATGAAACGCGGTTTTTACCATTACAGCTCCAACAGACGGTTGCTTGGTTCACGTGGAGGTGCTTCTTTTGGCGTCAAACCACAATATGGGTTTCCGTTCGTAACAAACTAGGCTGTTATAAAAACCGACTTGAAAAGAAATCATGTCCCTGAGCCATATTAAGGACTAGTGTGGATCTGAACACACTGGGCAGAAACTTGGGCGCTAAAAAAGAAAGTTGAAAAGAATCCAAAGACCACGCAACGAGCGATGGAAGAAAAGAAATGATAGGCGTAAGCGTCAGGAGACAGCAAAATAGTGGAGCGAATTAGAGAGCAAAGGGTGGTAGAGGATGTTCTAGTTTAGATTATATGCCCAAAACACAGCAGACATCAGCGACTCATTCGGCTCTGGACACGTTTACTATACGACAGCAGCATTCTCCCACAGTGGAGACCCCAATTTTATTGTCGCGTGGCTACTTTTTCCTCAGATAACTGCATTCACTCACTACAGGTAACTGGGAAAGAAGTACCCAGCGGGCCAGCGGATGTAGCAGATACAGAGAGGTTTGTTAGGAGGGAGGACTGCGGTCATATTAAAATGTATTAATGCGAAGTAAGAATTCAGAAAAACATTTATCATAACATTTAAAAGGTAATTATACTTGTGTGATAGTACAGAAAGAATGGCATGGACTAGATAAATAAGTTGTGACTTCTTTCTTCTTTGTGACGCACGCAACTTGTTTTCTGTATGACATAGTAATTAATGCATGTTGTTGAATTCGAACTACGTACACAGACAGATTTTGGTACTCTCATACTCCTCCTCTCTAAGCAAATTACTGGTGGTGTATTATAGAGTTACAGAACGGGTACCAAGAAAAGGGAAGCACAGTCATGGGCCGGTGGGTGATGTGATGAAATTAGGAAATTTGCAGGCACATGATGGAATCCGCTGACACAAGACAAGGATAATTGTATGTCGCTGGGAGAGGCCTTCATCCTGCAGTGGGCATACAATGAGCTAATGGTGAGGATGACAAGATGTGTACAAAAGACATGGCTTCACTCCGGTTTAATTCCTTCCGGTTCCCACGTGGGAGCGGCCCGCTTCGTGAAGACTCATGATCTGCAGGACTTCATTAAAGTTTGCTACCATAGCGACCATGATAGCATGTTAACCATAGTCAGAACAGCGCGACAATTGTCAGTACGGCAACCTCAGCAAGTGGCGTGGCTCTGTCGGTCACGTGGTGAGACGGACACCGCACTTTATTTCGGCAATACATGGCAATGCACGCGAATATTTGTTTTTTTGAGTTAAAAACATTTAACGCTAAATCATGCACCTTTATGGCAGATAGAAACATAGTTTGTTCCCAGAGTACTTACAAGCTTCAGAAAAACTCATTGCTATTTTCAGACGGTAAAGTGCACCGCCTGTGTTAACATACTATAAATAAGTAAAGAAGTTTGTGCTATCTTGAGTATCTTCAAACAGAGCCGACATATGTAAAATGATGATTAGAAATCGCAACATGTAGTGAAATTATGGTCCGAGTATCTTACCTTATGTAGCACGCAGTAATATGGGTTGTTGTGATTCGTATAAACTTTGGGTTTCTATGTATACTACATGCATAAGATCCAAAGACCCACGTGCCTTAATTTACCGTCCTTTCCTGTAACCTCTCCTGGGAAGTATCTCTTCGAAGGTTTCGGGATGGAGTCCGTCATTTCGGGCTGGGGACAACATCCGTCACCTAGGCCTGGGCATCGCAAAGTGTTGTCCAAGGAACGTATTCTAATATTCTGGCAGTGCTACTATAGAAAAAGTATATTTCCGTCTTATTGTCAAATTATGCAATGCGTGGTGACGTTTTGAGCCAATCAGAAAGGCCGCAGCAGCAGGTTTCTGTGCGAATCACAGTTAAAAAAATGGCGAATTCGACAATATGGCTAAATTTGACACTGTCCAGACTGCTAACCCGGGTCCTGTGGCAAACGTCAAAATGCTAGGCAATCGTTTTGGCTGTGAGCTGGAACGCAAGCCATGAAGCTAAAGATGCTGAGCAAGCCTGACTAAAGCTGGAAGCACTTCACAACTACACAGGCAGTTTTTTTTAGCTGGACCAAATTTTTAAAATTAGAAAAATATAAATCACGGTAACGTTATGTTTACAATTCGAGTCTACGGATACAGAGATACAGAGGAATTTTCGCAATTACATGCGTAATTAGCGAAGTTATGGTAAAAACTTTCTACTTATCAACAATAGGTAGCTATACAGCAAATGAGTACTTTGGGGCCCGTCCTTGACACTACCTACCCCAACGATAAAATTTTGAATAGCGGATTTCATGTGGGAGCTACGCGAACAATTAGTTCCCTTAGCAGGCTCCTTGAAACTGAAACTGGCTACAAAAAGAACGTCTGTGTCGTTGATGTCGTCCCCCCCCCCCTCTCCCGCCTTTCGTAACATCTCCGAGGTCGCCACTGGTCCGGCCCCGCAAGCAGTTTGCGTTATTTCCTTGCTGTCTGCGTCGTTGGCCTAGAGCTTCAATGCCGGCGGGCCGCCAAATTTACTTTGTCATTCCGTTGGGCCCCTGAAACGACATTTCGTCGATGGAAGTGGACACGTGGCGCCCAACGGTATGATGAATTTGGCGGCCCGCCGGCACTGAAGCGCTAGGCCAACGCCGCAGCCAGCAAGGAGATAACGCAAGCTGCTTGCGGGGCCGGACCAGTGGTGACCTCAGAGATGTTACGAAAGGCGGGGAGGAGGGGGGGGGCGACATCGACGACACAGACGCTCTTTTTCCAGCGAGTTTCGGTTTCAAGCAGCCTGCCAAGGGAACTAATTGTTCGCGTAGCTCCCACATAAAATCCGCTATTCAAGGTTTGTTCGTAGGGATAGGTATAGTGTCGAGGACAGGCCCCAAAGTAGTCATTTGCTGTAGCCACCTATTGTTGATCATTAGAAAGTTAATTACCGTAATTTCGATAATTACGCGCGTAATTGCGGCAATCGCTCTGCAGCGAGTGGCCACCTATCGGTACACCCGTATGGCAAACCTAACGTTACCGTGATTTATATTTTTCTAATTTTAAAATTTGGTGCAGCTAAAGAAACACCCTGTATAACCATCGGCTGACCGACCACTTTTCCCGGACACTACTACTTTTGCAGTTTCTACAAAATGCAGAACTGCACGGTTCTATATCATCTTTTTTTATGGTATTTTGCTTACTCATTATAACTTGCGAAAAGATTGTCCACTGGATTGGAAAAGAATAAAGCTAAACTTCTAGCTAAGGTGAGGAGCAAGAAATATAGTTGGGCAAGCTACGTAATGGCGCGGCTTATAGATAACTGGTGATCTATAAGCGTAACGGAGTGTGTATGCCAAGGGATGACGAACACAGTCGAGCATGACAATGCATTAGGCGGTGCGATTACATTAGGAAATTTACAGACACACGATGGAATCAGCTGACAAAGTAGTCACTGATTCCGTCCAATGCCCGCAACTCCCGTAGTCATCACCATGCAACAGATGAGGTCAGCTGATGGCAAATGGAGATCGCTGGAAGGGGTCTTCGTTCCGCGGCAGGAGCAGATGT
Organism: Dermacentor andersoni; assembly: GCF_023375885.2. Lineage (NCBI taxonomy): Eukaryota > Metazoa > Arthropoda > Arachnida > Ixodida > Ixodidae > Dermacentor > Dermacentor andersoni. Next base: position 89,720,557 of record NC_092816.1, on the reverse strand, counting down.
GTCTCACGGCATATAATGCGAGGTGTCATTTTCGAGCTTGCCCTGTAGAACCCGGCGTCTAATTTCTTCCCTTCATAGGTCTGGCTTCTCTGTAACGAACCTCTATTCTTTATGTACCGAGCTAGAAGCACATGATCGTTCCTTACTTTTCTGGCGCTATTCTTTAATCCCTCCGCGGAATGTTCCTTGTGCTTCCGGTTAGAAATCTAGGCTAAACTTTCTCATCATTAAAACCATTGCCCTATGGTGCATGTATGTATAGCATCACCAGCCATGATCGCAGTTTGCACAAATTATTTGAACGGTCGGCAAGTTTAACCTGCTAGGCGTGCTAACCGTGGTGAACTTTAATTATTTTGTGTGATGACACCCTATACAAATTTTGCTATACTTTATTAAGTGACGCCATATTTCATTTTCCATTGTGTTCCTTTTTCTCTTTTTATGTTTGTTGTGTGTGCTTTTTATCCCATCTCGTGTGACCAATCCTCCTTGTGCGTATGAGCCATTTGTTGAGACTGCAAGAATAACATGGATCCCCGCTCCTTTAAGCTATTCACTCTGTCCAAGAAATTTAGCTCACGTATTCGGTGAGCTAAATGAATTTCGAATCCCTTATATCCCTGCTCCAACAGTGCGTCCACGAGTTTATTTCATTTTGCCCAGAGTGCGGACTAGATATGGGGAACGTGTTCGTGCTTTCTGTATTCCAAGCGTTCTGGATGACCTACCAATTAGTGTCTTCTCTTTAGCCACTCGGAAAGACGTAAAGGCTGTTAGCTTTGTTTTGTGTGCTTGATTTCTTTCCTTTTCTTCATGTGAACCGACAGTGGAATATGCTCTGGCTTGTCCCTTGCAGCCGGGCACTGCCACACAAGCCGTCTGTTGGCTTGGGCAGGCCCATATTTGTACCCTGTAAATCCACAAATAAACAATGTATTGTTAGTATTATTAATATCGTCTCAGAGCGCGCCAAAAAAAAAAAAAACTCGATGCCCGAACTTACGATGGCGGAACTTGCGATGCGAGAACTTACGACGCCAGATCCTACGATGCCATAGCTTGCAATGTCAGAACTTGCAATGGCAGAACTTGCGATGCTAGAACTTACAATGGAAGAACCTACGATGCCGGAACTTTCGATGACAGAACTTGCGATGACAGAACTTCCAATGCTAGAACTTACGATGCCAGAACTTGCAATGCCAGAACTTGCGCATGTGTTTTTTTCTTTGCCTTCATCAGCATCTGGTCCTGGTTGAATTATGTTTACCAAATTGAATATTATATTCAAATGCTCTCCTTGCGAACCCCTATACACAATAAACTACTTGTTAAGCAATGCATGGCATGGGGTCCTTATGATTTGAAAATTGCTAAAGTTGTTTATGTACTTTAAAAAAAAACGGGGACAAGGTTACAGCTCAGACATCAGATAATTTTTAGTCTAATATGCTCAAACGCACGGAAACGGCCCTATATTAAGAATCACCATCTGTGTTTCTGATAAAATTATGCTAAGTCGCCACCAGATTGCTAACTCGCCACCAGAGTCGGACCAGAGCGTTCGATTTGGTGCCCGCATACTGACCTAGAGAGCAGCATTCAACTTGTTCGGCAAAGGAAGAAATATGCTGCTCTAATGGCTGTGAACATGCCTAAAACGTACGACAGGGGTGAACATTCGATTTTACTGAGTTTTCTACGCAGTCGCGATATCTCAGGCTGTATACATTACTGTGCGATCAAGGGAATATTTAAGAGCTATACGTATTTATCGCTCTAATGATGGATCTTTGTCTAAATACAAGCTGATTCACGATGTTCCCTAAGGAGCAGTTCCATCTCCACTCCATTTCACATATTAATGAGCGTCATTCCCATTTTCGAGGACGAACTTGGATACGATCTGTGCCAGCTGCTATCATCCTACACGAATAAAAACAAGCGCATGCTGCGCGGAGTCCAGTTGACAAACACGAGTAATTATTTCACTCCCTGACGTACAGTTAGTTTATTAAATTAATCTTCTCACTTTTTAATTGTTGTCGTAATGTTAAGATGTAAATTAGGTAGCTGTAGAGAACAGCAAGACACGGCGGTATCAGGTGTTTCCAGCAAGTTACGCCTCGCGTGTTTGCCTTATTTCCTGAGAGTAGAGAAATCCCGCTAAATATGAACAACATCCCGAAACAGCCCACTCGTGGGCACGGGGTAGCAGCGCCAAGATTGGTTGGTTGGTTAGTTTGGGTTTAATGGCACAAAGGCAACTAAGGCCATGCTGCGCCAGACACAAGACAAAATGAAATGCAACGTTAGAATTAAAGCGGAAGGTTCGAGATTAGCAGCGCCATGAACCAACCTCAGTGGAAAAGCAAGCTGTTCATCTGTTAGTGGGCGGAGGGGAAACGATAGCAGCACGCTTGATCTTTCCCCGACGCGTCAACAAATCTGGCGATTACTGCGTACTGACATCGAGTAGACGCGCTGCCCTTAGCAATGAGAGTGAGAATAAATGAGTGAGTGTAACTAAACATACCGAATCAGCCTACTAATTGCACCTCAGAAAATACTCTGAACAACTCAAGGCGACTACAAACAATATACCGTTCTTCTCATTCGCCTTTAAGGTGTACCAGTCTATCATTAAAGGTTGGTTTAAAATTAAACATCCGGTTTAATGTCTGAATCAGTGCATGTGAAGCTTATGCACAGTCTTTAGCTCTGAGCAGTTGTAGTTGTAAAGAAAAAAACAAGGATTAAGTGGACCTTGGGCACCCCGCCTGCAGACGGTCGCCCCCCATGCAGTCGTCTGCCTAGGGCAGTCGTCTGCCCTTCCCGCCTGCAAGAGCAGGCAGCGCGGGCGTGCTGTGATCGTGACTGCGAGTTCGGCTGTGCTGTAATTGTTGACCAAGATGCGTCGGCGGCTCCAACTGGGGCCTAACTACCACAGTCTACTCAGCGACGGGTTGGTGGATCCGCCGACGTGTGCAGAATAATTCCACCCCGCCACAACTCCAGCTGGATTCAAACCCGACGCCTACAGACTATCTTGTCTACGGTCGCGGGATGACGTAGCAGCATTAGTCTTCCATATATCTTTCTATAATATAGTCCTCTTATATTAGTCTTATCTTCAGAAATCTTTAAAGCATGAAAAAATACATTGAGAAAACTTTCCGTTTTTTAATTTTGGAAACACTAGAAAAATTGCCCAACCGTATTTCTTAGCACACGGAAGTAAGAAGAAACGCAGACGTGGGTCCACCCAACGGCGTCTTTCCTAAATTTCTGACCAGGTGTTGACATTCTATAACGAATAACCGGCTTTTTTTACTTGCTCCGAAGTCCTTGGCAGCTTTCTTAAATCTCATCGACCATCGACGAAAGCTGCTCTTTTGCTATCTTTGGAAGGCGAGGCTCACGTGCATTGCATACTGCGCTTTTCCGGAAATTTAGCTTTTTGGATTGTGAATGCAATGCATTTGCTTTATGGTCAGTTACAAAGGACGCACAATGTCAAACATATGGTCACGTTTAGACTTACGGGATGGTGACAAAGGAGCAGCCATAATCAAGCAAATTCTCCAAAGCAATCTACTTGAAACAGTTTGCAATTCTAAAGCATTATTTCAATGTTGGCTCCATTCCGTGCTAAATGTTTCAGTAAATAATTGAAGAAATAAAGATAAAAAATTTACATATTTAATCCTCAGAACCTCAAGGTCTGTGCGTGTGACCCCACGAATTCGAAATGTTTATTCTCTCATTTAGGCCATTCTTGGGCCCAGATGAGTTCCCAAATGTTGCCATTAGGGTGAGTCTTTAATTCCTTCAAAACGCATTTGTAGTCCTTCATTAATAGAGAACAGTTCGCTATATGTTCATACAGATATCATCTGTATGATAATATATATATCATCTATATATATCATCTATATAGATCATCTATGTCACCCGGTGGCCACCACGTTGCCACGTTTGTATAAATAAGAGGTCGCCCCATAGAACATGGGTCTCTTATCATTTCATGCCTAGAATTTCGGCCTCAACGTAGTGTCTGACGATTAAAAAACTCCTTAATGCGACAATTGAGCACACATTGATACGTCTTTTCATTGCGCGATATCTTGAGGCAAAGAATTTGAGACCGAAGCCGCCGCATCGACTGGTAGTGGGCGAGTTCCACGAGCACCTACCCAGAGGTAGGGGCAGTATGGGAACGCCGGCACGATGAGCGGCTCAACCCAGGAACAGGCGCCGGAAATCTGTGCTCTAAAAGTGCTTGAAACGTACACCCGACCTTGCTCGCTACCTCCTGTGACACAATTTACGGAAAGCGGGTGCTCTTTGTTCGAACAAACAGTGCCAAAGGTGACTACGGCGAGCAGCGCGCGGCCCCCAAGAGGCGAAATTGACTGGGTGGTATATACAAGATGCAGCTCTCCGCATTGAGTTACGTGCACTGCACGACTCGCTTGCTTCGTTTTGGCGTTCAAGCGACATGCCTTATCCCTTATATGGATGTTTACTACTGGGAAACGCCTATCCGTTCGTTGACAGCACGTTGTGTCTCACCTCGTCGCGAGTGCACCCGGTGGTTCGCGTGACAATGCAAAAAGCCAGAGCAAGAATGCAGTCGAGTCTCCAAAACCACGGGCTGGGGTGTTTTTCTAATTTAATAACTGCAACGCATAGAAATTTCTCGGACTTAACGGAGTTCTTGAAGGTGAACCGGCAAGGTAATTAAAGGAAGCTCAAAGAGCGGTAGGAAGCGCTGCAGAAAATGTTGTGGTGAGTACAAGCGAAACAAAATCGAGTGAAGTGGTGCCGCGACAGTCAGTCAAAGCATGAAGTTACGGAAGTGTAGATAAAAAGTGGCGTTCAAAGATTTGTTGTCACATGAAACTTTTCCGTAGAACAAATGATCGACAAAGAAACGATACAATTGCGGCCGCATCTTTTTCTCTCTGCGAGAAAAATTCGTACGCGTGAACGCAAAGGCCAGTGAGACACCGATTTACCATTGGTCACTGCCAGGAAATATGCATTTGCCGCATAAGAATTTTGTGTCCGGTAGTCCAGGGACAGCCAGCGGACAGAACCGGACGGACTCAGTTACATACATAAAACTATAGTAGCTTACTTTGTTTCATCATATAGTTTTTATTTCGATATAGTTTGTTTAGTTGTTTACATCCTTATTCAGGCACCTCGTTTGATGCCCGTTACATGAATAGGCACACATTGCAACAGTCTGCCGTTGTAGCTTGACATAGTATCATCATCATCATCATCATCATCATCATCAGCCTGGTCACGCCCACTGCAGGGCAAAGGCCTCTCCCATAATTCTCCAACAACCCCGGTCATGTACTAATTGTGGCCATGTTGTCCCTGCAAACGTCTTAATATCATCCGCCCACCTAACTTTCTGCCGCCCCCTGTTACGCTTCCCTTCCCCTGGAATCCAGTCCGTAACCCTTAACGACCACAGGTTATCTTCCCTCCTCATTACATGTCCTGCCCATGCCCATTTTCTTTTCTTGATTTCAACTAAGATGTCATTAACCCGCGTTTCTTCCCTCACCCAATCTGCTCTTTTCTTATCCCTTAACGTGACACCCATCATTCTTCTTTCCATAGCTCGGTGCGTCGTCCTCAATTTAAGCAGAAGCCTTTTCGTAAGCCTCCAGGTTTCTGCCGCGTACGTGAGTACAGGTAAGACACAGCTGTTAAACACATTTCTCTTGAGGGATAATGGCAACCTTCTGTTCATGATTTGAGAATGCCTGCCAAACGCACCCCAGCCCATTCTTATTCTTCTGATTATTTCAGTCTCATGATCCGGATCCGTGGTCACTACCTGCCCTAAGTAAATGTATTCCCTTACCACTTCCAGTGCCTCGCTACCTATCGTAAACTGCAGTTATCTTCCGAGACTGTTAAGCATTATTCTAGTTTTCTGCAGATTAATTTTTAGACCCATCCTTCTGCTTTGCCTCTCCAGGTCAGTGAGCATGCATTGCAATTGGTCTCCTGAGTTACTAAGCAAGGCAATATCATCAGCGAATAGTAAGTTACTAAGGTATTCTCCATTAACATTTATCCCCAATTCTTCCCACTCCAGGTCTCTGAATACCTCCTGTAAACACGCTGTGAATAGCATTGGAGAGATCGTATCTCCCTGTCTGACGCCTTTCTTGATTGGGATTTTGTTGCTTTCTTTATGGAGGACTACGGTGGCTGTGGAGCCGCTATCGATATATTTCAGTATTTTTACATACGGCTCGTCTACACCCTGATTCCACAATGCCTCCATGACTGCTGAGGTTTCGACTGAATCAAACGTTTTCTCGTAATCAATGAAAGCTATATATAAGGGTTGGTTATATTCCGCACATTTCTCTATTACCTGATTGATAGTGTGAATATGGTCTATTGTTGAGTAGCCTTTACGGAATCATGCCTGGTCCTTTGGTTGACAGAAGTCTAAGGTGTTCCTGATTCTATTTGCGATTACCTTAGTAAATACTTTGTAGGCAACGGACACTAAGCTGATCGGTCTATAATTTTTCAAGTCTTTGGCGTCCCCTTTCTTATGGATTAGGATTATGTTAGCGTTCTTCCAAGATTCCGGTACGCTCGAGGTCCTGAGGCATTGTGTATATAGGGTGGCCAGTCTTTCTAGAACAATGTTCCCACCATCCTTCAACAAATCTGCTGTTACCTGATCCTCCCCAGCTGCCTTCCCCCTTTGCATAGCTCCCAACGCGTTCTTTACTTCTTCCGGCGTTACTTGTGGGATTTCAAATTCCTCTAGGCTATTCTCTCTCACATTATCGTCGTGGGTGCTACTGGTACTGTATAAATCCCTATAGAACTCCTCAGCTACTTGAACTATCTCATCCATATTAGTAATTATAGGGCCGGCTTTGTCTCTTAACGCATACATCTGATTCTTACCTATTCCTAGGTTTTTCTTCACTGCTTTTAGGCTTGCTCCGTTCCTGAGAGCTTGATCAATTCTATCCATATTATAGTTCCTTATGTCAGCTGTCTTACGCTTGTTGATAAACTTAGAAAGTTCTGCCAGTTCTATTCTAGCTGTAGGGTTAAAGGCTTTCATACATTGGCGTTTCTTTATCAGATCTTTCGTCTCCTGCGATAGCTTACTGGAATCTTGTCTAACGGAGTTACCACCGACTTCTATTGCACATTCATTAATGATGCTCATAAGATTGTCGTTCATTGCTTCAACACTAAGGTCCTCTTCCTGAGTTAAAGCCGAATACCTGTTCTGTAGCTTCATCCGGAATTCCTATAGTTTCCCTCTTACCGCTAAATCATTGATTGGCTTCTTATGTACCAGTTTCTTCTGTTCCCTCCTCAAGTCTGGGCTAATCCGAGTTCTTACCATCCTATGATCACTGCAGCGCACCTTGCCGAGCACGTCCACATCTTGTATGATGTCCGGGTTAGCGCAGAGTATGAAGTGTATTTCATTTCTAGTCTCGCCATTCGGGCTCCTCCACGTCCACTTTCGGCTAACCCGCTTGCGCAAGAAGGTATTCATTATCCGCATATTATTCTGTTCTACGTGTGACTTGAGAGGAAGCTTTAGCTCGGGCCCAACTCTGACGCGGCCTATTCAAATACATGTGAAAAGCAAAAAGGTTTTTCTTTGATAACCCCTGGACCGATTTTAATGAAATTTGTTGTATTTGAGAGAGAATGTTAAGTTCTAGTGACTGTTGGCAGCGGAATTTCGATTTAGGGCTTGAATTTTGTTAAAAAAATTTTCACATATTCGACCGTTTGAAAAAAATAGAAGCACGAAGTTTACAAACTTATAGCTCTGCATCACGAACAGATATCGCGCTTCTGTAAACGGCATCCATTAGATAATTCAAAGCGGACAAATTCAATGTATCATTCTACATCTTACGTGAACTTGTTACGTTGGTTGCAAGGGTTCTTCAAAAGCTGTATTTCCATACTACTAAATTTTTTTATGTTCATGTATAACTTGTAACTTTTGTCCGCTTTAGATGCAGTATTAGATGCAATTTACAGAATTGTATTATCATATTTTTTGTTGAGTTACAGAGTTGTAAACTTGATAGCTTCGTTTTTTGAAAATTTTCGATTTTTGCCAATTTTTAATAAAAAATTGAAAACTTAAATAAAAAATTCGAAACCAACCGTCACTAGATTTTAAGAGTTTTTCTTTTAAATGCAAGAAACCTCGTCAAATTTAGTGCAGTGGTTGCCGAGAAAGACGAATTCTCCTTTTACATGTATTTAGATAGGAGCACCCGAGCTAAAGCTTCCTCTTATGCTGCACTTACTCGACAATGGCAGCGCAGCAAAGCTGCGTCTACGACTTTTCGGTGTACGCTTTCGGCACAGCCCTTTTGCTTTCTTCTCGACGGAAGGCGTGCTACAGAGCCTCCCGCGCACGAAATTCTCCAAACTTTCCACCGCAGCTGAGCTCAGACGAGCGGATCAACAATGGCCCCTTGCATTCACTAGCACGGCCTCGCGTTTTGTCCCACCCGAAACCCGTAAATGTGGCATGGAGGGCGCTCTTGACCAGCGTTTCCGTAGCGTTGCCTGGGCAGCCCATTACGCCCACATAGAGATCCGGTTTACCACTCGCTGAAATCTACCCGAGACTTTTAAACGCTTCATTATATCCGAGCTTTAAAATCCCCGCTATTCCGACGCCTGTTGGTGTATGTTGCGCCTACTGTAACGGTGCCGGCGTCTGGTTGCGTGTTCCAAAGGCCTGATATAGCTGCGTTCCTAGCTGCTTTTTCTTAGTGATGGGTTCATAATCTTCACCGACGCCGGCATCCGGCAGCGCGTTCTCAACGACCCCCTGTTTATTCAACCACTTCAGGTTTTCGACGCCGGCAGCGTTGTTGACTGCTCCCCGGCTGACAGTAATGCAGGGGCTTTAGCTGGCAGTGTAATACAAGGCCGCCACACGTCGCCGCCGCACGAGGATCTTACTGGAAATCCCTCTTAAGTCCTTGGCTGTTATAAAACTTCGTACCTCTTCGACATTGTGGAATAACTGTGCTTCCGCGCAGCTTCGGTGCCTAACAACCTAAATAAAAAAATTAAGTGGTGGTACCCCATGATTATGAGGCATGCCGTATAGCGGGGAACCAGGTTTGATTTTGACCACTTGGCGTTATTTAAGGGGCACCTAAATATATGCGCAAGAGCGTTTTTTTTTTAAATTTATTTCGCCTCCATAAAAATTTGGTCTCTGCGGCCGGGATCGAACTCGTGACCTCGAGCTCAGCAGCGCAACGTCATATAGACAGCAGGCTATTTTGGCGGGTGACTGGTAATTTGGGCAGGCTCTTGCGCGCTACGCTAACTGAGAATGGTGACATCAGCGCACGTAATTTGCAGTTCACATCAGACAATGCTGCAGAGCAGACGAGGTCGACGTTGCGTGTATCGAAAAGACGAAGTTATTCTTCAACACCAACTCAACATCAACAAATCAAGATGGCGGCGTAGATATATTGTCGCGAGAGGAAAAGGCAAGCAGTCAGTTCCAAGCTAACGGCCGTTTACTGTTCGTTTCTGCAGCAGCTACCACGCACACTTCTTCATCCTCGGCTTCTAGCGTAACTAGCGCGTGCCAATATGTACACCCCGGGGGACATATGAATAGCCTGTTGCTGCGCTGTCGAAGTAAATAAGCCGTAAGAATTGCCAGCTGTAGTCTGCTTTTTTAAAAGTCCCTTTCTTTCTCAACCTGTTCGATGGACGCTAGTGTTAGTGAGTCGGCGATGTCAAAACGCGAGCTCCTATGGTTACTAAACTGACTGCCCCAGGCGAGTTTTACTAAAACGCAGTGCTCCCTGAGTGGTACGGAGTGGTCAAGAAATTAGATCTAAGCCCACTGATTGTCCTCCCTTTGATGAACATGTGGTGGAAGATCGGCCGAAATTTTTTTCGGAGGGAGGGTAAGGAGGGGGGGGGGGGGCGCTGGCGGTTGTTGTCGCACGTTGTTTTATGTCGGGTATCGTGGTACACGGAAATTTGAGGGGATGGGTGCTAGTGAGGGGAAGGGCGCGTTTCTGCTGTGACCCGTCTCCTCTCCTCCTCCTCCTCCTCCTCCTCCTCCTCCTCCTCCTCCTCCTCTTCCCCCCCTTCACAACGGCATGCCCCTGAGTGTCATCAACGTCAGAGATGCTCGAGTTACGGGTTAGAGGTCGCACTGCAAGTTTGCATTTGCCGCGTTGTAACAAGCGCCATAGAAACAAAATCGCTCCATTGCCGTGACAGAATAGGTGCTGCCACCTCTTAGTCAATAATATAGGCTTCAGCGAAAAGTGTGTGGCCTTTGAGATTGCCATTCAAAACTGCCGTAGGAGTGTTTTGTTTTCTTTTATGTTCTTTCGTGGATTTTGGCACACGCTTTCCCATTCGCGCTAGCAGAATAGTGTCGCCTCTAAGTTCGGAAACTCAGCGGTTCCAGTGTTCGGCGGAAGACAGTGCGGCAGAATGTTAAACCACTCTTTGTTCGTTCCTGCTTTCGTTGTACGCTGTTTTACGCTGCTACGGCAATTGTGCGTTGCTATTTTTATTGCTATGCTATATGTTTATACTACGTTGTATACATTTATGCTACATTACCTGAAGACAAATTGGTTTTCATCAATGTCGTGGCCTTTTTAGGATAGCTTGTTAAAGTCAATACAATATAGTTGGCTGTGTAAACGGACACTGACGAGCAACAGGAAATCACTTCAGTTTGACAATGAACTTTTTCAAAACTCTATTTTCCTTTATTTGGCGGCAAAACGTTGATTATTACTGTAGAAAATGAAACGCAGACTTTCGCACCAAAACTTCAGCGCTGGTACGTCAGGGTGACGTCATTGATTTCAAGGCTGCTCCTCAGGATCGCGCTCGCTTGGCGGTTTTGGCACATACAACTACTTGGAACTGGCTTGCTTGTCTCTTTGCTTCCTTTAGAATGCAGTGTAGTCCGTGCTTACAAATAAAGAATTAACTGCACCCAGATAGGCGCTGTCAATATTACTGATGTCACGGTGAGTTGGCGCGAGCGCTCCAGGGCGACACCTCCCCTCGCCTTCCGCTTCAGCGTCTTTTCTGGCTTACCGACACTCCTCAAATGTAAAACTGGTCATTTAGCTCTACTGCAGAAGTGCACTTTATTCATGCATCTGGACTTCATATTTTAACGCCCCATTTATTTTGAAAACACCTACTATGTGATGCCTAAAGCGTGGCCGCCACGACGTGTTTCCGGCTCCGCAGTCACTTCCGGAGTATCCAGCCCGCAAAAGCATAGCCTTCGAGATCTGCTTTTCTCACTCGAGGCAACCGTCGCTGGGGTGTAAACTTACATACCACCTATTGGCTGCATGTGGCTGCAATGATCGTTCAAAAAAATTCACCGACTATTACGATACCTCCTAATGCAAAATTTGAGCGCAGCTCTGTGCGTTTCATTTCGCGATATATTGGCTAGCGCGGACAAGCTATGTCGTGCGGCACGTTGCCAATGGAACGAAGTGCAGCGCTCGAGCCAGCACATAGGTGGCGCATGGACGCGATTCACAGTAGCCGCCGCCGACAGACCACCCAGACGACGGGCGCTGCTCCGGCACCATCTCGTGGCCATCCTCGCCGCACTACGCTTTACTTGTCACACTTTCGCCATACCCTCCGCCACTTTCGTCAGCGCGTCTTTCATCCCCCGCTGCGCTCCGCTTCCGCTTTTACCTTTCGATGTGCTCGTTCGCTGGGTTACACCGACGCTGACGCTTGCCGCAGAAACGGGCCCCTAGCAGATAAGCTCTAAAAGCCGCTTTTAATAATATGGTGTATTATTGCGTTAATATGACAATGACGAAGTCGACTGGCACAAAACTACAGAACCTGTGCTGTTTGTGCGTAAATTCATGACAAGGTCTGCGTCTTTCTGCAACAACGTCCTTTTTCAGTCTGTTTTTTACAGTGTACGTAGCCACTGCGATGCTGCAATTATCCGGCAGGCTTAAGCTGGTACTATTGAATTGTGCGACGGCTAATTAGGGAACTGCGAAGTTTATGAGTTAGCAATATTCCAGTCAAGACCGGCCGTGGTTGTTTAGGGACTTTGGCGTTGCGCTGTTAAGCACGAGGTCGCGGGATCAAATTGTGGACGCGGCGGGCTCATTTCGATGGGGGCGAAATACGAGAACGCCCGTGTACCATGCATTGAGTGCACGTTAATGAAACCCAGAGGGTCGAAGTTAATCCGGTGACCTTCACTACGACTTGCCGCATAACTATATCGTAATTTAGGCACGTAATACCTTAGAATTTATTTAATTTTATATTCCAGCCTAGGCATGTTATACTTCCGATCTGCTTGTGCGCCGAAGACGCAGGAGCTGACACCTTCACATTTACAAGGGTTGTCACATGCAGATCCTCAGGCCCACGTGACAGCAGCTGTCGGGCCAACTTGAGCCCGGAGCCTCCGAAGACAAGCTTCCTCCATCTATAGAAGGTTGCGGGGAAGGAAGCGTATTCAAACGGACTCAATGCACGAAGGCCGCTCAAGTTCAAGTTGCTTCCTCTAACTCTGTACTTCACAGATCTGTTCGCCTAGCGTAGTGCACGGGCCCAGGATGACACGGAATCCCGGGGCCAGCAGGTAATTGCTGACTCGGGCTCGGGTCTCATTCGTGCCCGGATTTGGCCCGGAGATGCTATCTGAAACTCCACAAAACTGACAGCTATAAAAACTGTAGCGCAATGCAAATTTTATGTCAGTGGTGTCTGTTGGTTTATGGGACAGTCGCGGTAGGCAGGCCTCGACATCGAAACGATACACTGCACAGCTTAGTGCGCATTTAAACATTCTTGAACGGATGCTGGAGATAGGAAAAAGAGAAGGAAATGCAGGGAAGTTGGCATGTTTTGTATAGACTGGCCGGCTACTCTGTGCTGGGATAATTGGGGAGGCAGTGACGGCCGCTGCGTTAAGGTGCTGCTGTCGCGGTAAATGATTTCTGAGCCGAAGGGATCGCTGAAGCGGGCTCATTATCATATAATTCAGTGTCTTCATAACTATTCTGCACTGGTAATTTTTCGCCTTCCGTGTGTTTCATTCTTTCCCTTGTTATTTCGCACAATTGCATAAGCTAAGGAGCCTCTGGTGGCCAAGAGTCATCCCAAGCCGCCGACTACTGCGTCCCTTATAAACCTGCTGTGCAGTTATGGGCATGTTAAACCCAACAATTTGTTTAATCTGGCAAATAACCCTAAAAGATTTTTGTTACTCTCACTGTCGATTTAATATCGAAAATAACTAAACAAGTTTATTACAGTGTAAAAAGGATCACACATATAATCCACGACTTCACAAGCATCAATCTAGGAATATTCCAGTGTCCTGCCGTACTTCCTTAGCGCTTGTCCCGTGTAGGCCTACTTTTGCCCAGCCTTAAGATGGACACCTGTTAAACGTGCAATTATTAAATTCAATTATGTTTATTCAACATCATTATAAAGCACTAGAGGCACTGAGAAATAAAGCAATTTTTATGAATAGCTCGAAGGAGTTGGTGCCACCGGTGGCATACAGCAGTGTGCCACATTGTCCAAATTTGCAACTTATGGAAACTGCTTATGTAGGCAGAAGGTAATCAAGGTGTATATGCTCAAGTGAACAACTTCAGCAGACAAAAGATTGTTGTGGTTTTAGGAATGTCATTTCGGAGCCAGCAAGACTGCAAAAAACTTTAAAATTAATTAATGTGTTCGTGACTAATGTGACATGCAGAATCATTGCATTTACGCGTGCATGTCCGGCTCAGTCAAGCGATCACTTCCTGATCTCAGTTCTGGTAAATTGTAGGAGTGTGCAAATATTCGAAACGTTCGAATAACGAATTGAATAGTGTCCTATTTTATTGGGTCTTCGAATCCAGTAATCACTATACGTGCATGCGAATATATTTCGAATAATTGTCGAATACTTCGAAATGTCAACTGTGCCCAAATGAACATAAAATTTGAACAGTATAGCACGGAAAGTTTTTACCCCCTGTGGGCACAGCAAGGACATAAAGCATGAGAACTTGCGTCACTCAGGTAGCCATACCATACATGTTTCACCGCGATCATTCGCGCTTTTTGCATGAGCCCTGTGCGTGCGAAGAAACTGCTTGTTTGCTCCTAATGCTGCATTTGTAATTTGTAAGGCATTTGTGACCAACCGCTATCCGGAACAAGAATTCTACAACATCGAAAGGACCTACCGTCACAGAAGAAGGCCGTGCAAGCGCTATTGCGCTTTTTACGATCTACCGGCCTGTGTGAACGACTTTAACTGGAACACCTTTTGTGTGTGTGTCTCGACGAGTGCGTTTTTTTTACTTTTCTTTTTTTTTTTTGAGCGTTTTCCTCTCTGTTATCTTTCTAACCCCTATCCCCCATCCCCAGTGCAGGGTAGCAAACTGGAGACTCATATCTGGTTAACCTCCCTGCCTTTCCTCTTCATTCTCTCTCTCTCTCTCTTTAGTAAACAACGCTTCATAACGTACTTTGCAATGATAGAAACTTGCTAATTGTAAGAATATTGGGATGTGAACATTGTTTTATAATAATTGCGATAACGACTATTCATTTTTCGAAAAATATTTGAAGTGTGCAATATTTCCATTCGATTAGATTCGCTTCTGGCACTACTCGGTTCGTATTCGATTCGGTCTCAAAAATCACTATTCGCACGCTGCTAGTAAATTGTTTAGTTGTTCGAAAGTGCCATCCCCACTCTCCTGGGAAAGATCAATGTATTAACAGCGTGACACTTAAACAGTTTCGATGTAAGCTTGTCGAACTAGACTGGACTCTCATTCTCAGAGTTACGGATCCAGGAAAAGCGTATGATTCTTTTGTTGTAGCAGTTGGGTTAGTGTATTATTAATCCTTTCCTTACATGGCTCTTCGAAGGCCTCGGAGGGCACGTAAGCCATGAATCGAGAGAGAATGTTTAAAAATGACCTTTATAATCGTTTTGGGCGCACCAAATGTTTAAGTACACTTTCAACTTTCAATAAATATAGAAATGAAGTAACTGCTCTTTTTATGGTAGAAAAAGAAAGACTATATGCACAAACTATTGAGTAAGGCCAGTGTGAAGCGCAGTGGCCTAGCTTGGAAAAAGCATTAACCATGTTCTGAATCGTAAATCTCTGGCCAATGAGCAAATGTAAATCAGTGTAAATAATAAGATATTTGCAAGGGAAGAACTCGCAAATGGTTTAAAGACTACTTTGTTTGATTAGTTCAAAGTGTTCATGGACTACCTCTACGAAGAATCTAAGATCGCGAACACACAACAGCGTATTTTTGCTTCCAACAGATTCTGGCGAAATTCGCACTTGTTTTTTGCCGCTAAAAATCCTAAATCAAAGGACTTGTACGGACTTCAAACTCGGCGACTTAGGTACACTATTAATTTAATTATTCCTATACTGCAGCACATTTTTATTCTGTGTTTTACAAAGGGAGCTCTCTTCAAAGAGAACAACCTGTCTAACTATCAGCCGATCGATCTCCAATCTTCCTGTTTTTTCCAACTGTTTAGATAAGCTCATTTATAAAACAATGTTAAGTTCTTGCGGCAAGTACAGTCTAATTAGCGCAAGTCAGCATGGCTGAAGGAAACACTTTTCAACTGATACAGCTCTCCTAACTCAAAAAGAAATAATATTTGATGCCTTTGAGCGGAAAAACCTTGCCCTCGGCATTTTGTCGATTTTTCAAAAGCATGTTACCGGGTAAATAATCGGATGTGGCCTGCGAAACTTGATATTTATGGCTTCCGTGAAACGTTTCTACGATTAATTAGATCATACCATCAACATTGTTTTCCTGAAGTCGTAATAAATAATGATGCGTCAGATATTTTGGGGCCATTATTGTTTATTGTCTATATAAATGACATTGTTTGATAACATTACCACATTTATAATGTATGCGGATGATATCACTTTATTATATTGTGCTTCAACGGTTTCCCAACTTGTAACGCAGGCTACGAACTCTTTGAGATTGCTCTATGAATGGCTTTTAAGAAATTCGTTGCCGATAAATTTTGACAGAACAAAAGCTGTTCTTTACAGATCGTAAAGCAAACTTCCCTGTGATCACAATCTCGTTCTCAGAGCTGGTACATTAGTTGTTCACGCAGTACCATATCTGAAAAACCTTGGAGTTATATTTAACGAAAAAAAAACATTATCCTAGAATCTTCAAGTAGAGCTGGTTACACAAAAACAATAAAAGTTGCTGCTGTGCTCTGAGGTTGCAATCTATGATATCATCATGTATCAAAAAGTTTTGCATTATGCTTTGTTCACATTCACATTAAGTTACTTTAATTTTTTTTTTGGTTTGTGGAACCACGATGCGTTCTCCATGTAATAGGCGCGTGCTGTGCGTTACATTATGAATGTGTCATTCGGAGCCCACACTGCGCAGGCTTTTGAAGCACTTGGCATAACTCCAATGCCAAATTTGCATGGCCAAGTACTGACTAGGAGGCACAGGCCCCATGTCAAAGCAGGTAATGCGTTTCTTTTAACTTTGGCAAGTCTACGGCAACAACAACACACTCATGACACGTGGAGTGCCACTGACTTGTATTTACCGAAAATTTGTACAGAATCTGATCGACAGAACCTATCACACCCCTTGTTATACCTATTAAACAAAACCTATATTTAATAAATAAAGTATTGGTACTGCTTGGTGTTATGTATTTTGCCATTTTTCATTTATACTGTTTTATTGTATTGCATAGCTGAAGTAAATTACCTTTCTACTTGCAATTTTCTTGTAATGCGGTTCTTACTTGCTATCCTGACTCTGTTTACTTCTTTTTTTCATACGCGCCCATTTGTATACATTTGGTTGGTGAACATGTCATGTGCATTAATTTTATTGTTTTTCTGCATTTTAATGTCATTAACTATTGTGCAAACTTCTATTTGTAATATGTATGTATAGACCCCCTTGCTCATTTTTTTTTCTCATCGGGCTTCTAATCTGAAGGTCATAAGCTCGAACTCTCCTCCAGTTCCAGCTTTGGAGTGGCGCCTGACACCGGCAAAAATGCCGAGAGCCAGTGGGGCTACACTAGTCCAGGTACGACCAAATTAGGAAGCCCCACTAAGCTTCAATAAAGACACTCCGTCTCCTGAACTGGAATTGGCCTCCCTGGTGCAGTATTCGGCCACTACCTCCCCCATGACTCCTACAATTAACCCATGGCCCTCAGACCACAGCAGCTGCGGAGCAGCTGGCCAAGGCGGTGGTCAGACCTACGACACGGCAGAGGGTGCTAAAAATCTCTGGACCCGGACAGGCCGCCACTGGAAACTTAACCTGGCAACGCCCAACACACGAACCCTCTCGAGCGAAGCTAGCTTAGCAGGACTCCTTGAGAAATTATCAGGCATTGCATGAGATATTATTGGCCTTAGTGAGGTTAGAGTTGGGGAGGTTTATACAGTGCTGACTAACGACCCCGTCTCTGCTACAGAGAAATTCCAGATAAGAGACAATACGGGGTAGGATACGTAATCCATAAAGACATAGTGGGCAACATTGACGAATCCTACAGCATTAATGAGAGGGTACCAGTAGTCGTAATAAAGCTGACTAGGAGGTATATAATAAAGTAGTACAAGCTTACGCTCCAACCTCCAGTCACCATGATGAATAGAAGTTTTATGAAGATCGTGAATTAGCGATGAGAAAATTGCAAACTCAGTATACTGTAGTCATGGGCGACTTCAATGTAAAAGTGGAGAAATAGCAGGCTGGTGAACAAGCTGTTGGAAACTACGGCACCGATTCTAAGAACACTAGAAGTGAGATGTTGGTAGAATTCGCGGAAAGTAATAAGCTCCAAATAATGAATATCACCTTCAAGGAGCGTATCAACAGGAAGTGCACCTGGCAAAGCCCTAATCGAGAAACAAGAAATAACATAGGTTTCATATTCTCTGCCGATCCCAGCATAGTGCAGTATGTAGAAGTGTTAGGTAGGGTAAACTGCAGTGATCATAGGCTAGCGAGGTCTAGGATTTCCCTCAAATGAAGAGAGAAAAAGTAAAATTGATCAAGACGAAATAGGCCAACCTAGACGCAATAAAGGTAAAAGCAGACCAATTCAGGCTGGTGCTTGTGTGGCGACCGTCGGTCGCTATACTTTCTCCCCGCTTCTGGGAAATCCAATTACCTCGCCTTACCTCCCCGTGGGGGTCATTGCTCCCTGCTCTTTCTTGGAAGTGAGGTTGCTGCCCTGCTGGGGAGTCACTACAGCCACTCGGCAAACATGCTTTAGCTTTGTAATGAAGTTAATCGACTCTCCGTTTTCAACCTGCAAAAACGTGTATTACTTGCCTCCGCCAAACCGAGCTCCCAACACTTGCAGTCAATATGCAGCTTTAGAATAGCGAGGTGAAGATGACAAAGAGATAATGAGCGAAACCCTAACTAGGCTGGCTTCAGAAGCAACAATTGAAGTGACAGGTAAAGCACCAGGGCAACCAGCAGACAAGCTCTCCCAAGTAACAAAGGACCTAATAAGGAAAATACAAAGCACGAAAGCGTCCAACTCAAGAGATCAGATAGAATTCACGGAACAGTAAAAACTGATCAACAAGAAGAAAGTAAGAGCTATATGAAATTAAAACGTGAGAAAGACTGAGTAAGCTGTAAAAAATGAACGCAGCAAGAAATCAGAAGAAAACTTGGCAAAGGACAAGCCAAGATGTATGCACTGAAACATAAGCCGGGTGATATCATCGGCAATTTCGTAAAAGCAGAAGAGGAGGAGGAGGAAATAACTTTATTGAGCCCTGTGGAGCCCCTCCCCACCCACTCTTGGTTTAGTGGTCGGCAGGGGTCGCGGGCCGCACCCACGTTGGGACGAGAAGCCCGTGAGCCTCCGCCCTTTCGCGAGCCCCCTGGACGGCCCGGAGCTGGGTCTGGTGGTCGTCGCTTCACAGGGCGTCCACCCAGTCTTTTTCTTTACTGAACACGGTGCCGCTTAACGCGGAGCATTGCCAGAGCATGTGCGCTAGCGAGCAGCACGGTTCGCCACAATCCGGACATTGCGGCTCTACCTCTGGTGAATAAAGGCTCAGTCTGCCTCTCGAGGGGAACGACCCTGTCCGAAGCATTCTGAATATCGATGACTGTGGTCTAGTGAGTTTAGCGTGGGGGAGCGGGAAGGTCCTCCTCGACAGCTGATAGTGCGTTGTTATTTCGTTGAAGGTGAGCAGCGGGTATCGGTGCTCCCCTCCTTCCCCCGCCACTTCGCTCGCCACGATCGCCGCGGTGCGTGAGTCCTCGCGCGCGGCCGTGCGCCGGCTCGGTGGCGTTGGGAAAGTCGGGGTGCACGTCGGCCCCCATGTGTGGCCGGAAACCATTTGACGATGTGATGACCCGCGGCTCCCTCGTTGCCGAGGACGGCCGCCGCTTCCCGCGATATGGAGCCCGAGGCAAATGCTCTGGCCGACGATCGCGAATCTGTGTACACGTAAAGACGTTCGGGGTCCCTCATTGCCATGGCTATTGCCACCTGTTCGGCCACTTCGGACGTTACCCCCTTGACCATTGCTGCGTTAATGATCGTCCCATCCCAGCATATCGAGCCCGTACTGGGCCGCGTCTACAAATGCCGCCAGTCCCGGGCAGTTGGCGGTCGATTTCAGCAGTGATCGGGCCCTCGCCCTTCGACGCCCCGTGTTGAATTGGGGGTGGACGTTTCTCGGAAGCGGTTCTACCTTGAAAGTGCCCCTGACCGCAGCTAGGAGCGCGACCTTGCGTGCGTTGCACTCCGCCTCTGCATTTATGCCTGCTTTTCCTAAAATGCGTCTGCCGGCCCTGGTGGTCGACAGCCACACGACCTGCGCCTTGGTCTGCGCTTCGATGGTTTCTGCTAGCGAATTGTGCACCCCTAACCGATCGAGCCGCTCCGTGCTTGTAGTGATCGAAAGACTTAGCACCCTATTGATGCTCTTGCGCATCAGTGTCTCTATCTTGGCCGCGTCTCTCTTGGTCCATTTTAGCGCAAAGGCTACGTAATTTACATGACTCATGAGGAAGGTGTGGTAAAGTCTGATCAGATTGCTCTCGCTGAGCCCTCCCCTGCGGTTGGTCACCCTGAGGATCAGCCGGAGCATGGTCTCCGTTTTGAACGTGAATTTCATGACCATCTGCGTGTTACCGCCTTTAGCGTCAATTAAAAAAAAAGCAGCGGAAAAGTTTTATACTGACTTGTACAGTACCCAGAACAGCCACGCTACCTTCATTCAAAGTAGTAATGAACAATAAACAGATGCTCCTTCTATAACTCACGATGGAGTTAGAAGGGCCTTCCAAAGCATGACACAGGGAAAAGTGTCAGGAGAAGATGGAATAACAGTAGATTTAATCAAAGATGGAGGAGATATGCTTAAAAAG
The DNA here is from genome assembly GCF_023375885.2 of Dermacentor andersoni. NCBI lineage: Eukaryota > Metazoa > Arthropoda > Arachnida > Ixodida > Ixodidae > Dermacentor > Dermacentor andersoni. The sequence goes on along the minus strand of NC_092816.1, from coordinate 89,700,025 downwards.
CTTGCGGCCTTTTATAGGCAACGTCTCACGACTTCAACTGTTCCAGAGAACTGGAGGTGTGCCAACATTATACTAATCCACAAAAAGGTAGACGTTAAAGAATTGAAAAATTATAGTCCCATTAGATTATTTTCAGTAATGTAAACATATTCACCAAGATAATTTCCAATAGAAAAATGGCAACACTTGACTTCAGTCAACCAAGAGATCAGGCTGGCTTCAGGAAAAGATACTTTACAATGGACCACATCCATGTCATCAATCAGGCAGTCGAGAAATGTGCAGAGTACAATCAAACTCTCTATATGACAATTATAGATTATGAAAAGGCATTTGATTCAACAGAGATAACAGCTGTCATAGAGGCATTAAGGAATCAAGGAGTACAGGAGGCATGCGTGAATATCTTTGGAAATATGTACAAATATTCCACAGCTACCTTGGTTCTCCACAAAAAAAGCAGAAAGATGGCTTTAAAGAAAGGGGTCAGGGAAGAATACTCAATCTCTCCAATGCTATTCATGGCCTGCTCGGTAGAAGTATTCAAGCTATTAAACAGGGATGATTTAGGAGTGAAGATCAACGGCGAATATCTCAGCAACCTTCGGTTTGCAGATGACATCGTCCTGTTCAGCAACAATGGGGACGAACTACAACAAATTATTGAAGACCTTAACAAAGAAAGTGTAAGAGCGGGGTTGAAGATTAATATTCAGAAGACAAAAATAATTATCAGTAGCCTGGCAAGGGAACAAGAGTTCAGGATCGCCAGTCAGCCTCTAGAGTCGGAGAAGGAAATCTACAGAAGAATAAAAATAGGTTGGATGCCTACAGCAGGCACTGCCAGATCCTGATTGGGAGCTTACCGCTATCATTGAAAAGAAAGGTGTACGATCACTGCATTCTACCGGTGCTAACATACGGGGCCAAAACTTGGAGGTTGACAAAGACTCTCGAGAACAAATTAAGGACAGCGCAAAGAGCGATGAAACGAAAAATGTTAGGCGTAACGTTAAGAGACAGGAAGAGAGCGGTATGGATCAGAGAGCAAACGGGGATAGCGGATGCTCTAATTGACATTAAGAGAAAAAAATCAGCTGGGCAGGTCATGTAATGCGTAGGTTAGATAACCGATGGACCATTAGGGTAACAGAATGGATGCCAAAAGAAGGGAAGTGCTGTCGAGGACGGCAAGAGAGTAGGCGGGGGGATGAAATTAGGTAATTTGCAGGCGTTACTTGGTGACGGTTGGCGCAGGATAGGGGTAATGGGAGATAGCAGGGAGGGGCCTTCGCCCTGCAGTGGACATAGGATAGGCTGATGATGAAATATGGTGTCCGCACAGTCCAAGTTTTCTGCAGAGGGGCGCAGGCCCCTAGAGAAGCCTTTGCACAGGCTTTTTGTCTGAACCCCTAGACATCCATGTGATGCTCAATAACGTTTGATTTGATTTGATAACTGGCGTTAGAAATGTTCGCAGTTAAAAGAATAACCAAATTAAATTGTGAGATTTTACGTGCCGAAAGTACGATCCGATCATGAGGCACGCAGTAGTGCGGGAGTCCGGATTAATTTTGATCACCTGCGGTTTTTTACAACGCGCAACTAAATTAAGTACACAGGTGTTCTTGCATTTCGCTTCGATCGAAATGCGTTTGCCAAGGCCCGGATTTGACCCCGCGATCTCGTGCTTAGCAGCGCAACATCAAAGTCACTAAGCAAACACGGCGGGGTAAAATAACGAGAACAAAAAACAAGCAAGGTCTCATTGCAGTAGTCTTAGCACATCATACATTGATGAAATGCAGTGGGATACAAGACGACTGCGCAAACTGTTACAAACGAAGGTTCATTATGTTGTAAAAGACAACGTTGGCATCATTTCTATTTCGCATCAAACCAATCACATCAACATTATAAGCTATGTACTCAGAACTCACTGGCATTAGAAGACGTAGCAATGCAGTGTAGCAACAAAACTTGACAGTACCGGCAGTCATACAAAGAAAGCACGAAACTCTTTGTGAGAAACGGACGCTATACATCGGCGATGCCTGGTTTAAAATAAAGCATCGCACAATTAGTGCCGAGATGACATGTAAGATCTGAGTATACAATCTATATTCTTGCGTATACTCTCGTTCAACAGTCGTCCACGTGCCTCATCGAAACACGCGATCGTCGCTCCGCAAGACGAGCCCCAGCGTGGGCATCCGCTGGCGTAGGCGCGTATACGGGATGTCATACGAGACCGGCCGCGTGGCTGAAGGCTTCGCTCGGAGAGTGTGCGCATCGAGGATCGAGAGCGGACGTCCCGCGTCGTTTCGTGACGTGAGTTACACTGGCCGGTTTCTCGAAACTTGCCACGAGCTCTTTGGTTTACGCATGCATGGCTAAATATTGCGTACGCGCTACGGATATGTAGGCCGGCAAGAACACAGGGCAGAGTTTGCTTGCGCGATAAGTTAAGTCAGGTGGTTATAGACGCGATTTTTCTGTATCCGAAATACTTGGTCCGTGGTGGTACCGACCTAAACGGAGATGTGCTTTGATTTGTAGATTTGCTTTGATTTGTAGATTTGCTTTGATTCTAGAGCCCTTCGAAGTCTACTACGCCAAGCATTTGCTTTTAGGAATACCATAACACTGTGGCATTCGTGTGTGTGGGTACAAAGGTGTTTTTATGGTGCAGTTGGCATGGACCTCCATAAGTTAACGCCGGTGGGTCTAGGACGTTTCTGCTAGCTAGTTTCTTTGTCTTATTGATATTTAATTTTTTTTCTATAGATTTTATATTTGTCTGTGCCTGTGAAATGTGTGCATGGAGATGTGGAGTATCTAGAGAGGGCATGGAAGGTATATATTATTGTTCGGAAGCAGTCGGATGAGCATTTCGATTTCATCCTTCTCACAGTTGATGCCGCAAGCAAGCACCGCAGTGGTTACGTCCAAAGGGGGCCGCTCTCACAAAGTCCATCGAGTTAAACTTTATCAGACAGGTTTGTTCGTTTGTTTGAAACCACGTTTTCTTTGATATAGGGGCTATGATATAGGGGCTATCTTCTCCGCTCAAAATCCACAAAAGGAGATCCGTGCGGGAATCATAATCCTGGATCCAACTTAGGAGGGGCGACTAAGTCAACGCGGGTCTTTGGGGAGCTTTTATCCAATACCAGTAGGTATGCGGTCGATCCTCCGCCGTGGTATTGTCGCCAGCGAACGGCGTCGACTATGAACTCGAGTACCGACCGACAGTGAGTGCGATACCAAATTGATCAACCGAATCCGAGTACCGTTACGACGCTCCTTACTTTCCAGGTGTACGTACGAGCGTTAATACAGCCGATCCGCGGTCAATTCAAAACGTGGTTATCCGTTCCCGTCAGAGAGCGTTGGCTCTTGAGAGAACCAATATTTTGCTTCAAAAAGCACGCCTGCTGAGTTTCTCGGTCGGATATACAATATGAGAAAAAAAATATTCACGGTATCTTCCTCTTTCGCCCTGGTGAATTTTCTTTCTCATGTTGTTGAGATCTTTCCGAGTGCGGACAGGCATGAGAGCGCTCTCATACACTTCGCTCGCGCCCCAACCTTGGACGGGTCTTTAATGTGCACCACATTGACGTAATGATTTTCTGCAAGTGGTTTTCTGCTGACGCCTTGCTTATATAAATAATTTGTTAGCATTGGAGGGGCAGTCGTTTTTCGCGCATCCGCGTACTTTCGGAAAACACGCGTTCAACATTTGGAATAGACGAATGAGTCCCAGCTCCTGACTTTTACCCAAGCAGTACGTGTGTTAGCGCCGTGAGTCTGCATGCCCCCGTGTGGCATAGGCGCTCGGCGGAGTACATTGAATCACTATACATATATGCTTGACTGGTCCCCGCCCATAGCGCCGCAGTAACACTGCCGAATTCGGACTGCGGTTGCCGTTCTACATGCGAATCTAATAAACCTGTTGTTGCCGTATGGATTGTCAGTCTAGTTCAGTTAAACGGTGGGCAAACAATACAGAGGGCGGTGGGAAGGAGGCTTGAAGGGACCAATAGCGGTCGTTTCGAGCTGGAGACGAGGGGCCGATCATTCACAAAGCTTTTCGCTCGTAAGTGCTGTTTTTCATTGAGTGAACGCCAACGCTAATGATATTTCCTGCATCACTATTGGCTAACACGAACGCTTTTAGCGTAAGAACTTTTTGCGAATGGGCGGACCGAGGTTTCGACAAAGGGACTTCACAACGTCAACACAACAACACGTCGAAACATGTGCTCGGTTGACATGCCTCCTACGACTTCTTTTGGTCACAGTTTTTCATGCAGTTAGCTTTCTTTGGAACCTTCGCGCACTTTCCTGTGTGTCCGTCCATACCTAAACTCATTCCCGCCAACTTCGGTCATCGGATAGTCAGTGGACTAATGGGTAGAGCATCGGACTGCTGTGCTGAGGGAACCCTGGGGCGGAATTCACCAGGCGAACTTACGCGCCAATTTTATCGTAAGAGAAATCCCAAACTGTTCTGTTCTTAAAGTTAACTCTTAAAGCTAAAACTGTTCGTAAGAGCAGCAAGCTTGCGATGCTCGCCACTGCAAAGACGAGCGCTGTAGCCGAAGCGCAGGTGCGGACTTTAGCAGTTGCCCCAGTAGTAAGCGTAAGTCGACTCGCAAGACCTAAACAGCCGTCGCAGCTGCTGACATAAGAAGAAATTTCTATGATATGCGAGTTGCAGTCTTACAAACCTAATTATGTCTATCTGCGCCGCTCCATCTGACGCGGGTAAGCGTTGGAGCGCGCTGTAGTGGCCTATTGGCCAAGGCCACTACTCATAACCGAGGATCGCGCGTGCTTATATTTTTGGGGCGCACACATTTCCCGTCAGTCCCTGCGTGGGAGACGCCCACTGCGCGCTGACGTGCGTCCTGTAGGACTTTTATTAAAGTTTGAACAATCCAATCTGCTCTGTGATTTCAAATTGTATTGAGCAGTTCTTGTGCATAATTGTATTGGGCGTGCGCTGCTGTGGAAGGCATTAGCATAATGCTGCGCGGCGAAAGTCTGCTTAATGTCTAACAGGCTGTGTTTCTGTATGCGTGCAATAGCCAGATTTTTCATGCTCCTCATGACACTCCATTGGGTGGTAGCAAATAAAAGCGCAGTTAATAAAGGGAAAATCAGACATCCACCCAATCGTAGCAATTGCTACAATGGAAACTCATGCGGGTTCCTTGAAAGATAAGCCTCGCAGTTGAAGAAAAATTCATCCTGGTCCGAGACTCGATCCCGGGACCACCGCCTTTCCGGGCAGCCGCTCTACCATCTGAGCTAACCAGGCGGTTGGCAGATGGTAGGGCGAAGTCGAATTTGTCGACCACACGAAGCAAAGGCAAGAGTTTGACGTAATCATGACTAGCGATCATTGTTTCTTTTCTCCTCTGCTAGTCAGAAAGCGCCCAAACTCTGCCAGGCAAAAATCCATTCGGCCAGAGAAAAGTGAACGCGCATCGAAGTGCGCCGCGCGGTGGTCGGGGCAACACGAGAAAAACGCATGCGCTCTGGCTGGTGCCAGCAGCCCGCGGGTAGCGAGAACAAAAAAAAAAGGCTCAATGTGTCCTCGCGAATAAAAGCCAAATATAAACATAAATAAGATCGTGGGTACCTTTGCTGGCTTTAGTATGTTGACATGGATGCTTTGGCGCAGGTGAAAGAAATGTTGATATTCTTTTCTGTGGCATGACGGCACAAATGAACCACCACAACGCTTCGTCTCATCGGACCTCGCTGCCTGCTTTGTCAACTTGTCTGATAGTGTGTCGATTTCGCTTGTCTAGTTGTGTGATCCTATGTACGACTTTAGGAAAGTCAATGTACCTTTGGCGTCAAATATTTATCACAATATTAAACCCACAAAGTTCCGGAGTCTAAAATCTAAAGCGCGACTTCGGAAGTGTCAATGCACCTTTCGCATCAAAAGTTTATGAGAAGTTTATACCCATAAACTTTCATAATTGAAATCCGCGCGCTCCGTAGATTCCTCGGCGTTCGCGAAATGCCGTGACGAGCCCGCTCGCCATCAAAACGCCCTTGAAACTGTGCTCGGATGGGGCTCCTTGCGTTACGATATGTGACTCCCAGTGCATGGGCGTTGCTGCGAAATCCAGCCCGATTTCGCAACGTTCGCGCTGAAATGTCTTTTCGAGCGTGGAAAGGACATTCTGGAGAAAATCCAGCATGATTTCCTGCGCCGGGGGTTGTTTTGGTCGGCGGAGCACGACAGCACGAAACTAGCCTCCCCCCCGGCTACGCCCCTAACACCAGGTGATTTCTTGATGTCTAAATTCAGAAGCATCGCCAGGACACCATCCTCACTAATAGATACATCATCTATAGGCAGTATTTCTTCCAAAAGCGAGATGTTTGGAGTGTTACCATTATCCTGCGTGAACAGAGAACAGAAGTATGTATTAAGTGTTTTAGCTATATCAAAATTATAGTCCAGAACTGCATCACCGATGGATAGACGTAGTACTGGTTTCTTTTTCGGCGACAAGTATCGCCAGAACTTTGCAAAGCATGAAAGAAGAAAGTTTTTGAATTGATGGTTCTGAAAATGGTCTTTCGCTTTTTCGATGCCGTTTCCTAACGTAACGCGTAGCTCGGTAATCTTTTCCGCGTTAGCGTTTATTGGATTTCGCTCATGCTTATTTTTCGCTTTTTTGAGTTTACGCCCCAAACGAACGAGGTCCTTCGTCAGCCAGGGGTTACAGGTGCGCATAGTCTCGTTTTTTTTAATTTTTGGTACGAACTGCGCAATCCATCGAGAAAGCGATTCCTCAAAGAAACATTTGTTCGACGGAAACATCAGCTGACTCGTACGTTGTGGTGAAATCAGAGAACGAGTTACCAAGCCTATCCAGTACGTAGACGCCACTAGCACGTGGAAACAACGGGACTATAATTTCTTTTTTCTTAAGTTTCGAAGAAAAATGCATTTATATCTATAAGCATACAATCCTGTGATCAGATATGCCATCAAAAAGATGGATACTTGGATTCCTCCGTAATAGCCTACTGGAAACAAGGAAGAGGTCCAATATAGACTCTGCATTCTGTTGAGTCCGTGTGGGTAATTGAAATAATTCAGCTAAATTGTGCAAACTGACGACGTGAACGAATGTTTGAGACGCGTCATTAAGAGCTTCTGGGAAATCGGCGGACCAGCGTATCGCTGGTAAGTGGAAATCGCCTCTCAGTAACAAGTTGCAGGAACGAATGGTGTTTGTACACAAGAATTCGTTTAGGTTTTCGGCTAAGCTATCGGAGTTCGGTGGACGATATATTCCAGCAATAATCAGGTGGCATTTCTCAAGAAACAGCTTAATTACAACGCGTTCTATTCCCGGTGTGTCCAGTAACCTGGACACACGCAATGATTCCTTGAGTAGAATTGCGACTCCGCCTCCCCTACTGTCGCGATCATTACGGTAAATCCTGAAGCCATTTGGTGTTATCGCGTGATCACTGATGTCATGACGCAGCCAGGTTTCGGTTATTACTATTACAGAAGGATAATGCGCTGTAATAATACTTTCCAAGGCAGCTAATTTGTTACTAAAGCTACGGGCGTCTATGTTTAGCCAACAGAATAGTTTTTTGCAACCAACATAATTCATCGATTGCGTCCGAGCCGGTTCGGCCTTTGGATATCAGAGGCCAAAAAATTTTCTTATCTGTGAGAAGAGCAACCCTTTTCTTTTGGCTGCTATCCCATCGAAACAGGGTGCCGTTGATATTGATTTTGTCGCATACGAGCTTAACTTTTTTTCTTCCCTTCTTTCTTTCGAAGCACTATCCAACAGATATTTGCGCAGTATCCTAGTAGTGGTAGGAAAATCATGACTTACGGAGACGCTCTGGCCTTTAAGCTTGTGACAATTCTTTGGGATTTCTATTTTTAGCGGTGGCCAATTAATTTTAGGACAATCGGTCGCGGTTACAGAAGCTTGTCGCATCGCACGATTTCAGTGCACTTCTGCTGTCATCATTGGGTACATGTTGCGACGATAGGTTTTCGTCGTAGAACAACAGTTCTCTGTAGTACAACAGAAGTTTGTCGCATTACTTCAGGAACACTTCTGTTATGGCAATTGGGGGCCTGTTGCAATGATACGTTTCTGTCGTACAACTACATTTTTCTGCAGTACAACAGAAGTTGGTCGCATTACTTCAGGAACACTTCTGTTGTGACAATTGGGGGCCTGTTGCCACAATAGGTTTCTGTAGTATTTCAACAGCTCTCTGTAGCACTACAGAAGTTTGTCGGGTTACTTCAGGAACATTTCTGTTGGGACAACAGGGTGCCTGTAGTGATGACAAATTTTTCTGTAGTACTACAAAAATCTGTTGGAGAGCTTCAGCTTTCTGTTGTAACAACAGACATACGACAGAGTGTACTTCTGTAGTCACAACAATGAATGTCTGTTGTACATCAGAAAAGTCTGTCGCTCCATCAGGAATCTGTAGTTACTACAGAAAAATCCTGTTGTACAACAGAAATTTCTGTAGTACTGAACACAACCTCTGTTGTCATTTTCAACTGGGTTTACTTACTTGTCTACGTCCTAGTCTATTAATGTGTTCAACAGATGTGACTTCGACGTCAAGCGTCGTCCCAAATAAGTCATCGACCACTTTCGCGAACAACGACTGTGATGTTTCATCCTCATCCTCTGGAAGGCCAAATACGAGAAGATTATTGCGACGGCTTCTGTCTTCTAGGTCACTGAGTTTCATTTGCAAATCATGAATACCTTTTCGAGTCCCGTGATTTTGGCACCAAACTCCTTAAGCGTTGATGTGGACGCTTCTACCTTTTTCAGTTTAGATTTGCTTACATGCAGCCTACGTTGTATTACCTTTTGGCCTTCCAGAAGTTGCTGAAGCAGCTCATTAGTGTTCGGTCCCGGCTGGGTGTCAAGTTATGGCTCAGAAAATAACATCACAGGAGTTACACGACAAGAATTCTTGGGGAACAAACTTACGACGTCATGTATTGACCACATACTAACGCGTGTTTCTAGCATGCAACCTGTAACAAGTATTGTAAAAGAAAAAGTTGCTGACCGTTATTTCATTGTTCTCACAACATTTAGTGAAGACTTAACGAATTCACGTGGGGAAACTAAACAGGAATTCCACATCTTCGATAACCAGAAGATTGATACATTAATTAAGGAATATAATTGGGACACTTTATTAACACTAAATCGTTGACAAGCATACGAGAAGCTAACTGGCATATTTAACTCAATTTATGATAAAAGACGGAAGATAATTACTATAAAAAGGGAAAATTGAGAAACCATGGATTACCGATGAAATTAAAGAGTTAAGTTGCATCAAAGAAAAGCTATGGCACAGAAGTAGGGCTAATCAATCAGACGTGCAGTTAAGAGAAGAATTTAGGCAAACAAGAAATAAGCTAACAGCTTCGCTAAGGCTAGCAAGGAATAAATACTATAGTAATAAGCTAAACAAGTGTAAATTTAATTTGAGAAAATCGTGGAACATAGTAAGTTCACTAACAGGCAGACAAACGAAACGCAACATAGACGAAACCATAAGAAATAGTTTCCCCAGAAGACAAATGGATGAAACAGCAAACGAATTTACTAACTGCTTTGTAAATACTGTTAAGAAATTTAAGGAAAATTCCCCTAGGGGTACAAGTGACATAACAATCAAATAAAACGTCAACTCTGCATATTTGAGTGAGGTAACTGATCTCGATGTTTGGGATGTAATAAGGTCATTTGCCATTACTAGAATGCCAGGATATGATGGGATTAGATTTCGTGAGATATTTTTCAACTTTGCTTGTTTGAAGAGTGTGCTGCTATATATTTACTCAGAAGTTTTTAGGACGGGTCAGATTCCCAACGCAATGAAAATAGCTTTAATTAGGCCAATTTACAAAAACGGTAAAATGCAACAGTGCGGAAACTACAGACCTATAGCAATCTTGCCGACATTTCCCTGCGTTCTAGAAAAGCTTATGCACAAGAACATGGTTTCCCTTTGCGAAAAGTTTCATCTGTTGTTTAGTTCACAGTATGGGTTTCCTTGCAAGAAAAGCACAATCACACTACTAGAGGACTTTTCAGACGTAGTTAACAGTGAAATAGCTAAAAATAAGATAGTAATTGGGCTTTTTTTAGATCTGAAGAAAGCTTTCGACACGTTAGATCATGAAATACTCCATGAAAAATTAGCTCAAATAGGATTCCGCGGGCCTTTCATGGAGGTTTTTAAAGACTACTTCAAAAATCGTTATCAGGGCGTTCGAATTCAAAATATAGACAGCGAGTTAATACACATAAAGCATGGAGTCCCACAAGGATCCGTACTAGGCATACTACTTTTTAATTTGTATGTGAACGATTTAGCCCACCTAGCGCTGCACTCAAAGTTATACCAATTTGCGGATGATACTGCTTTAATATTACCCCATGAAAATAATAATGAATTCGTTACTTTGTTACAAGACGATATATACAAAATAATGGCATGGTTTGAGAACAACTGCATATTTGTGAACAAAGCAAAAACACAGTTAATCTGCTTTCACAGCCCGCACAAAGAAGTGCAGCTAACTGAACATCTATACCTGCATAGTGAATACTGCATTGGATCCTCTTGCCAAAGTATGCAGTATGCCACAAAAATAAAGCACCTTGGTGTTATTTTCGATTTATATTTCTCATTTGTCCATCACATACAACATGTAGCTAATAGACTCCGAGCAGTATGTGCCGTCATGTACAAAATCAGATCAGTATTTGACGTTCGGTTAAGAAAAGTCACATATAAAGCTCTAGGGGAAACCGTATTACGATATGGCATTACGATATACGGACTTGCTTCGCCATATAGGCTAAGCGTGTTAATTAGAATAATACAAAAAATAACGAATAATATAGCATATGGAACAAACAGCAACCCCCATCGGCCACAGTGAGCTGATGGCAGAACATGGTATATTTGATGTTAAACAACTTTTTCTCTCCATGATATTTGCGAAGCATAATTTTGATTAATCCTTTAAAACAAGAAACGTGAAAACCCGTGATCTGCGCAAGACTGAAACATTCGTTCGGGCTAAAGCATTCACGAACTACGGTAAAAGAACGAGATCATTTTATGTACCGTTCTACTTCAATAAAATACAAGTTCCCAAATCGTCATTCAGGAAAATAAGAGATTTTGTACGTCACACGGTTCTGACAAGTGGCTGGGAATAGCAGAAGCAAACCATGTGGCAGGAATTTTCTGATGAACTTTCGCTAAAAATTGTATAAAACAGACTAGAGTATTGTGTTCTTTCTATGTGTATTTTGTTACTTTTACTTTCCAATAGTGATTGATGACTGCTACTTTTCCAACATATTGACAACTGTATATGATGAAATAGAGGGATGTGCTGTTAATATATTTTGCTGCTGCAATATGTCTTTGTTAAACTATGGCTCGTGCAGGAACAAATACACGAAAGTAGACGAGCGATTGAGCAATAGGGTGAGGGAATGGAAGGGAGGAGGGATTGAAATTTTGTACTTGTATTATGCCTTGTTGAAAGCAAATACACAGTGCTCCGATAAAAGCATCGGTGCTTTCGCGGACTACAGGTTACTCTTTGTGGCACATGCAAGAAATTTAATTTTGCTATTGTACTTTTTGTTTTTCTCTCTTCCGATTGTTTCCTCTGTCCTTAGAGCACAAGACTGTGCGATTTAGGCCAGAGCACTGCCCGTCCCGCTCAAAAGCACCATTGCTTTGGCGGGCTGGCAAAATATTTGACTGTATGTTTTATGTTCTAATAAACAAAGAAAGAAAGATTCGGCTCTACATTTCCAGAAAGCATAAGCAAAGAAAAAAGAACATTCTGTGCATACGAACAAAATACAAAGACACCGTTGGAGCACGCCAGCTGGAGCAGACAGCAGTCAGCAGACAGCAGTCAGCAGACAGCAGACGCGTGTTTGTTACTAAGCTGCATAAAAAGCAGCAAACGGTTCATCGTGATGTTCACGGGCGGCCAGCTGACGTGCCCACTGAAGGAACAAGATAAATATACACCTGGTAGCGAAGCTTCCATAGGAGCCCATACGTTCAAAACATGGCGGTTCATCGATGGTTCATGGGGCTTAGCGCCATCTGTATGTGGAGGGAACACTTCCCGCGGAAGAAAAAATAATGTGACGCCATATCCGTTAAAAACAGAAGTGACGTTATTTTGTTTTCGAAGGCGCGAAATTTGTTTTGTTGGCCTGCCTTTAGAGCCATATATTCAAATGCCTCGCCATTCGACTTGCTGGGAGTTTCGAGCTTTCAGCGCGGAAAGCTATGCAGGAAAAGCCCAGCCGTACGGTTATCGAAATCGCACCCCTGCACAGAACATACTTTCTTTGGAGGCCGACGAAAGCTTTAGGTGTAGAGTGCTGATCCTATCGTCGGATGCCAAGCCAATCGGCCAGCGCAGTCGCACGAAAACAACTAAACAATTATCTAGCGGTCGTAAGTCACTACTTTTTACTGAGAAGGTTAAGAAGCGATGAAGCTACCCCCGTCACCTAATTCAGACAAACTTCGACAAGCAAGAAAGCACATGTGAGGGGGGCGTATTTCAACAGGTGTACTTTACGAGCGCGCCTTTCTGCACATTGCATTGCGAGCGATAGCGGCGTCATCGCCCCCTGTAACGATGGGCGCTCAAAAGAAATGTATTTATTAATAATAATAAAATTATATAAACTTGTATTTTCTTAACTCCTCAGAAATATATAAAATTGACCAGGAATTTTATTTTCGTTGAATGAATCAAACTGTGCCTCGCTTGAAATTAAAAAAAAAGAAGTCTTTTTTGTTTCCCAATGTTTGTTCCCTTCAAACATAGTCGCATTTGAATCGCTGCTCCCATAACCACCCTTGCTGATGTCGGTGACAATTTGTACTGAACCGTTTATCGCCCGACGCTTCGCGACCTATTTGGATCGACCTTGAAAGGAATTCCAGCTGTAACTGGAAGGAAGCAGACGATGTCGCAGAGGGCGGTGGTATCCAGTCGTTTGATTCGAGCTTGTGCTCAAGTCCTTGCGCGCAGTCTCCGAAGCGACAGGCAGGAAAGACGGTACACACAGCATCCCCTCTTGCATCAAACGTCCGCGCCGTGTTCCGAGAAAGGAAATCTGCATAAAAAGCAGCAAAGGGTTCATCGTGATGTTCACAGGTGGGCAGCTGACGTGCCCATGTGTATATATATATATATATATATATATATATATATATATATATATATATATATATATATATATATATATATATATATAATCAACGAGAAGAAATGGGGTTAACCGAGGGGCCCGATTCTTATTAGTCATATCATAAGAAGCCAACAAACACCACACCAAGGACAACATAGGGGAAATTACTTTTGCCTAATAAATGAAATAAAGAAGCGATAAATTAATGGAAATTAAAGTGGATGAAAAAACAACTTGCCGCAGGTGGGAACCGAACCCACAACCTTTGCATTTCGTGTGCGATGCTCTGCCAATTGAGCTACAGCGGCGCCATTTTCCCATCCACTTTCTTCGGTATTTAGGTGTCCTAGTAGAACCCTGGGAGTGTTAGCCAGCGCCACCACTCACAGACCTCGGCGGCAAACGTGGAACGTCCTTTTTGCCGCAGGCGTCACGAGAACGTGACCTTTTTGGGTGAAGGCAACTGGTCAATAAAACCACATATGCTACCTTAAGGCATCAATGTTGCCGGATTCGAGACCCTCGTGTTTGTTGGCTTCTTATGATGTAATTATATATATATATATATATATATATATTAACCCCACTGACGTACATCACTCGAGAAGTTCAACAGAACATGCGACAGTGGCCTTCTTTATTTTCTTGTTGTTGTACTATGGTATATATGGGGTAACCAAGGGCAATAACAAATTTAGTTGTTTGTAACGCTGTGTCTTGGTTCCCACTCTGTTGTCTTACGCGCTTTATTGCGCTTTGATTAGTTACACTGGAGAAGCTTCGTTTTTGGTTAAAGAAAGCGCGAAGAAATGCGCTAATAATGACGCCACTACGCTTTTGTTTTGCGTGCGCAAAGCCAGTAACAGGGAACAGGCCATGGGAAAAGCAGACGACAAAGAAAAGCGACGGCACACGACAGCCATCGTTGCTTTATGATTGGCTGGAGATGGAATGCTCACGACGACCTGCAACGACAGTAATCCGCCTTACAGGAAGCACTGAACACAGCCTACGAGTGGTGTCAATCCATAGGACTGACACTTTCAACAGAGAAAACACTCTGCATGTCGGTTGCGAACAAGTGGAGTCGTCGACGGCTTCTATCTGGATGCACTCTTACGCCAGCTCACCAGCTACGCATACTAGCCGTTGCCATCACGGCAAATGGTTCCGCAAAACCTCGGGTCCACGAAAGTAAGCAACAAGCGCACCAGGTGCTTCATTTGATACGACAGGTCTCCAAGGCTGGGAGTTCCCGCACGAAAGTCTGCCCGTTTACTCGTCCGTACAGTGCCACAGCTTCGTCTGATCTATTCGGCTGAATTCCAGCACATCGCGGTTAGAGATTGGGCCCATTTAGAATGTATCAACAGGGAAGCAATGCGCATCGTTGCCGGGCTTCCACGATGCACACCAATCCCGACACTTCAGGAAGAGGCGCAACTGAACACCACTGACGAGTTGATTTATCAACGCCGCAAACAAGGAATCTCAAACCATCCTTCCTGCAATCTGCTGCTGATTTAGCTACATACATGAGCGGTCGGGTTTATATCACGCCATCTTCTGTAGATACCCTTCCACCCTTGTCTGGAGGACCATCCCAGTTGCTGTCCCCCAGATTTCGGACCTTGCCGTTGGGTACGGGAGATGGCCGAGGTTGAGGAGGACTTTGAGATGAAAACTGGAGGTTTATTTACATTATGTACAGTGAAAGTACAAAGAAATTAACAGTCATAAGGTCATTACGGGCCGGCAACAACTCGGACGCTGCGGCCCGTGGCAAGAAGCTCGAAAGAGACGAATGAAGGAATGCTCCCTTGCTGCTCCCGGTCTCTGGCTTTTAACCCCTTCGGTGTCTCGAAGTCACTTCCCGTTCGGCCAATCGTCGAGCCCGCTCAGGTGCCGTCATTTTCGGCCAATCGGCGAGCCCGCTCAGGTGGCGTCATTTTCGGTCAATGATAGGCGCCCGTGCGAATGTAAGTCACACCCGGCGCAGAGGGTCGCTCCATTGTCTCCACCTGTCCGAGGGAGTACTTCTCTGCGGTATTGCCTACCTGAGCTGCAACTGCCGTCACAAAGGCGGATGGGGGGGGGGGGGTTGCTGCCAGAGCTTCACGGCGCATTACAGCCGTCTTGCCTCGCGGCTTGAAAGCGCACAGCGGGGCCAGGCGGTTTGTTCTCGAGCGACCTTTCAGAGCCGCAAAGCAGCTTTGCTCGGGACCCACGTTACCTGGAACAATGCCAGGCTCCCGCTACACTTTCGGGAAGAGTCGACAACAGCTCCACATGCGGCGCACTAAGTGGGGGACGCCAACTTGTTTGGACGTGCCGCGCCTCGGGAACGTGGTAGATGTGCTTCTGCGCTCCTTAATTAGGTGTGACGCGATTCTGTGTGGCCCGGTGAACTCGAAGGAGGCTCAGGAAAAGGTCCCGTATCTAACACCGTGGGGTCACCAGCAACTCACAGACAACAAACCCATCAGCCACCTCCGAAATCCCGTCCTTCGTCCATCGGTTACCATCCGGCGCCACATTGAAGAAGCAGATGCCGCACTCCCGACAGGCTCACTGGTGGCCTATACGGATGTGAGCTGCACGGGCAAACAAGTGGTCGTGTGCACCGTGGTGCCAGGGCACCCAACCTTAAGTGCTAATTATGTGTACCGTCTGACAATTCTGGTACCATCAGTGAGTGCTAGACATTTGGCCCTACAAGACGCAACAAACTTGCTGTCAGCTACTTCTGCGTCGGCGACATCGGTTATAGTAATACGTACAGACCCCACCTCGGTCATAAACGAGATTCGGAAGGTATACATTGCCCACCCTTTCGCGGACGAAATACACTGCTGCACAGATGCCCGGTCTGCTTCGGATATATACAGTGTATTCCATGGGACACTATTTCTGCTCACATACAAGCTGACACCGATACCCACAGTGAACTGCCACCAACTGTGGAAGCACCTTTCACAAGTGACCCCCAGGGTGATTTCCTCCACAACAATGAGATTCTCCGCCGCACCAGACGAGATTTAATTATAGCGTGTTGCCCGAACCTCCCAGGTGGTCTTACCCGCCAGGCGGAGGTGGTGTTGCCGAGACTTTGTGTGGGGGCGGCACTTAACCCATCGGTCACGTATGCCTGAGCACAGCATCTCCATAGATAAATTGTGGATACCTGCCCTATTGCTCAGCTCGAGCGTCTGCGGCTACAATCAAACACGGTTGTGGACATGGCCTGGCCTAAACCAGATCCTACGGCGCTACTTGCAAACAGTGGGCCTTCATCCGACGAGACTATCAAACTATGATTCTTGGTTCTAGGGGACCAGCCATCAAGCACTATATGTACAGCGCCGAAATCGGCCTATATTTATGTATTTAATCGTTTGTGTTATTGGGCAAACTTTCAAAATAAAAAAAAATGATTGACTGGAGATGTTGTAGACCCCAGACTAACATCAGCCCTGGGCGAAATGACGTCACTAACGTCTTTCAATCGCTTAATGCGATGTTCTTTCTTTTTATTCTCTGATTTAACAAGCCCTTCATAGGCGTTATCGAATTCAGCGCAAGAATTTTCGTCCAGCCGGTGACGGTATTACGGTGCCCCCGCGCCTGCTGCGCAGTAGTCAGGTCAACACCATGACGAATAAAAAAGCCGGTCACAGTGGCCTGGTATCGCAAAGTGAACAATTTGAAGCGTGCACGACTATAAAGGCGGTAACTAAAACGCGGCGTATCATCAATATCAGCGTTTGCGGCGCTCAAATTGTGCTGTCTTGTGCGCTCCCCCGGCGGCGCACAGTTTGGTCCCTTAATTCAGTGCGCTTGGACGAAGTCACGACATTTGCGTATAATTAGCAATACAAATGATTATCGCATGGATTGTACTGAAGGACTGGACGAACTTCACATCAAGGCCGTGATAATTGCAGCATTCGGCTGACAAGAAAAATTATTTCATGCGTTGTATAACTTTTATATTTACGTTCAGCTTTCACGCACGTATCCGTATCTCCTCAGGCTTCAACTTTGCCTCAGTGATAATTTCGGGACCACGTGTTTTAACTATCCACAAAATAGTGGAAAAGTGCCTATCAAAAAAGTTGGTCAAGTAAAGAAACCCCATCGTTCCAATGATATTCGCTGCATGCTTAGCAGAGATATTCAAGCTGTTACACAAGGAAGGCGACGATCAACGGCGAATATCTCGACAACCTTCAGCTTGCCGATGTCATTGTCCTGCTGGGCAACGCTCGGGACACAATGCAACAACTGATTGAAGGACTTAACCGAGAAAGTGCAAGAGTAGGTTGAAGATTACTATGCAGAAGACAAAGGTAATGTTGAATGATCTGTCAAGTAAATAGAAATTCCTGATCGGCAGTCGGCCTCTAGAGCGTGTGAAGGAGTAACCTTGTCTAGGTCAATTGCTCACAGGGAGCGCTGATTATGAGAAGGAAATACACAGGAAAATTAAAATAGGCCGGAGCGCACATGGCCGGCATTACGAAATCATGACTGGGTGCCTACCACGGTGTTTCAAAAAGATCTCATCATACCATTCTCCGAGTACTACCGTGAAAGAGAGAAATTGGCATTCACCCGAATTGTAGCACGAAGCTGCAAAGGAAACTCATACTGGTCTCTCAGATATAAAGCGTCGCAGTTGAAGAAAAATTCGTCCTGGACCGGGCACGAACTCGGCACCAACTCCTTTCCGGGGCGGTCGCTCTACCGTCTGAGCTAACCACTAGACTAGCCCATCGCAGAGCGAGGGCGAATTAATCGCCAACTCGAGGCACTGGGGCACTGAATGTGGCAAATCAGTTCTGCGGAAGCCCGCAAGGTGGAGGAAAGCACATGCAAGGGAAGATTTGGCATCCACCCGAATCTATATAGTGCCTCGAACTCTGAACGTTCCGTTTGGACGGCAGGCAGGACATAGCGGGCTTTAAGCAGCCGTTTTCAGCTGCACTGTGTGTTTCGTTTTCAGTCATGCTAGACTGATGAAATGTAACGTTCTCCACCCTTCATGTAGATGTTTTAAATAAAGCCCGTATTCCTCGTTCGCGTTGAGAACAAGTTCCTCCCTTCAACAACATCCTTAGCGTGGATGAGTCGAACGATGGCACGGGCCAGTATACCTTTCTTGACATGCCTGATCCCAACTCTTACACGGCGCGTAGCCTCTACTGTGCCTTCCCTCGAAGCCGCGGTTTATGACTTGGCAATGGCACTCAACAAATATCGCTGAGCTTCGCACATGCCGCAGCTTTCCGATCACCGGCAATTGTTGACATTTCCTTCTTGCTTCTCTCCCCGTCCGGCTTCACGATCAAAAAACGAATGCGGCAAAGAACAAAACGTGAAGGGGGCGAACGAACCGGCATAAATACTGCAGATGCGCTAGCGTGCAGCAGGAGATTGCGAGGAATGCGTTTTTTTGACCTGCAGACAATGGAGTGCTCTTGCTGTGGGATGAATGACTTCTTCTAGAGACACGACCCGACGTGAGTCACCATCGAGTACAGACGCCGTCACAGGTACAGCCTAAGCATTCACAACGCGGAGATGTCGGTTTTTGAACGGAAATTTCAGAAGTGTATATGTATCAAGATCGTGGCTTTGGTGGCGTTGCAACAGGCGGGTCTAATCTGGCACTGGTGGCTCGCGATTGGTCCACCTGAATCGTCTCCTTTGGGGATATAAAGTTATAACACCACGCATTCGAAGGAACATTTTCACAGGAAAACGCACATAGAAGTGTGACGGAGTTTTCCTTCGGCCGATTTTGTGGCCTTCTTGGAACACTGAGCTATTATAAAGAGTAATGTCCAAGTCCTCTCCTACGGAATGTGGCAATGAAGGCGTATCACTTCATTTTATAACGTTGTCAACCAAGTTTGGCGATGCTGAGAACTCTTGAACTATCTGAGCAGTAGGATGAGGTATGAAAACCCATGAATCAAATTTGCAAGGAAGGTTATCTTTGTGTGCATGCGCTTGCAAACAAAATACCAGCAACCTGAGAAGGAGGAGGATGGTGCGAGCTAGGAAGGCGGATCCAGCACTGCAAAAGCATATGCCAACAATTGCTCCGCCCGAGCTTCTCATTTTAATTTGCGTAGGTTAAATGTGCCTCAGAGATATATGCAGCGTGAGCATGTCACTTATCACTAATACTGTTAAAAGTAAATGAGCAAGGCAGCCAAACGGAGCAAAAGCAGGGTGCTTCCCCTCCACCGAGTCCAGTTTTGCTATACCGTAGGCCAAGCGATCGGCGGCTATTAGCAAGTACAGGTAAACGTAAGCACTCGCTCGTCAAATAATTCTCTCTAAGGACAGGCAACGGCTTTAATATTTACTGATGCAGCTTCTATACCATATAAAAAACATACACTGAGACACTGCCCGTACGCATAAAACAAGCCATTACACTCTAATATGTTAAATAGCCTTGTAGATATGACCCTCACCGGCCTTCACGACCGTTGTCGATGCAGTATTCGAAGTGGGGGAGGGCACTGACGCGAGCCCAGTGGAGGAAAGGAGTAGCGTAGGAAGAGTATCTGGCTTTTGTCGACGCAAAGAAAATTATACTACTGAAACTTTTCGCAAATGACTGGTCGGTAACCGCGCTAACACACGTTCGTAGGCTATAGTTGGTTCGGATTCATGATATCAAATGTGCAGCGCGACTGGGCGAGTACAAAAAAAAGGCTGTGCGTGTCGTATTTTTTAAATATATGTTCGTCTAGACGCGCCGCAAGTTTTAGTTATGAATCGGTAACCAGGCTTGCTAGTTGACCCGCCCGTGTCACTCTGTGAGCTTCGAGTTCTGCAGCTCAGCACAAAATTGCGGTTTCAAAAATCCTGGCCGCGCTGCCGCATTCACATAGAAACGGAATAATAAAAAAAAAAACGCCCGCGTATACGGCGTCTCTCATAGCCGCTGACAAGTCTTGAGACGTCAAACCACGTTATTGTAAATTTTAGAGCTGAGCTTTGGTCTGTGTCACTGAAGCACTGCCACCTCCTTCTGACACTACGGCTGAATTGGTGTTTGAACGTCGGTATAGTGTTTCGTCTCAGTACGGCGATGAGAATTCCTTTGACGTTTACCACGAGGCAAGCCCCCCCCCCCCCCCCCCATTAATCAGCGCCTATCCAGAAGTCGATGCAGCGTTGACGCCGACTGTTGACGGGTCAACAAAAGACCCCTGTACCTGAACCTGACAACTTGAACTAATTGATGAAAATAGCCAAAGTCGAATGCTACCGTGAGAACGGCTTCAACCTCAGATTCCCAGATTGCTACGCGCTTGCGCCATATGCGGTCGAGAAGGTGCAACATCGCAGGCGGACTTCGGCGGAACGGTGCTCTATCATGGGCGGGATATTGCGATCGATTCGGTGGTTGTGATTGGCCGCGATACAGCCATCATATTCAGGGAAGACGACGGTATTAAAACCGGAGACCTTGGTACAGTGAGGGAGGTGGTGCTGACGCTTCCTGATGTGAAATAAATTAAATTATGTGGTTTTACGTGCCAAAACCACTTTCTGATTATTAGGGACGCCGTAGTGAAGGACTCCGGAAATTTTGACCACCTGGGGTTCTTTAACGTGCACCTAAATCTAAGTACACGGGTGTTTTCGCATTTCGCCCCCATCGAAATGCGGCCGCCGTGGCCGGGATTCGATGCTGTAAGATTTGACAGGCGTAACTGCAGAGATGAACTTGGGACGACAGGACTGGGCGAGCAGGCATTAATTGCAGGATTTACATTGGCAGACTAGCGCGACTCCCACATGGAGCCCGCAAAACTAACATACAGCAAACAGTTTACGAGCACACAGCTCACTACTACATTTCGAGCATGACAGAGCACTTAGCTCCCGACAACGATCACGACACGAGCACACCCTAGCAGCCGGCAAACGCTGCTTATAAGCCCTTGCTCGACGTCATAGTTCGACGTCATTCAAGATGACCCGCCTTTTTGGAGGATGAGGTGTGTCGGAGCAGGAATGGTCGGGAAGGTTCGTCCAAACATTGTAAACTCGCCGCCGCCCCGCACTATGGCTCACACACACAAAGGCACACACGTTCGAGCCCATACACACAAAGGCTCCGGAGTCGACGACCGAGGGCTTCGTAGAACTGTGCTCCGTCTCGGGTGGCGCGGCGGAGTACCACATTCCTGAGCTGACCGCGCGCCACGTGGCCGCCGGTCATCCGCAGTTCTCGGTACCGCCCAGCTTTCAGTGCCGACGTCAGAGGGCTTCGTAGAACTGCTTTGTCCCGGGTGGCTCGGCCAAGTACCAATTTCCGGAGTTGATCGCGCGCCACGTGGCTGCCGGCCGTCCGCAGTTCTCGGAAGGGCGCCCCGACTGGTGGGCTTGGAACACGTGCAGCGGGCTGAAAACTGGCACGTTGCCACCCAGTACGGCCATTCTTAACAAAGCCGTGATCTCGTGCTGAGCAGCCTAACACTATAGCCACTGAGCAACCACGGCGGGTTCTGATGTGAATATGATCTTGGATTGTAGCGCGAAGTGACACGGACACAGACAGGACGAGCGCTAACTCTCAACTAATTTTTTATTAAAACGAAGAACATATATATATATATATATATATATATATATATATATATATATATATATATATATATATACCGCAGCATAAGAACGTGACAAGGTAAAAAACATCAGTTAAACGGAAAACAACACAAAAGAAGGCTACTTCAGATTAATACACGTATTGTGAAGGTACTGAAATTCGCATTCTAACAGAGACAAGGATGCATGACTAACGCAAGTGTCTCCTGATCTTTTGATGTGGAATGCCTCGATTATTTCCCGTGTGGTTTGGCATTTGTGTCTGGAAAGAATTTTTGTGTCTGCAAAGAAAGGTTCACAACCACAATTGAAACAATGTGACGCTAGATGTGATGCAGATGTGATGCAAGGCAACCGCGAATGCCCGTCGAGGCCTTCGAGTCGCAGTGTACCGTACGCACAGGCAGTCTGAGCTTCGTTCTCTTCTTTTAAGATGCGACGTTTCCCTTACAGAGCCGTCGACACATAGGCTACCGACTGGTCGATCCCGGAGGCTATGTAATCAAGGCGTCGTGCGTCAGTGGGCAGATCCTCATAGCGCTGCACGATACGTGTCTTCGCAAGTGTAATTGCGACAGGGACACCAAGAATGACAGATTAGGTGTGGTACGTATTTGATCACGCGCTTTTGCACCTCCAGCTTCACGCGTACTGCTGTAGTATTGGCGCACAACTATAAATGGTACGTGATAAACATTGTCATCGTGACATACGTATATACATGACGCGCCATAAGTAGATAGATGAGGTAGTGCAGACTAGGCGGGCAGCTTAAGATAATAAATTTCTTAAGTTAGGTTAGAAGGGGGGAAGAAGTCTACACGCCTGATTATGTATAATCATGAAATCATACGACGCGTGCACAATGCTATCGTCGCATTGAAGTCAGTGGGCATTAACATGAGGACTTTGTTGTTTTTCTCGTCTGCATCATCGTGCGACGAAGCAGTTTTACATTCATGAAAAAAAAGAAAGGCGCAGTTTCGCCCAAAAGGCGAAGCACCTATTGCGATAGAAAATTAATAGATAGCTATAAGAAGTAAGGATAGTAGATTTGTCGGCCGTACATGCTTGTAAACATTCGCTTACTAAATTAACAATTATATAATGTGTAAGCGCGACTGAACGAAGACGCAGAAAGAAACATACACCCACAGAGAGACAGCGCTGTCTCTTGACTTGTGTGTTTCTTTCTACGTCTTCGTTCAGGCGCGGCTACACATTCTAACATGAATTCAATTCAACTAGCCCGCCAAGGTGTTTCGACTAAGTTAACAAGCACGGTGTCACACGGGCACAAGTAAAAATGAACATATCTCGCTCGATGAGCGCGGAAACTCGCTGTAAAAATGCTGGAGCGAGGAATCACGGCAGCAGCAGCGATCGAATTGACTTTCATGCATCTCTCGCTTCAATGCGAGCGAAACGTCAAAAGTACAGCGCATACGAAGCAACCGACACTACGCGCAGTCTGCAGACATCGCGGATCGCTTTCAAGATGAGGCCCGCGCGGGTGCGCAGTTTGGCCACGTCGCAGATCGCTTTCAAGATACGGCGCCCGCAGGAGAAAAACGCCTCCCCCCCCCTCCCTCCCTTCCTCGCTCGCTCGCTTCACCCCCGTGCCTCGCCCGCGGCAACAGTGGGTGCGTTTCCCGCCTTCCTCGCAATGGAAAAGAAACCTGTCATGAGTTACTTAGCAGGAAAAAATTAAATCAGGACAAAAAAGGGAACCTCATTACTTTTCGATGCGAGATCCGGATGCCTTAGAACACGCACTTATAAAGCGAGATATAAGAATGAAGAAGCATGTGCTTGCTGCGTTCAAGCTAAGGAAACGATGGAGCATGTTGTATTATAGAGTGTGAAGATATCTGCCCAGCGATCGATTTAGGAATCACTGGCCTCCTTTAAGCCCTTGGACTTCCTTGAAGCCCTTGGGGAAAGTAAACATGTCCGCAATACAGATTAGTAAGAGGCGATTGGAAGATTGGTGGAAGAAAGGAAGGGAAATGACAAACAAAGGAGGTGTACAAAAACGAAGTTCACAATAGGGTTTCAGAAACTTTAGTTATGGGAATTCGTCGTGGATTTTTACTTTCTTTTCTTTTTTAACATAGATAGGACATTAGGCAGTAAAATAACAAGAACTTGGTGGGGCAACTCGCCGCCCTGTTGCAAAGGGGACGCTCATAACATCCAAACTTCCATTCCTCGCTCGCACACGCGACATTGAGCTGCGTTCACCGGCACATCCTCACACGCTTTCACTCACACATAAAGCATAGGGCGCGGCCACACGGAACCGCACGGCAACGGCGACGGCAGAAATGCGCCTGGAGTGTCCATATAATTCCTATCGCAATAGAACACTGCAAGAGACGCCAAGCTTGCCACTGAAAACCAGTATTTTCCAGCATCCTGCTACTGCGCCTCGAACAGCTTGAACTGTGTGTGGCTTCAGGAAAATGAGGTGTTTGACCGCTTATGGCTTTGCCAAGAGGCGGCTATAGAGGCGCCTATCAACGTGGTTATGCGATCAATATCGGCTAGAGGTGCGCGAGTGAAGTGCCGACGTGGTGTCAGACGAAACCTAATGATGACCGACATGGTGGCCACGTATCAAGGAAAGTCGCAGGGTGACTGTATTCACAAAACTCCTCTTCAGTAAACCTTGCCCGCGACTATAGTCATCGTAGGGGAGGTCGTTCTGGGCGATCACCATATCATGAGCAGCAGATGCCCGAACGCTATACAATGGGGAAAATGGGGAAAGGGCCGACGTAAAAGATCAAAGAGAGGTTTTGTTCTAAGAAAATCAAAGAAGTCGGCCACATCTAGTGCGCTATGGCCTGGCACTGGGCATTGGGAGAGGAGGAGAAAAGGAAGAAAAGTGACGATGAGGGATTTTCAAGATACATTGCATGAACAAAATGTTGTGAGATTTGTGTTGAATAAACAGACATTCCCTGGGGTTACAGGTGGCATAGTATGAAAGCAAACAAAATTGTGTGCGTTGCCGTTAGTTGTAAAGCATTCAATTAATCGCCTTACTTACGCTTCGCTTCACATAGATTTCAACGTGTGCGTTGGATGTGAACATTCTTTTTTTTTTTTGACGTGATTCGTTCAACATGTATGATGAAATGAGTGCTCACATCTTAGCCGACCGACAGAAATCATTCCTGTGTTTGGCTCCTTTGTTCAAAATGTCTTCAAAACTTTAATGTCAGAGCGCGCAGTTTTGCCGAACGCTGACGCTCCTGTCAGTTCTCGATGCTTCGCGAAAACGGATAAACATGCGGAAAGAAAAAGAAAATGTCCGGCAATACCAAGAATGCCAGGAATGCTATTCGCATGAAAGGAAATGTAGGACGGCGGCATTGCATCGTCAATGTTTACGAGGTAGACAGCGAGTGCGAATGGAGCCGCGAACGGAAGTGCACGTGCTGCACTATGGCCCAAAAGTTTTTGAAAACACCGTTGTAAAGGGTGGCCATAAAAATGCAAGTGAAAAAGAAATAAAGGAATAGCGTCAAATGTCATTATTATTACGGGAAGTCATGGCGAAACAAACCGAACTCAAGAGCCCTGTTACGTTTCGCCTACGACGCGCGGTATAGCCGGCGCGGATGCAACGGACGCCGGGGCTTCGTTCAAAGCGGCGGACATTTTGGCCCGTTCAGCGCCGCCGATACGCCTCCCCGCCAAGCGCGTCCAGGCGTGTTTCAGTGCCACGTGTCTTCGTGTGTGCGTGTGTGTGTGTGTGCCCACGCTTGTCAAAGCGCGGCAGCCGGGGAGAGGAGCTCCCCAAGAGTGAAGCGAGGAGGTCTGACCACGGCGCCGGCCTGGCGATGCGTCACTACACTCGTCTCAACCTGTCTCTCAGCGTGTCCGTGGCGCCGTCACGTCCGCCAGTGACGAGGCGTTCCTTCTCGCCCTCAACTCCGAGACTATAAGAGCAGCTGCCCCCGGACGCCGAGAGAGAGGCTCCGATTTCTTCTGTCGAGTTACGTGCTCTCCCGTCTCTCACTTCGGTCGACCTGACCGCCCGCTCTTTTGCGATGTTAGAATAAACCAGTTGTTCTGTTACCAGTCGACTCATGCTTTGCCGAGACCTTCGGATGCTTCCAGTGCCCCAGGCCGCCAGGCCAACGCTACCCTTGGGGCTTGCGACCCGATTGCAACAACGGGTGTCAGCGCTGAGTTTGCAACAACTCGTGCCAGCGGTGCGATTCTAACAGCTGGTTGCCAGCGGTGAGATCGCGACAACGGAGGCCAGCAGCGAAGAGATGCGGTTGACTGTATGCTGAGCAGCACAACGACCATCCGGGAGCAGTGCAACGAGCCCTGTGTGATGACTGGTTGCCTGCAGCGGAACGACTGCGCTGAATTCTTGGCTGCGAGGTTTGGTGAGTGCGGGACTTTCTTCTTCTGAGTTTTGCCAGGCTTTTGTTAGTGTCAGAAACAGAGCTGGTAATTGTGGTTGTCGTTGCTGCCGGGTTAGTTTGCGGCAAGACAATAGTAGGCAGTAGAGAAAGCAGCATTCAGAGCAGCCATGGATTTGAAGTCGTTGCGCAAACCGAAATTGCTGGAGCTTGCAAGAGAGTTGGGTCTGGATGTCTCAGACAAACTCAGAAAACCAGAACTGTTAAGGGCTATTCTTGAGTTAGAAGCTGAGGATGACGAGCTGTCGGAATGCCTTGAGACCATTGAGGAGCGGGCAAAACGACAGGAGCGTGAACTTAAAGAACAGAAAGAAAAAGAAGAGCGTGAACGTAAAGAACAGATAGAGCGAGAGCAACAAGAAAAAGAGCGCGACCGTCAACACGCTTTGGAAATGAAGCGTCTCGAGGTAGAGATGGAACGCGCTCGTAATGGAAGTCAGGCACACGGTGCAGGAGAACGAGTATTGTTCAAAATGACTGACCTGATGCGGCCGTTTAAGCTTGGAGAGGACATTGGTTTGTTCCTGGTTAACTTTGAGCGAACGTGCGAGAAGCAGGGGTTCTCTCGGGAAACGTGGCCACAGCGCTTGCTCACTTTGTTACCCGGCGAGGCGGCCGACGTAGTCGCTCGCTTGAAGAGAGAGGAGGCAGAGGATTTCGACCAAGTGAAATCGAGTCTGCTAAAAAAGTACAGGCTGTCCGCGGAGGCGTTCCGTCGGAAGTTTCGGGAAAATGAGAAAGGTAAAAGTGAGTCATATACAGAGTTTGCCTACAGGCTTATGTCAAACATGCAGGAGTGGCTCAAAGAAGAGAAAGCGTTTGGTGACCACGAGAAAGTTCTGCAGTGTTTCGGGCTAGAACAGTTTTATAGTCGGTTACCTGAGAACGTGCGGTACTGGGTCTTGGATAGGCCAGACGTTAGTACGGTGGCTAGAGCCGCTGAGCTAGCCGAGGAGTTTGTGACGCGTCGGGCTCGCGGAGCTAAGGACGGTCAAAAGGGTGAATTTGGCTCCAAGTTTGAGAGGCCGAAGTTCACGCCCATGAGAGCAAAGGGGGACACACGTAGTGCGGATGCGAGTGAAAGCAGTCCGACCGAACGTAAGGAGACGGCGGCAGCCGAAGCCGAACGCAGAAAGCGTTTCGAGACGAGGCAAGTGCGCGTGTGTTATACGTGTCAGAAGCCGGGTCACTTTTCGGCGCAGTGTCCAGAAACAAAAACAAAAGTCGTGTTTTTGTCCTTATGCAGCACTGACGAGAACATGAAGCTTCTCGAGCCTTACATGCGAGACCTCCTCGTGAACGGGAAAGAGTGCCGAGTGCTTCGCGATTCCGCAGCTACAATGGATGTAGTTCACCCCTCCTACGTGGAACCCTATATGTTCTCGGGCGAGTGCGCATGGATCAAGCAAGCCGTGGAAGCTCATAGCGTGTGTCTGCCCGTAGCAAAAGTGCTTATTGAAGGACCTTTCGGAGCACTTGAGACGGAGGCCGCAGTGTCATCTATGCTGCCCCCCCAGTACCCGTACCTATTTTCGAACAGGTCCGATCACCTCCTGCGCGAGAAGGGGCTTTTGTTTGGTGAGGCTAGCGTTCAGGCCTTAACCAGATCGAAGGTTCGGGAGCTCGCTGCAAAGGCGGTAGTTGCGGGACCGACGTTGTCGAACGATGAGAAAGGGTCAGAGGCGCAGCAAGCTGATATTCAGAGCACGCCCGAACTGAATAAGATTGAGCCTGTAGCGTTAAAGGCACCAGATACTGGAGAGGAAATTCCCGATGCGGGAAAGTTAGAAGAGCTATCTGCAGATTTGCTCATCGCGCCTACGGCAGATGGACTTAATAGGTTGCTAAAAGTCAGCCGGTCGGCTTTGATAGCCGAGCAAAAGAAGGATGGCAGCCTAGAAAACATCCGCTGCATTGTCAAGGAAGGTATCGCCAAGAAAAATGCTCGCTTTGTGGAAAGAGGTGGGGTCCTGTACCGGAAGTATCTAGACCGCAGGGGAGTGGAGTTCGATCAGCTGATCGTGCCTCAGTGCTACCGTCAGGATCTGTTGCGCTTGTCGCATGGGGGTTCGTGGTCCGGACACCTAGGAGTTAAGAAAACTAAGGACCGTCTCTTGCAAGAGTACTATTGGCCAGGGTGTTTTCGGGACGCAGACCACTTTGTGAAGACATGCGACACCTGTCAGCGGGTGGGCAAACCAGGGGACAAATCGAGGGCGCCGTTGAAGTTGGTACCTATCATTACGGAGCCTTTTAGACGGCTCGTTATTGATACAGTGGGACCTCTGCCGGTAACAGCCACGGGGTACAGACACATTTTGACTGTGATCTGCCCAGCGACAAAGTTCCCTAAAGCAGTGCCGCTCAAAGAACTCAGCTCAGTTGAGATAGTTAATGCACTACTGTCCATATTTGCGCGAGCTGGTTTTCCTGCGGAAATCCAATCAGATCAGGGCACAGTGTTTACTAGCGCTTTGACGACAACTTTTCTCGAAAGGTGTGGGGTAAAGCTGTTAGACAGCTCAGTGTACCACCCACAGTCGAATTCCGTTGAGAAGCTCCACTCCGTCATGAAGCGCGTGTTGAGAGCATTGTGGTTTGAACAACAAACGGACTGGGAGCTGTGTCTGCCTGGGGTGACGTTGGCATTAAAGACCGCGCCGCATGTGGCTACGGGGTTTTCGCCAGCTGAGCTAGTGTACGGTCGCTCGCTGCGTTCTCCGCTTCGCATGCTTCGAGACGGATCACTGCCCTCTCCAATGGCTGCAGACCATCTCTTCCACAAATGGCCGCCTCCTGCGCTGGAGCCTAGCTTTGCAACAATATTCCTTTGAGGTGCGTTACAAAAAGGGGAGTCTCAACGGTAACGCCGATGGCTTAAGTCGAAGCCCCTAACGTGGGAATCAGCCTCAAAATTGTTTGTTACTGATGTTTTTCTTCCTGAGGCAGGATTTTTAACATATTGCTTTTGTGTAGTGTTTCAAAGTGATGATGTGCTTTCTCGTGCAATTTTCCAATTTGTGGACGTGTTCTGAGTGCTGCTAAACTACTGTAAGGAACTAGGCAGTAGTATAAAAGGGGAAAGAGCCTGGCAGGGCTTAGTGAGGGTTGTGCCGTGCTTGCGGACTGAGCGGTTGAGTTTCGGCGTAGTTCTAACGCTTGCCGGGAACGAGAACAAAAATGTCAACTCTCCCGAAGTCACTTTGCAGTGTCCTGGGTGAACCTGAACGAGAGAACGAGGCCTTCTCTGTGCGCTGCGCTCAAGAAACGCCGAAGGACGACCGACTTCGGTTATGAGCATCATCAAGCGACATCCCTCCGGACAGCGGATGCAGTCCCCTGACCATCGGGATCTCCTTCCCCCGGCGGGGCGGTCTGTTACGTTTCGCCTACGACGCGCGGTATAGCCGGCGCGGATGCAACGGACGCCGGGGCTTCGTTCAAAGCGGCGGACATTTTGGCCCGTTCAGCGCCGCCGATACGCCTCCCCGCCAAGCGCGTCCAGGCGTGTTTCAGTGCCACGTGTCTTCGTGTGTGCGTGTGTGTGTGTGTGCCCACGCTTGTCAAAGCGCGGCAGCCGGGGAGAGGAGCTCCCCAAGAGTGAAGCGAGGAGGTCTGACCACGGCGCCGGCCTGGCGATGCGTCACTACACTCGTCTCAACCTGTCTCTCAGCGTGTCCGTGGCGCCGTCACGTCCGCCAGTGACGAGGCGTTCCTTCTCGCCCTCAACTCCGAGACTATAAGAGCAGCTGCCCCCGGACGCCGAGAGAGAGGCTCCGATTTCTTCTGTCGAGTTACGTGCTCTCCCGTCTCTCACTTCGGTCGACCTGACCGCCCGCTCTTTTGCGATGTTAGAATAAACCAGTTGTTCTGTTACCAGTCGACTCATGCTTTGCCGAGACCTTCGGATGCTTCCAGTGCCCCAGGCCGCCAGGCCAACGCTACCCTTGGGGCTTGCGACCCGATTGCAACAACGGGTGTCAGCGCTGAGTTTGCAACAACTCGTGCCAGCGGTGCGATTCTAACAGCCCGCAAAAAAAGACAGCAGGTCTGTGCGACCTTTCATGAAACCCGAGTTCAGTTTTCAGCGAAGCTGTTTCTGTCGAGCAGTTGCAATGAGAATTTGAGTTGCCTGTCATTGAAATACAAACACATACACACACGCACACACACACGCACACACACGCACGCATTAAAACATTGCCCAAATACGATTGCTCAGCTTGAAACCTTGCTCACGTTTTCCGAGAACTTGTTAAGGCAGCTTTTTTTTTTTTACAAAAGCTGCAATTTATCCACACACATCTTAAATCTCGAGCCCATCGGTCATGATGTCCCCCCCCCCTCCTCCCCCCAATTTTCACTAAATTTGATCTCAGTGACATTTGTAGTTATCCAAGGGCAGCGGGCTAAGCTCCTGCGCGGCTCTTAAAACACGCTTGTAACGTTCCGAAGCGCTTGCAAAAGTAAGTTACTGTAGAAGCCGCAATTGATCCGGACGCTTTAAGCTTTGCCTACACATTACCCCCCATAGATTGCTCGAACCTTTTCACGATATAAATGAGGTCCCTCGTTTAGTTCACTGAGGACGCTGGGGAAACATACCATACGAAAACTGCAAAATGATTTGCGCGCTTAATAGCGAACAAAGGTATGAGTTGATTGACTAGTTACTTAGTTAATGGGTTTTATAGGAGCAAGGGCCAGTTCTGGCCAAGGAGCGCCTAAAGGAGGTGAGTTATAGACCGATGTACATGCCTATTCACCTTGACCGGTGTAAATTATTTACCGTGAATCTTCTATAATTCCTGCAAATAGGGAAAAAAACGGGGGTTCAGTCATTATTTACAAAGCTTATAATTAAGCGAGGAATTTGTCCGCGCAACACCGCTAACACGGTCCTTCTTTTCAGTTCTTTCGGGACACCATGGAAACATACAGCGTTCAACGGCTGCATGACGCTTCCGAGCACTTGCCTTAGGAATTTTTTAAAAATCGCATTCGACAGACGCTTTCGGTACTTTCACTACATAGCACGCATAAAATACCCTCTATTAATTCTCTTGAACTGGAAACTTCGTGGAATGTCGGCTTCTTTTTGGGTATTTGGCAAATTTCCTGCGCGGTTTGCAAAATACGTTTGTAAAGCTCTGGAACGTTTGTATAAGTGACTTGCTGCAATGGCTTTATTAACTTACGCAATAAAAGCTTTTTGTACTGGTCACCCATAACATAGCCTGTATTATTTTCGAATTAGGAGTGCTACCATCTTTTGTTTTCCCAAGGCAGCGGGAAAAGCTTGTAAGTGTTTCATACGATGCCTCGAAAGAGCTAAAACACGAAAGCTTAGCAATCTTCCCTTATGCCCTAATTAAGCCATAATACACTTCAAAATGTACCTACACATAGCAACTTACGTGCCCTCCAGTCCATTAAATATAAACTCGGCGAATGGTGTAGCTCTTTCAGTGCACCGGGAGAACGCACATATAACGTTGTGAAGCAAGCGCTTCTCCAATGTAAAAATTCGAAGCGCCTAAAGCTATACGTCGGACGTACTCGCGAACAATCCATGTTTGTCGTCTTAAAGATAGAGCGGTATACCCTATAGGGAGAAAGCTCTTCCGCAAACACGCATCCCGCGAAGCTTCGCTCTACCTTGAGAATACAGTGGTTAAAATAAGAACAGAGCTGCTTACCATATGCGCATACCTTCCCGTTGTCAAATGTGCTAGGTGGAATCCTGAGCAAAAAAAAAAAAAAAAACGCGAGAACCTATGGGCCGTACCGTGTACACTCCGACGGCAATCAGTGCTAGCGTGGTGGAGGGTTCGCGATTCTAACGAAACAGGCGTTTGGAAGTGGTTCTATAGGCGGTAAATACGTTATAGGACAAGAAGTTAGAGCAGAATGTACGTAAAGTGCTTAAGAATTGGTCTCCGGAACGCCAAATTGAACAACAAAAGTGCGGCAAAGGCTTGAAGAGCATTGCGGCAGTGGAAAAGTTATTCGGGAAGCTCCAGCGGTGATGTAGTGCTGGCATCTCTGATTGCCATGTTGTGATCCTGGGTTAATTCAATATGCCATGGCATGTTCTCACAGAAACCTATCCCAACCTGTTCACGTTACATGCGATATATCCGGAGATTTACACTGATGACGCGTGCCCATGCTTGCGGGAATAGATCAACACTTTCGCACATGCTCTGGGGATGTATCTCTATAGCAAGCCCTGACCTCAGCTCAGCTAGGTGGGAGGCGGCCCTCCGCAACCCACTCCTGGCTGAGCAACGTTGGGCTGTCCAGCAGGCCCACGATGCGGCTGGCAGGCTAGGCCTGTCGGTCCCGACGTCGGAGCGGCCCGCGACGTGCTAATACGCGTTCTGCAGGACTGTAAAATAAAAGTTACTCAATCAATCAAAGGCATGTTCTATCTTCTTTTCTGAGGGGAATAGTCTTCTTCTACTTCGAATTATTATTATTATTATTATTATTATTATTATTATTATTATTATTATTATTATTATTATTATTATTATTATTATTATTATTATTATTATTACTTACTTACTTACTTACTTACTTACTTACTTACTTACTTACTTACTTACTTACTTACTGCAGAAATTTCTATTCCGTGGAGAAAGCCTTTTTGCTATACTTAAATCTCATAATGGCAAATGACCGCAAGCAGCGCGTCCCTTACTGCCGCTCGACATCCAGATCTATTGCGCCGCCGGGTCGTGCGTGTACAAGTGCGTTTATTGCGCTGCTTCTAGTTTTTGTTCCGCTGTTCTTACATGCGTCTTGTAGCGCCATGTAAGAACGGCGCAATAAACTTACTCAAAGGCGTTATCCGACGGTTCAATGCGTGTGACCTTCCGGGCAGAGTGAGGACGCACTGCTTCCCGTCATCCTGCCTTGTCAGATGCATAAGTAAGTGGCGAAAGAAAAGGTATTCGTCAGGTCAGGCAAACTGCCACAGACACAAAAAGAAAAGAGAAAAAGCTGCCGCAGCCCTGATATGCCTAGCGTAGCAATCGGAGATTTTTTTTTCCGCAACGCTAACAAAACGGCAGACTACAGCACTAGTTTCTCAATTTTATTATTCACCATTTAGTCACTGACTTCCAATCGTCCAGATAAGCTGCATGACTTTTGTTGACTTCGGCGTTTAAAAAAAAAAACGATTACTCATGTTGTACTCTAACGTTTTTATCCGTAACGCATTGAACTCGAACAGTCACTGCATATTTCTTTAGAAAAGCGAGCCCTCAACAACGTTGCAATGATTGCCATCAAAGAGAGCTGCTGCAGGTATATGATATTCTCCATTATGTTTGCGCACATCTCCACCTGTACAGCATTCGCTACTTTATGTATAGCCGAAACAGCGTCAAAGTAGAAGTGCGTGTATACAGACGGACACGGCAGAAAATGCTTCTAAACGTTTGCAAAACTTCGATGCCTCGTACGACGCCTTAACTCGTGCTACCAATTTTCTTTATTGGTGGTCTGTATAGCGGTATAATCAAGGCAGTCCCTGAAACATCTTTCAAATCACCACGCTCGATGGGCGCTCCACCTCCAAGAGTACGATATTCGAGTGCTGTATGCCGCTCTGGCCGTAAACATTCGGACGCGTATGCCTTGTCTCGCTCCCCAGTGTCAGGCCAGCCCAATTATGAGAAAATACGTATATGCGAGTCCTCCCTCACCACCACGGACATGCTTTCGGAGCAGCAGAAGGATCAACGAATTGTTGCTATGCTGGCTTTTCTGTCACACCCAGTAGCGCCTTCTCCTGGCCGTGCATTCCGTCGCCAAGCACACCACTTCGCTGTTCGTGGCGAGCTCCTGTACCGCCGTAACTACCTCTCGGACGGGCGCAAATGGTTATTCGTGGTTCCTCGGCATCTACGTTCGGACGTATGTGCCCGTTTCACGATGACCCGCAATGCCTACATGCAGGAGTACTAAAAACATACGCGCGCCTGCGACTCCGTTATGGCGCGGGACGTACCGATTCGTCCGCCAATACGTCCGCTCCTGCCTCGCTTGCCAACGCCGCAAGAATATCCGTCGTTCCTCAGCTAGCTCCACTGCAGGCGTTGCGCTGCCCAGGACGCGCCTTTCATGGCGTTAGGTTTGGTATTTACGGGCACCTTCCGAGTACTGCAGACGGCAACCGCTGGGTAATTGTGGCGATAGACCATCCTCACGCGCTACGCGGAAACTTCGCCTCTGCCCAACGCATCTGCGCGTTATATGTTGCGAGGTTCCTTCTGCGTAGCATCACCCTTCGACATGGAACCCCCAGAGAATTGCTGAGCGACAAAGGCCGTGCCTTTCTCGCTGGCGTTATAGAAGCCCTACTCAAGGAATGCCACATAATACACCGTACCACAACTGCGTACCATCTGAAACTAATGGGATTGCTGAGCGCTTTAGCCTCACTCTTGACGGCATTTTATCCATGTATGTCGCATCTGACTAGACCAATTGGGACCGCGTTCTGCCCTTCGTGACGTACGCTTATATTACCGCCACACAGACCCCTACGGTATTTTCCCCGTTCTTTCTTCTTGCGGACGCAAGCCTTCCTGCACAATGGATACCATCCTTCCGTATCAGCCTGACTCAGCGGAGGTTACTACCCTGTCCGAAACTGCTGCACACGCGGGAGAGTGCCGAAAGCTCGCCCGCGCATTTACTTCGGAAGATCAGCAGCGACAGAAGCACCTTCGGGGCAGTCCCGCCTCTCCTGCATTTTATGCCCCTGACTCACAAGTCTGGCTATGGGTTTCCACTACGATCCCACAACCTTCGTATTTCGCGTGCGATGCTCTACCAATTGAGCTACAGCGGCGCAGTTTCCCCATCCACTTTCTTGAGGTTTTATGTTTCCTAGAACCCTGGGAGTGTTAGCCAGCGCCACCAATCACAGACCTTTGGCGGCGGATGTGGAACATCCTTTCTGCCGCAGCCGTCACGTGAGCATATCTCTTTGGGTGAAGGCAACCGGCCAATAAACCCACACATGCTACCTGAAGGCATCAATGTTGCCGGATTCGAGACTCTCGTTATGTAATAAACGAGAAGAAAGGGGGTTAACCGAGGTGCCTGATTTTTATTAGTCATCATCATACGAAGTCAATAAACGCTGACATGCGAAGGTTGCGGGATCGTTCCCCACCTGCGGCAAGTTGTTTTTTCATCCGCTTTCACTTCCACTAATTTATCATTTCTTTATTTCATTTATTAAGCACAAATAATTTCCCCTGTATTGTTCTTGGTGTCAGTGTTTGTTGGCTTCGTATAATATGACTAATAAAAATCGGGGCCCTCGGTTAACCCCCTTTTTTCTCGTTTATTACATAACGAAAGTCTCGAATCCGGCAACATTGATGCCTTCAGGTAGCATGTGTGGGTTTATTGGCAGGTTACCTTCACTTAAGAAGATCACGTTCTCGTGACGCCTGCGGCAGAATGGGTGTTCTACATCCGCCGCCAAGGTCTGTGAGTGGTGGCGCTGGCTAACACTCACAGGGTTCTACTAGGAAACATAAAAACCCAAGAAAATGGGCGGGGAAACGGCGCCGAGGTAACTCAATTGGCAGAGCATCGCACGCGAAATGCGAATGTTGTGAGATCGTTCCCCACCTGCGGCAAGTTGTTCTTTCATCCACTTTCATTTCCATTAATTTAGCGTTTCTTTATTTCATTTATTAAGCACAAGTAATTTCGCCTGTGTTGTCCTTGGTGTCAGTGTTTGCTGGCTTCGTATAACAATACAACAGTACTACGTATTGCAAGAGTACCTTAGCTTATTGCTCTTTCTTGGAACTAATTTAAAATTCTTGGGAACCTACAATATACATATGAATAAAAGTGGACAGCAGCCTTGGTATATGCACGCCCTGATAATAACGGCAATGAAAGCATAAACAAGGCAGCTTATTTGAAATACTAACGATCGACGTTTGCATAAGCAAAAATGCTGCCGCTTGTATAAACTATGCTGATTAAGCGACAAGGTAGAATGTAACTTTATTTAGGGTACAAAACAGTTTGTGCACAGTGTTGATGAAAAAAAGCAGTTGAAGCTGCACTAAATTGGATATCGGTAAAGTACACGCTAGGCAATGACAGGATGCTTTAGCTACAGGTAAGAGATGAACAGAAGCTCTAGAACATGAAGTTTCTGACGCCAATGCGCTCTCACTACACCACAGTTCACTTTAATTTTGACAGACAGTGAAAGCTGCTTGCGGTAGAACAATAACATCACATCCAAATATCCCAGTCTACTTCTGCGATCCGATGCTCACGTTTTCGTTACCTTTTTGTTAACCGATGGTTTTGAAGTTCATTTTGTTCCATGACCTGATTTGACCCGAAGGTGTGTTCTGAAGCTTAAATTCGTGAAATATTCTGAAACATGGCCAAATTTCAGCTCTCGCACAGCAAGCCCGATAAAAGAAACAATGCGCGTGAAGGACCAAACTTCATGGCCAAAAAATAGACAGCTGATGCTTTGGAGAATCCATTTACAGAACTCTTTGTTGATAAACATCGTAACGCTGAACTCTTGGTTGAGCTACAGTTAGGGACAAAGTTTACTTCCCATTGGCACAGTGAAGTTGGGATTTACGATAAGACGAACAAAGTTCCCTTTAGGCACACAGATTTTCAAACCACGTAACGAATTGCTGATCATAGCCCCTTCATTATTATTCCACAAGCTCAATAGCACATGTTCAAGTCTAAACAACTGCATTCGCGAACTTCGTTTCAGTGACTACGAAGAATATGTTGCGTCAATTCAGCATAACTCACAATACGGCGAGAGCAAGAAGAAGTGCGGGATATTTTTTGTAGAACTGTTCTTGTTACCGCAATGGCGAGCGTATACCACAGGTGTGTCAGCCCGAAATTCACAAGTTGTTATGATGTTCTCGTGTGTACGTGACACGAACGACAAATAGAATAGTGCACGAATGCATGTCCCGAGTGCAAAAACGGTGCATACAGCGAAGAAACGGGAGCGAGCACACCTGCTGACATAGATTCCCCGTCAACACTCAACGCTGTTCAACACAACTGAAAAAAAACCGAAAAATTGCAGTTTCGCCATAAGGGTGAAGCAATAAATGCGATAGCAACATGTTATAATATTACACGCAGTGTAATGCTCGTAGATTTAGCGGCAGTATGAACTACAGCAAACGTGAGCCGACTAAGTGAACATGCGCGGTGTGGCGTGAATAGGCACACGAACAGAGCAAGCTCAAAGACCGCGAGCAGCATCGGTTACAACTACGGGGTCTTGTCGGCGGTGCCGCCTTGCGTCGACCTCGCGTTCCCGTACTGCGGCATACTCACGGCGGGCACGACGTGGGCGTCCGCTTCGCGCGTTTGAAATCGCAGGGTCTCGTCGACGTCGTCGCTTAACCTCGGCCTCCGCTTCCAGCAGCGGCACGTCCGGGCGCCCCATGACGTTGAGCTGCGGCGTGCGCCACACACGCGGTGGAATATTATTTCTGCATCTGAACAAACGGAGTGGTCCTTGCACGCGTGCTGCCCCGTCTTGCTCCATCGCAAATCGGGCCAGTAAACTTTATTGGAAGATCGTGGAGACCCGTCGTGCCTCGAAGTTGGAGCCCTTAGTCCCGGGCCCCACGGATAGCAGCCATCGCGTCGGCAGGGTCGACCACAGCCATTGCTGGCCTGTCGCCGTCGTGTCGGTTTCGCGGAAGCTTCGCTACCGGCGTTCTGACAACACGCGGGGCAGCGTTTGCGCCACGTGAGGGACGCGGCGCTTTGCTGCGGAGACCAGGCACCAACAGGCACTGTTCCGGCTATAGATACCGTACGTTGCCTTACTACGTGCGGGGAAAACGATGTCGCAAGCCGACAGGGTCTGCACGGTCTGCACTATAGTGAACTAGAATACTTTCTAGTATTCTAGTTCACTATAGACTGCACAGTCTGCGCAGTCTGTTGTACAATTCGTTCCGGAAAGCAAAGTCGTCTAACCTGAGGTGTTAGGATACAGCTTCTGTGCAGCAGTCTCGGCGACTGGAACATCAACGCGCCTAGACGTCTTTCGCCGCCTAGCGTTAAAATTTCGACGCAAAGGGAAATCGTACAGTTAATGTGAGTAATGTTCTACAGAAAATATAGTAAAAGTAAAGGAATCGGTATTTTTACGAGTAATAATTGGTGACGGGGAAAAATCGTGCTGTGAGTTTATAAAATGCGTCAAGCGTCTCATCGCGCTATCATGCACGTGGGAAATACTTTAGCTCGGTGTCTCCTATCTAAACACATGGGAAAGGGGAAATCCTTTTTCTCGGCAACCACTGCAGAGAATTTCGCCACGTTTGTTGCATATAAAAGAAAAAATTAAAATCTAGTGACTGTTGGCTGCGAATTGTTTATTTAGGTCGAGAATTTTTTTGTTAAGAATTGACAAATATCGCAAATTTCCAGAAAACGAGACTCAAATTTAGAACTTTGTAACTTCGCAATGCAGAATGATATGGCAATTCTGTAAATTGCACTTAACAGAACATCTAAAGCGGACAAAATTGATATTATACGTGGCCCTCAAATAAGCCACTAATTTATGAGTGGAATATTTGCGAAATCCTTGTAAACAATGTAACAAATTCACCAATGTAACAGATTCACGTAAGATAAAAATTGAAATAACAAATCTGTCCGCTTTTGATGCTCTAATGGATGCAGTTCACAGAACCGACATCTGTTCTAGGTGCCGAGCTACGAATTTGTAAACTTCTTGCTTCTATTATTGTTTCCAAACTTACCGATTTTTGAATATACCATTCAAAAATTCAGGCCCTAAATTAAAATTCTGCTTCCAACAGTCACTAGAATTTAACTTTCTCTCTCAAGTGCTAGAAATCTTAAAATTTCCAGCGGTCATCTCAGAAAAGCGTTTCTACATTTTACATCTGTTTGAATAGGCGGCATATCGGAGTTGGGCTCAAGGAAGGAAGGAAAAAGTGGAGAAGGAAAGGCAGGGAGGTTAGCCAGTTTAGCTTAACCGGTTTGCTACCCTACACATGGGAGCGGGATGGGGGGGATGAAAGATGGGGAAGGGAGAGAGAGAGCACATAGCATAGCACACACACATCGTCCGTTAGAGTCCATCACTCTGGCGTGGTACGTGATATCACTGTCACAGCCGCTTGTCCAATCCCGTCTCTTTCAAAAACCGAAGTAGCCCCTTCGTCGCCTTCAGCTGCGATGTCTTCTGTCGGCGGCATGTTAAAATCGTGTCGAGGGACAATGGTCTAGTGTCAAGGTGTGCTAGAACGGATGCCAGGGACTGTCGCTGAACATTATATTCAGGACAGTCGCACAGAATGTGTTACAGCGTCTCCTCGCAAAGACAGGCATTGCAGAGAGCGTTGTCGGCCATTCCAATGCGAAATGAGTAAGATTTCGTGAAAGCCACCCCTAGCCATAAGCGATAAAGCAGAGTTGCCTCTCTTCGGCGGAGTCCAGTTGGCATATAGAGATGCATCAAAGAGGGCAGGTGGTATTGACGGTTGCTCCGGTTGGTCTGGCTGTTTGGTGTGCACCATAGAGAGAGCGTGATCTGCTGTGCAAGCACTCGAAGTCTGCTAACTGCGTCGGACCGTAAAAGTGGTATGGCCTCTTCTTGTGCGCCTTCAAGAGCTGCCCGAGCGGCATTACCGGCGTCTTCGTTTCCTATGACGCCGCAGTGACTTGGCAGCCACTGAAACGTCACGTGGTGCCCTTTCTCCTGTGATGTATGGAGTAAGCATCTAATATCGAATACGAGCTGTTCGAATGGCCCGCGGCGCAGAGCTGATAGCACAGATTGTAGGGCTGCCTTTGAGTCTCTGAAAATTGACCATTGTGGAGATGGCTCCCGATTGACGAAACAAAGTGCAGCGCGAAGAGCCGCCAGTTCAGCAGATGTCGGTGCTGTCGGGTGGTCAGTCCTAAAGCTGATGGTAATAGCTTTTGCTGGGACAACCACAGCACCGGACGAACACTGGATGTTTGTGGAACCATCAGTATAAATGTGTTCACTGTCCGCGTACCTCTCGTGCAGAAGAAGCAGAGACAGTTGTTTCAGCACAGGCGACGACAGTTCAGACTTTTTCCCGATTCCTGGTACACTGAGATGGACTGTGGGGCTGATAAGACACCAAGGGGGTATCGATGGCTTAGATGCAGCGGTGAAGCCCGAGGG
The DNA here is from genome assembly GCF_023375885.2 of Dermacentor andersoni. NCBI lineage: Eukaryota > Metazoa > Arthropoda > Arachnida > Ixodida > Ixodidae > Dermacentor > Dermacentor andersoni. Next base: position 89,659,373 of record NC_092816.1, on the reverse strand, counting down.
AAGTTTGTCGTTGTACTTGACGATAGTTTTAGAGAATGATGATTGGTGCCTGTCTGAAGGTAGTGTTGCAAGGTGGTGATAGGGGGCACGTGCAAAATGTCTGATGTGCGTTCTCAGGGCTTCCACCGCAATGTGAGTTCGCATTGGATGGTCCCGAGCAATCGCAAGAGTTGCCTCTGTTGACGTGCATCTGGGCAAACCAACTCTGAGTGCTTGAGCTTGTGCTGCCTGCAGAACACGAATATTTGTCTTGCAGGTGTTGTTCAGTGCAGGTAGACTATATCTTTAAAAAACGAGAAAGAGAGCTCTGTAGAGTTTATGCATTGCGTCTACTGACATCCCCCCCGTCTTTCCTGTCAAGTATTTCAACAAGTGGGAAGTTGCTTTCAGGCGCCGTTTCATGTAGGCCACGTGCGGGCTCCAACAGAGGTCTCAGTCAATAATTACGCCAAGAAATCTGTGGGTTCGGTCATAGGAAATGGTCCACCCATTGATTGAGATGACATGAGGCGTCATCGGTTTGCGAGTAAATGCCACTAGTGCGCATTTTTCTGGTGATACGCTGAGACCCTGTTTACACAAGTAGTTCGCTGTCGAAGTGGCCGCTCTTTGAAGCCGCGCTCGTATCTGAGGACGTGTGACTGCTGAAGTCCAGACACAGATGTCGTCAGCGTATATGGAAATTTTGATGGTAGTTGGCAAGTATTCAGCAAGTCCAATAAGAGCGAAGTTAAATTGCGTCGGGCTGAGAGCACCGCCTTGAGGAACGCCCCTGCTGGTGTAGCGTCGCGTAGTTGGGCCATCGTCAGTTAACACATAGAATGACCTTGCAGATAGGTAACTATCTGCTGGTTGGGCCTAAGCTAAAGCTTCTTCTAATTTGGGACGTTATATTCCATTTACTGAGGCATGCGCCCGTGGCCTAATGTATAGAGTATTGAGCTGTAGTGTTAGGGGTCCTCTGTTTGAACCCAATTGTCGGGCAACTTCATTTATGTGAATTAAAGTCAAGGTCTTTCCTATAGCGGCTTTACCACCACTTTTCAGTATCGGGTATATTTCTAACCTCTGTCGTGGGCCGATGCCGGACATAGTGCAGCCTGCCGCTCCAGTAAAATTACATTACTTTCGGGTTTGAGCTTTGATATTGCTTCACACTTTTAATATTTAATAGCCTGATAATATTTAAAATAAAAGGCATGCGCTGTCACTATTATGTTTCATGAACTCTGTTTGTGGGCTGCCATTCTCAGAACTCCGAGGAATAATTTTGGTAAGGATGTAGAACCTGGTGTGAGCAACTTTAGAGATAGAACAGTGTGGCAATGTAACCCGCATGTACAGCTACCATATAGCATGGCATGGGGTATAGCATACATATGCATAAATATGTGGGGAGCGTCACGGCAACGACGGCGAAAATTCGCTGCGAGTGTCCATACAATTGCTATCGCAATAAGAACGATTACAAGGGACATAGTATTTATTTGTTCATTTATTCAATACTACAAACCTTGTACAAGTCCAAGCAGGGCGGGTAAAAAATTAACAAAGCAAATATAAACAACGTTTTAAAATATCAAAGTGTTGCGAAAGGCAAAAAATAATAATTCCAATCGGTTACAGTAGCAGAAAAAATCAAAACTTGAATGAATCCGTTCGTGCAAAATACGGTGTCAGCGAATTAGGATGATGGTGGCCAGTATGCCTTGAGGTTGAAGATGATAGATAGGGTGATGGGTTAATTGCTAGGTCCCGATTCCAAACCAAGAAAAGAAACATCAAACGTAAGGCTTTCCTTCTTTGTTCGAGACATTGGATGCCATTCAATGACATTCAAAGTCTTTGTTGCACTTCGCAATGTCTGATCACCGGAGCGGCTCAGTATAGATTTCCGGCGTACAAGATTGTTCGAGAGATGAGGGTAAAAGCGCATCCAGTTCTCGCTTGCAGCAGGGCGTCATTGGTCTGCGTTCGGACCGCGCGGTCGTTGACGTAGGCGAAGTTTTTTATGCATGAAATGCTTTTAGCTCCTATTGTCGGAAACCATTAAGTGACCTTCAACCAAAAGCCAGAGCCGATAACCGTGTGTTTAGAAAAAGTTTATTTCGACAAGAGACGATACGAACGCTGAGTCATAATCACGGCACAATTCCACCGGGACGATAACATGTAAGAAACGAAACACAGCACGTTTTCAACGTAAGTGCCGTCCGAGTCCTCACGCACCAACATATAGACACATATACCCACGGAAAGGCACAGTTACACAAACTAAATGCCACATGTACAAAATGATTTTCAATATGTACAGTGTACACAATGGTTATGTAGAATGATGATGTGATAGAACACTTTACACAATTTTGAAGTGATGTGCGCGGGATGTGTATATACAAAAATGATCATGTATACGAGAGGACACACACACAGAAATCACGGGCACACTTTACACAATTTTGAAGTGATGTGCGCGGGATGTGTATATACAAAAATGATCATGTATACGAGAGGACACACACACAGAAATCACGGGCACCTGCATTCTATGTGCATTAATTGAACACTTCTGATGGTCTGGCTACAAGAACCAGGCTGGACGAAAATTCAGCCATACGCGTCTATCAGCCACCGACAGGAAACGACATGACCACTGTCGAAGGAACTCTTCTTCTCCAAGGAAGAACAACTCCTCCGACAGAAACGACAGTAGCTCAGAGTAGAGCTTCCCCATAAGTGGAAACAGAGTGCGGTGACGACGTCCCGTGGCAACTGCCTCGCACCGGTTACGCCATAGACAGAAGGCCCCCGCAGCAATTAAAAGTCGCGCGAAGCGGCCACGTGAGCAGCGACCAGATGTAATAAAGCGGTTAACTCCAAAGCCACGAAATCCAGTATGCACGGTCCTCCAAAATATCCTGGCAACGACGCATTGCAGCAGTACATGTTTATTGGATTCCTGAAGGGGGCAATTCGGACACCGCGAAGGTGGGACAACGCCCCACCGCTCAAGCCTGTCCCGAGTTGGAAGCACTTGCCACCCTAGACGCCACATGAAGTCGCGTAGGTGGCCAGGCAGGAATGACGCCGTTATCGCATCCCACGACACATTATTTGAACGTGCGAGGTGCGCTGGGGGAACTAGAGGAAGCAGTAAGGCTGACATAGTATCTACTACACGGTTTTGGAGAACGTCTACATCAGGACATACCTGTTGTATGTGGCGATAAAATGCCACGGCCGTACAGTAAAATGTAGGTGCGTTTAACACTTGTGGTCCGCGATTTAAGTGTACGCCCGGTAACATGTAGCGAATATTTGTGCCAAGGAAATAGCAAGCGAGTTCACGCGCTGGACACTGATCATGCTGTAACAGACGGAGCAGAAATCGCAGAGCAAGCAGCCGGCAGCGGACAGACACGGATGGGAAGGCGAACCCACCGCGAGAGCGTGGTTGCCCAAGCGCCGCGCAACAGACCAGTTCTGTACGGCCCGACCAGAAGAAGGCACCAAGAAGGGACTCCAAAGACCTAGTAACCCGTAATGGTGGCTGTACGACGTGACAAACGTACCACACTCGGCCGCAAAATACCGACTGCGCTAAGTACCTTCTTTCTGATAGGAGTAAATCATACCCTTGAACATCTTCAATATTTCGCCTTACACCTTCAAGAATTGAGAGCCACACAGAGTCTGATATGCCATTAGAGGTGTAGTCAAGGCCTAAAATGCGAAGAGAATTGCTCTTTTGAAGACGGAAAAGGGGACTTAGGCACGTCTGTGGTGAACCAATGAACAAATAACGACATCTTGAAAAATTTAGCGCAGCACCTGAAATATTTCCGTACTCAGTGAAAATTCGAAGGCTACGGGTTAAGCTATCTTCATTCCTGAGATATAAAGTGATGTCATCGGCGAAGGCTGTTACCTTCACAACACCGCTACCAGGCAGTGGGAGACCGCATACGTAAGGGTCTCTCACTATTGAGCGCAGAAATGGTTCAAGGCTGAGCACAAAGAGTACTGGGGATAGAGGGCACCCTTGACGAACGCCACGAGTAACGGAAAACGGTGCACTTTCTCGATCATCAAGGAACAATGTACTTCGGATATTTGAATAGGTATTCCTAATAAGTTCAACAAAATTTGACGAAAAGCCGAAAGAGGTCAGTACATTAAAAATGTAGTTATGTTCAAGGCGATAGAATGCCTTCTCTTGATCTAGTGAAACTAAGAGACCACGTGCCGACCTGGTCAGCGTGTATGTCATTATGTCACGCGTGACGAACGAAAGACTGTGTATCTCTCTGCCAGGGATTGAGCATGCCTGATGGTGTCCTATTAGGGAAGGCATCAGGCTTCTCAAGTGCCGGGTGAGAACAGCTGTGAAGGTTTTGTAGTCAGCGTTGAGAAGCGTGATTGGCCTCCATTCCTCTGGACGAACTGATGACGGATCGTGCTTAGGTATTAGCACAATACGACCGTCCCGAAAACTAAGCGGGAAATCAAAGTTCTCAAAGCATTGGCTGATAACAGATACGAAAGTGGCACCAATATCTTCCCAGAACGTAAAATAAAACTCAATGGGTAACCCGTTCGGCCCTGGGGCCGAGCCGTGCTTCATGGAAGATAATGCTGCCTTCACTTCCTCGTGTCGTGCACAAAGACGCTCAGCTACCTCAGGTGGAACCTGAGGCAGCCCACTAAGCAATGTATGAAATCCTCGATAGCCATAATCTATTTGCATGGTCGTACGCGCCATGTTTTCAAAATGCGTTACAAAGAGCGAATAATCACGCGTGGGAGGTGGTGTAACAGGAAGTGCTCTTGGGGCCGCAGAACCGAATGCATTCGGCTCTCTAAAAAGCGAGTTTCTTGAAAAGCGCAGAACTTCGGGGTGTGCACACGGATTACGTCTGCATCGCCAAGCAGCAGCTGACAAAGACGACGCCGCGATGAGGCGTTGGAAACGCCTCCGTAGCTCACGCTGCCATGACCGCAGCAACGGAGTCAGTTGGTTGACCCGAAGGGCGATGCGGAGCTTCGTGGCAGTATCCGCCAGTTCTTCTGACGTACGTCGTCTGAGTGCACGTTGTTAAGAATGGCGAGCTGCAAGGAAAAATTGCCACCCAATTACGACTGGGGGACAAGACGCGCATCCCCCACTCTCCGTCGTTGCAGCTAGGCTGCGTTCGAAGAAGCGGGCTTTGTGCTGAAAACCGCCTCCATCCACCAGCCTCATCGCCGTTGTGACGAAACGGGTTCGACGGACGAACTATTGTGCCCGAGGCCCCCAGCGCCGACCTGATTTGCTACGCGTGAGCAAGCCGCAGCGGGACAACGAGCTACCCAGAATGTCTCCGAGGTACCCGGAACGACTCCCCTCCTACGACGGCTCCAGACCTTCGCACCTGTGTGCCTTTGTGTGGGCGTAAACGATACTGCGGAACGGCGCCCCTCTGTCGTCGACTCCAGACTTTCGCTGCCTTGTATCGCCGGAGGACCGAGTGTTTAAAAAATTACCGACGATTACGTTACTTCCTAATGCGAAATTTGAGCGCAGCAAATAAGCTGTTTCACCTTTTCGATGCACACCGGAGATTCTCACGGCACGTATCCGGAAGCGGTTTCACGTCATTTTGGAACCAGAGCCGATCACACACTGAACACAAACTTCCAAACGGATTGTCTGTAAACTGTCGCCGGAAAGCATTTGTTGCACCCTGACTGTTTGCGAGCCTTTGTTTGCGTTTGGCCTCGGCCTCGGCCGCGCGAACGGTAGAGTCTTCTCTGCGACGGCGATGAGCTTCTGCTTCAGCCTCGCTTACTGCTGGTTGCTCTCGACGGCGGCGATGAGCCTCCGCTTCGGCGGTGCGAACGGCAGGGTCTTCTCGGCGGCGGCGATGAGCTTCTGCTTCAGCCTCGCTTACTGCTGGTTGCTCTCGACGGCGGCGATGAGCCTCCGCTTCGGCGGCGCGAACTGCAGGGTCTTCTCGGCGGCGGCGATGAGCTTCTGCTTCAGCCTCGCTTACTGCTGGTTGCTCTCGACGGCGGCGATGAGCCTCCGCTTCGGCGGCGCGAACGGCAGGGTCTTCTCGGCGGCGGCGCTTAGCCTCTGCTTCGGCGACGCGTACTCCTGGATCATCTCGACGGCGGCGACGGTAAGCTTCTGCTTCGGCGGCACGCACCTCTGGATTCTGACGGCGACGGCGCTGGGCCTCTGCTCTGGCAGCTCGTTTAGCAGCAGCAGCAGCAGCAGCAGCAGACGGAGGACTTCCATCGGTCGTCTCGCTCATGGCTCAGAAAGAACTGGCAGATAATTTCGCAGTGGCGAACGGCAGCGGCAATTTCGGCTCGGGTGGTGCACATATACAGATCCGCCGCCACCGATCTGGCTCTCTGATTGCCACCGCACAGGGCGAACGGCAGCGGCAATTTCGGCTCGGGCAGTGCACATATACAGATCCGCCGCCACCGATCTGGCTCTCTGATTGCCACCGCACAGGGGTTGCATTGGAGGAGGAGCGAAGAAAGGAATTAAGTTCGAGCCGGCGCTTTGACAACCGGAGACTCGCAGGAAGAGGGGGGAGGGGGGCGGCGTGTACACCCAGCGGCAAACGATGGGGGCAGAAGCGCGCGCAGCAAGCGGACAACACGATAAAGGGAGGAGGGAAGAGATAGCAGCGACTGACTGATGCCGCTGACGCCGATAGTGAGTCAACCCCAGCTGCGGAGTTGGTTTCAGGGACAACGCCGCCGATGCCGACACAAACAATATGATACCCTCGCTTCCGCAGCGCTAAGAACCAGGTCTAGCCGTGGGAAGGTGGTCACGTATTCGTCGACGTGCCGGGGCCTACGTGAAATAACCGGCGCGTCGGCAACTGAAGAGCACCCTATCCGCCACACAAGAACAGGGGGGGGGGGGACCCTTTCCTCCTCTTTCTGCATGGCGGCGACGGTGTTCTATGCAGTCACGTTATCTTGACTCTCTAGCGGCGTCAGCGGCACCCAGCGGTATCAGTCGGTCGCTGCTAGCGCTGGGGGGATGAAAGGGGGGCGGAGCTGGTTACGAGGCCGACGACAACGCCGACGACGACGCGAAACCCAGGAACGGACGCCAAAGAGCTGCGCTCTAAAACGGCTGTTGGGCGGAGGCTCGACACACTTCTCTCGTGCAGTCAGGTTGGACTGACACACTTTCTCTTAAACAGTCATGTTGGACTGACACTCTTTTTCTTAAGCAGTCATGTTAGACTGATTTAAATTCTGTAAATAAACCCATTTTCCCCGTTCTCGATGAGAAGCAGTTCTTCCCTTCATCAACGTCCTCAGCGTGTTTAAGTTGGACGACGGCATGGGCCAGCTACCTTCGAATTCATGCCGGACTCCAATCTTGGCAAAGGATCTCGAGCGATGGGATTGAGCCCCCAATCCTGACAACGTCCTTCAACTGAACAGTGCAGACGCCACTGCACCTTGAGCGCATCCCATGACTCTCGGTCAGATCTAGAAACAGAGGCGCCCAAGATTCTTGACAAACAAGAGCGCGAGCGCGCGTCATGTAGACCGCGGATGTCTAGATGCCAAGGTTTTACTGATGAGGAAGCAGGGAAGCGAATTTCAAGTATAACTGGTTTGTGATCGGAAATATAAACAGGGGATGAAGGTAACGTTATCACATCAGACTGGGTGACATACTGAGCTAAATTGCTTGGCACATAGACACGGTCTAACCTGCTTGACGACGCACCGCGTCGCCAGGTCCAGGCAAATAAAGAACCATGAAAAAGTCGATATGTATCCAGCAACGAAAAATGCTGGACGAGGCGACGCAACTCCCGTGCGTTCCAATCAGGGCGACCCCAGCCCGGGCCTTGCACATCTGCTCATGTGTCTAAGACGCAGTTAAAATCCCCAACAAGCACCACGTGACGACCGTCAAGGTCACGTCCAGGTCACGCAAAAAATCGTTGGACTTAATGGCCTGCGCGGGTCCATATATGCACAAAATCCATAACCTAAATGAAGATAGTACACAATCAAATGCCAATATTCGCCCAGTCCCGTCGTAAAAGACATGATGATCTCGCAAGACAGCTCTGTTGAAAATAATAATATCAACTCCGCTAGATCGTGACGTCGCGAAGGAGAAGAAACAGTCTAGGTTAAAAGTGCGTATGAAAGTAAGGACATGTCCAATGGTGAAAAAATTTGTTTCTTGTAAACACAGTATGTCACAATTTTTTGCGCGGGGCACGCTGATAATTTCGGCTTGTTTTACAGGACTTCGGAACCCTTGTGCATTAATGAAATAATTTTCAGGGTGTCAGCCATATTTAATTAAATGTATCACCAAACTGACCTGGTCGTGTTGTTCAAGTCGGCGCCCCGGGAACAAGTCCAGGGGTTAAGCAGTGCACGCATCACTTCGACCCTCTCGAAGAAGGCCGAGGTTTTTTGGCCCGCTGTAACTCGGCACGGCGATCCGGGCCGCGGTCCGAGTCAGAGGCTGACGCATGAGCGCGCTTTACGTCTCGTGGGGCCGCCATTTCTATGTCGAGTTCATCCAGGCTTGGCGAGAGTCGAACGCTGCTATCAACTCCGAGGCTGAAGCTGTTTTCTGATGAGGTTGATGTCGGTAGTGGTAGGGCGGCGTAATTGATTTCATCGTCGCCGACAACTTCGGCAGCTGGGGGCTCATTCAGATGTAATGGCTGCGCCGTTGTAGGAGATGCAGTTGAGGCGGATGAGGCCACAGCAGATTTCGTGGGTATATCGACTGTAGTGATCGCAGGGTCAGGTGTTTTATATGCGTTTAAAACTTTGCTGCGATCAGGAGGAGTGATGGTAGCAGCCAAAGTGGAGGCGCTTTCGGCCACAGCACGCGCGTCCTTCGCTGCTTGGAAGGCCAGCGAACATGGCGTGTTGCGATCCGCCACGTCATGGTCTTCTTTTTCAGTAGAGGAGGCCGGCGAAGATGGCGCGTTGTGACTTCCCGAGCTGCATGCCTCTTCTTTTTCATTTCTTGACGCTGGTTCTTGCGGTGTCAGTGCAATTTCTTTGGTTACGGCGTCACGCGCAGTCGCAACCGCAGTTGACGCCGGCGGTAAGGGGGGAAAGGCTCCAGCAGCAGCGTTTGACTATGAACGCCGCACAGGGCACGCGACCGTAGGGTGACTATCCCCGCAACGCCGACAAGGACGGTCACACCCGTCACTTTCGTGGCCATGGACGCCACAACGGCCACAGAACGCTGCGGACGGTAGTGGTCACTGGAACCGCACCGACGACACACGCGTTGCAAGCCGCGGTAGTCAAACGTCACACGATGACCAGAGACTCGCAGATAATTTGTGACCGGGGTTGTGGTACTCATTTCCATACGCAGGAAGCGTGTGCCCGTGAGCACGCCACGTCGTCCGCTCATAAGACCAGCGTTGACAGACAGAACCTTGCCGTATGGTGATAGTGCCTGGACGAGGACTTCATTCGGAACGAAGGACGGCAAAAAGAGGCAGGTTACGTTGGTTACCTGCGGGCCGACGGGAACGACAGGACAACGCTCGGCACCGATGACGAGGCAGCCAGCATTGACGATTAGAGTCATGGAAGCCATGCTCTTGACGGTGACTTGGAAGTTGAGGCCTCCCATGTGCTGAACGCAGTAGACCTCAGAGAGGCCAACTATTGAGGCCGTCGCGTCGACGACGGTCTCGGGACCATTCCCCGTAGGGACAACAACATCGAAGACCTGGGCCTTCGAGGGAGTCCATGACGCTGTAGGCGCCATGGCGTGAGAGGTGGACGTCCCCGACGTGGAACACGCAGGGGCGTCGGTACGAGACAACTGAGAAGGGGCTGGAGCGATTACCAAACGACTCGTACAGGCAACAAATCGCAAGATGGTTTGTCTTTGGCCCCCAACCCTTTGTACAGGACCGCATTACATGCGCTACTTAATACCCAAACAAGATACAAAAAATATTGCTTCCGAGTTCACCTTAATGTTTGTTCACGACATCGCTCAAGCTGTAAACTTCCAGTACACTCGTTTTCTTTCTAATTTCCAACAGCAACGTTCAAAAGGCAGGTACAGGGCACTATGCACTTCTTTGTCATCTTTTGGCGCTGAGTCAGAGTTGCCTGTGCTCTTTTCAATGCCAGCGGCCCGCGAGTTCCATGGCATTGGTCTTGCGTCGCCTCGAGAGATGGGACCACGCTGCGTGGCGCCTCCTCCAGGCGCTTCTAACCGCCGGGGTCGCTTAGCGGTTGTAGCCGTAATAGTTGTGCTACTAAGCACGAAGTCGCGAAATGAAATCCCGGCCGCGCAGGCCGCATTGCGATGTAGGCGAAATGCAAAAACGCCCTTGTCTCGTGTATTGGGGGCGTGTATGTGGTAAAAATTAATCCTGAGTCCGCCACTACAGTGTGCCTCATATTCAAATCGTGGTTATGGCGCGTAAAACCGCCGAACTCAATTCATTCTTCTAGCTGAGCAGTGCAATCCGTCTCCCTGGCGTCTTTCGTTGCCTGTCGTGCGGCCTTCAGTCGGTTTTCTTCTCCTAGCTGGGCAGCGTCCATATGGGCCAGTGCACAGTATAGCGTGGTGCGGAGTGGTGCGGTGCGGTGTGCCGTTGCGAGCATGAATTACAACCATTTTAAGATTGTGGCTAGTATTATCTCCAACAAATCTGCTTTGCCGGTGGCCATTTCGTGCTTACATCTACTCTAGATTACGCGTGAGCCAGCAATTTGTTTCCTTTTCTTTTTTTGTCTTGTGCTAACCGAATTTTGCATGCAATACCAAAGGACTTTCACTGGATTTCCAGTTCGGTGAATGAAGTTTCTGTCGGAATCCGAAAGGGTATTTCAAGCGAACTTTTATTCGTGTTCTAAACGCATTCGTAGGCTTCGGGCCATATTCCGCTAGATTGTGTTCCCTCTTTAACTTCTTAGAACGGTACGAAGGCGTAGCGAATGGTGCAGCGGTTAGAAAAGTCTCCCAAGAGGATAACCACATGCCATGCTGAGCGCCACACGGAGACGTGTGTATAGACGAGGCAGCCTCAAAGTTTCCGCCCGCGACACCAGCGCCGATCGCTCCCCTAACGGACACACACACACACACACACACACACACACACACACACACACACACACACACACACACACACACACACAAACACACACACATATATATATATATATATATATATATATATATATATATATATATATATATATATATATATATATATATATATATATTAGCAATGAGAAAGACGCAAACTCAGTATGATGTATTTATGGGCGACTTCAATGTGAAAGTGGGTGAAAAGCAAGCTGTGGTAACAAGCAATTGGCAACTACAGCATCAATTCTAGGAACACTAGAAGATAGATGTTGGCAGAATTGGCGAAAAGAAATGGGCTTCGAATAATGAATGCTGTCTTCAGCAAACGGAGTAACCTGAAGTGAACCTAGAAAAGCCCTAAGGGAGAAACAAGAAATTAAATATATTTCATACTATCTGTCAATGCCAGAACAGTGCAGCATGTCGAAGTGTTAGGCAGGGTAAAGTGCAGTGACCATAGGTTAATGAGGTATAGAATTTCTCTCAATTTGAAGAGGGAGAGAGTAAAATTAGTCAAGCAGAAACTGGCCAACTGAGACGCAATAAGAGTAAAAGCAGACGAATTCAGGCTAGTGCTCGCAAACAAGTATGCGGCCATAGTAGAGGAAGATGATAACAAAGAGGTAATGAAAGAAACAGTAACTAGGCTGATTTCACAAGCAGAAATTGAAGTGGGAAGTAGGCCACCAATAAATAAACGACAAAGCATGAAAGTGTTGTTGTAATCGCACCGCTGGCACGAGTTGATGGGGTCTCGGTGCTGACGCCCGTTATTGCCAATGGGTCGCAAGCCCCAAGGGTAGCGTTGGCCTGGCGGCCTGGGGCACTGGAAGCATCCGAAGGTCCCGGCAAAGCAAGAGAAGAATGGTAACAGAACAACTTGTTTATTCTAACATAGCAAAAGAGCGGCCGGTCAGGTCGACCGAAGTGGAGAGACGGGAGAGCGCGTAACTCAACAGTACAAATCGGAGCCTCTCCCCTGGCGTCCGGGGGCAGCTGCTCTTATACTCTCGGCGTCGCGGTCCAAAAGGGAAGGTCACGGGATGAAGGTCACGGGACGGCGGAGCATGAGCCCACGACGGCGCGAACGGTTGAGCCGAGAGACCTGCTGAACCGAGTGCAGTGACGCATCGCCAACCCGCCCACACGACGGCGCGAACGGTTGAGCCGAGGGACCTCCAGGCTCCTCATTCGGGGAACTCCGCTCCCCGGCTGCCGCGCTTTGACAAGCGAGGGCACACACACACACACGCACACACGAAGACACGTGGCACTGAAACACGCCTGGACACGCTTGGCGGGTAGGCGTTGCGGCGGCGTCGGACGGGCCAAAATGTCCGCCGCTTTGAACAAAGCCCCGGCGTCCGTTGCATCCGCGCCGGCATTACCGCGCGTTGTAGGCGAAACGTAACAGTGTCCAACTCAAGAGATCAGATAGAATTCGCTTAACTGTCAAGACTGATCAACAAGAACAAAGTAAGGGCTATTCCTTATTATAACGTCGGAAGATTTGAGGAAGCAGTAAAAAAATTGCCGCAGCATGAAATCAGCGGCAATTCTACCACATCTACCACGATCTACCACAATTGGCATAGTAAGGCGCGCGCGTATGACGAACATAAATGATAGGGCATGACATGAATGTCATGACATGCGTGTCATGTAGGTCACGAAACCGCCGCCTACGCCTTCATGCTCTCGTGGTCGTTTCGTTAACTTGGTCTGTACCACGATTGGCATAGTATGGCAAGAGCGTATGACGGACATAAATGATAGGGCATGGCATAAATGTCATGACATGCGTGTCATGTAGGTCACGAAACAGCCGCGTACGTCTTGGTGCTTTCGTGGTCGTTTCGTTAACTTGGTATGTACCACAATTGGCATAATAAGGCAAGAGCGTATGACGGACATAAATGATAGGGCATGACATGAATGTCATGACATGCGTGTCATGTAGGTCATGAAACAGCCGCCTACGTCTTTGTGCTCTCGTGGTCGTTACGTTAACTTGGTATGTACCACAATTGGTATAGTATGGCAAGAGCGCATGACGGACATAAATGATAGGGCATGACATGAATGTCATGACATGCGTGTCATGTAGGTCATGAAACAGCCGCCTACATCTTGGTGCTGTCATGGTCGTTTCGCTAACTTGGTATGTACCACAGTTGGCATAGTATGGCAAGAGTGTATGACAGACATAAATGATAGGACATGACATGAATGTCATGACATGCGTGTCATGTAGGTCATGAAACAGCCGCTTACATATTGGTGCTCTCATGGTCGTTTCGTTAACTTGTTATGAAAAAAAAAGAGGTGAGGCGTGCAGACAGGACGCAAGAGTAGAGAAGTGGACAACACGAACGCTGCCAACTGAAGGGAGCACCTCTTTTTTTGCATAATGAATCCTTACCAACTAGCTCAGCTTTCTGTCGTTCTAATCTCGTTAACTTGGTAGGCTCCCCGCACACTGCTTTGCATAACATCGATTCCCACAGCGCGTGGGATCTGCTGGCTTTTTATTTTTTTGTGACTCCTGCCCTTGTCTGTGTACACTTTCAATTACCCTGTACTTGGTTGCAACGCAAGGCGCAGCAGGGTCGCCTGGCCGAGGTCGTCTAATCTATTGCGAAATCTGCACAGTGACATACGTCATGGCTGAGCAGAAACGCCTCGACCTTACGACGCCCACTATCATGGCATTGAATGGGATTGGCGCTATCTCAATTTTCAGATAAGTATATAAATAAGGAACGGCCGCTTGTACTATTGATAACAAACTACTTGAGACTGCGTGACTGTTCACTTAGCTCGATAAGTGGAGGTGGCCTAGGATGCTCTAAAAAGGACTGGATAGATAACGGGCAGTGACATTATCAGCAGAAAGGCTGCAAGCTTACATGCATGATACATTTGCATAATACCTCGCCTACTCCCTAACTGACTGATTGCCCGCCAAGAGGCTTCTGTGGCTATGGCACTGTGCTGCTGTGCACTAGGAAGCGGGATCAGTTCCTGGCTGCCGCATTCTCATGAAAGCGGAATGCAAATCTGCTCGTTTAGCATGCAGCTGGGTTCCCCTCAAGGAACCCCAAGTGGCCAAACCTAATCAGTGACACGGTGTATTCAGCCCATCGCCGCAGCTTTGGGGCGTTAAACTTCACATATGAAATTCATCCATCCATCCAAGCTTTCATCCTTACATTCATGCATTCATTCACCCACCTATTGACAGACACTTGCATCCATCAGCCACCGCAAAGCAAACCATATCTTAGCGTATTGAAGGGCGACCTAGCAAAAACGGCTTGAACTTTCCCGCAATGTACACGCCGCAATAACTCGCATATTTTCCGAGAAAGAAGAAACAAACTCAATAGCGCTAAAGAATACGTAACAGCAACATGTATGCTATTGGTGTTCACCTTCCGGGAACGACAGATATATACTTCGAACAATGATGGAGATATCAGCTCCCGCGCCTATCAGATATGCTGAAGTGACTCTTGAAGGATACGCGAATTGCTTTTGTACCTCACTACGTGCGTCACAATACAAACGACGCTTTTCTTTTTCAATGTCAAGGTCGCGCGATAAACTCGCCGGTACATCCTGGACACACGCTCACTTCGTACCTTCATAAGCGCGCCACGGGCATGCAGCTGAAGTACATTATACGGGAGTGCTCGGAAACCTCGTAGCCGGTAAGCGATCCTCACTGTCGGTATACTAGCGATCCATGGTTCAATCTCTCTAAACAAGTGTTAACTGAAACTATAATGGTTCGTCAAAAGCGCAGCAGGTTGGGCGAGTTGGTATGTCATGACTTTTTTAGGCTTGTAGCGCAGCTCAGAACGAGCAAAAAGGAAGGTGGAAAGTTCCTTTTCATTACCCGTTCCACCTTCCTTTTTGCTCGCTCTGAGCTGCGCTACAAACCTAAAAAACTCATGATATATTGGTTCGTCCTATCTGTCTTGCGTTTGTCTTGGCTGTTTAAAGCCTTCATGACGTTCGCTTTTTAAAATCGAAGCTTTCTTTGCCTCTTCCTTCGACTTTATCGCTGCTGCAACTGCTGCTGCTGCCTGGCACACCGCGTCGGAGAGTGTTCAGAGCGTGTGTACATGACAGCAGCGTGGCAGAGATGAAAGGTGACGAAAGAAACTCGTTTGCACATTTTCATCGCGTCGAATGTGCACAGTACCCTCTGGAGCTCCCTGGGCGTCGCCGAATTTGTCTCTTGACAGCTGTAACTATCCGTGACCCCCGCAAAAGCATTGCAGAAATTGCAGCGCTTACCTTACTACTAACGTACAAATCCAGACGGAAGCTAGAGCTAGATAGAATGCGATAGATGAGGCAGAGAATGGGTAGAGCCGACGCAGTCGCGAAACGAGTGAATAACAGCCTTGTCACTGTCCCAGTTCCAAAACAGGGAAAGGGGGAAACAGGGAGTGGATAGGGAAAAGGTGACGTGAGAAGACGAGGAAACGCTACTACTCCAGACACGACAGCGGTTGCCGGCAAACGGGATAAATTTAAATTTAAGGTATGATACGGTACGTTTGTGCTACTTCTGAAAAAAAAAACACCATGCACATTTGTCAAACGGACAACTTACGCAGGGCGTGCAGAAGCAGAGACGCATTAAAGCGCACCGTAGGGTATGGGCGACACTACGGCAGCGGTGGCACGTCAATCAAACCAATACTTATGTGCCCGCCAAGGTAGCTTTGCGGCTATGGCATTGCTCGAGGTCGCGGGTTTGATCCCGACCGCGGCAGCCGCATTTCGACGGGGGCGAAATAAATACCTATCGAGCACTTAGATTTAGGGACACGTTTATGAACACCACGGTGTCAAAATTAACCCGGAGTCCGCCACTACGGCGTGCCTCATAACCTGATTGTGGTTCTGGCGCGTACAGCCGCATAATTCAATCAAAGTTTAACACTTCTGCCACGATGCGATGTGCCATGTGAGGCAGTGAATATGCTCAACCCTCTCAGAGGTTATGAAGTGTGGCTCACAACAATGCCTCAAGAAAACACCTCTCCCTGTGTGTTCTGTGTACTATGCAGACAAACAGCAGTGGTGCACGCTGAGTAACGTGTACCATATCAACTCACCCGTCTCGTATTGCACTAAACGCTGAAGAAATGTAACATTCGCTGTCAATATCACCGCCAATAATTGTCAACCAAAGCAAACAACGCAGAAAGCTTCGCTTACATCGATTCCTAGAGTGCGTGGTGCCCACATAATTTTTCATTCCTATTGTTTTTGTCTTTCGAGTGCACGTGACAATATACATGTTTGTTTACTGTAACGCCTGCTCCTATGTTACGTGATTATACTTACGTTGTCTTCGATATAATTCGGTCGTGTTGCGAGCAGTAGTAAGTGCTCGAACAAACTCACTGCCTGTCATTGTAGTTGTGCTCGCTATTGCGTGCTTAAGAGTGGAGGTTTTTAAAGCTAAGTTTCCTTTGCCTCTTCTTTCTACTTTTCCTCTGACGCTGCTACTGCTGTATTGCACTCCACGTCGGGAGGTGGTTCAGAGCGTGCACATACATGGCAGGAGCGTGGCAGAGAGGAAAGACGACGCGAGAAACTCGTTTGGACCTTAGCACCGCGTCGAATGTGCACAATACCCTCTGGAACTCCCTGGGCGTTGCCACAATACCTTCTTACCTAGGTGTGGGCAGCGCAACTCAGACGAAGGAAAAAGGAAGTATACGATACGTCTGCTTTTATTTGTCCTTCGTCCGGATTGCGCTACTCGCCCCTAGGAACATGTTCAGTTACCAACTCGCCCAGCTTGCTGGTTTAATAGCTTCTTGACAGCTGCATTAATCTGTGACACTCCGCAAAAGCATTGTAGAAACTGCAGCGCTCACCTTTCTACTAACGCGCAACCGTCTGTTATATAGAATGCTAGAGAGGAAGTGGAGAGAGGAAGCAGATAATGGTTAGAACCAACGCAGCTACGAAACTAGTGAATAACAGCGTTGGAAGTCTTCGCTCGCAACTCGCATCCATGGGGGGAGGGCGGGAGAGGGGAAAGGCTACGTGAGAAGGCGAGGAAACGCAACTTCTACGGTGCCTGGATGCGCGCGCCCCCGAGGCACCCTCGCTACTACTAGACACGGCAGCGGTTGTGGACAAACTGCATAAACTTGAGTCCAATGTACAGCGCCGTACGTTTCTGCTATTTCTGAAAAAAATAAGCACCATGCAAATCTGTCAAGCGGACAATTAACGCACGGCGTGCAGACTCAATGCCTCACTAAGCACCGTAGCGGCTAGGTGACATCGTAGAACCACCGCAGAATCTAGGCGTCGCACTTCAATTCAAAACTTCTCTGCCCGCCGTGGTAGCTTTGCGGCTATGGCATTGCTCGAGGTCGCGGGTTCGATCCCGGCCGTGGCAACCACATTTCGACGGGGGCGAAATACGAAAACGCTCGTGCACTTTGGTATAGGTGCTCATTAAAAAACACCAGGGGGTCAAAATTAATCCGTAGTTTTCCACTACGGCTTGTCTCATAATCTGATTGTGGTTTTGGCACGCACACTCCCATAATACAAGTAAAGTTTAACATTTCTGTCACGATGCGCCGAGTGAGGTGACGACGATACTAACTTTCTAGGAGGTTATGAACAATGGCGCACAATAACGCCACAAGCAAACACTTCTCGCTGTGTGTTCTGCGTACCACGGATAGACAAAAAGAAGCGGTGCACGCAAGGTAACATTTACCATCAACTCACCAGTCTCGTATTGCACTGAACGCTGAAGAAATCTAACATTCGACGTCAAAATCACCACTAATTATCGTCGATTAAAGCAAACAGCACAAAAAGCTTCACTTCCGTCGATTCCCGCAGTACGTGGGATCCGCGTAATTTCGTTTCTGGTGCGAAAGCACCTAATGGCCCATTGAGCGATAAAGCCGGCGGATTTAGCAGCGAAACGGCATCAAAATACCCAATGCCTGCGACGCCACGTCGCGTCACGTGCGCGCCTCGACGGAGCTGAGCCAACACTCACCAAGATAGCACAAGGCCTGTTTACTCCGATCTATGACGTCACGCTACCTGGCCTGAAATTTCCATTGACAACGCTGTCGTGACGAAAGCGTTGACGTCAGACTCACTGTTGCCTACTCGCGAGCACCCCCGTTAGATTCTATGGCAGTCGGGCCAGGTAGCACGACGTCATGTATCGGAGTGAAAAGGCCTTGTGCTATCTAGGTGGTGTTGGCAGAGCGGGCGAAACGGTGCACTTGCTGCCACGCCAGGTGTTTCGCGAGGGTAGAGGGTATCGCCGCGAAGCCACGTCATCCTCGCTCTCGCAAACCTGTGCTATCCGCGCGTTCCTCGTCCGCGCAAGCTCTCTCGCCTGCGTTCTAACTTCGCCTCGATAATCGCTATAACGAAATTTATGTATAAAGAGAGACTATATTCGAGAGAGAAAACGTTGGCGGTAGTGAGTTTCGAACCTACGACCCACGCTCATGAGCCGAGTGTCTTACCCACTCGGCTAAACCGTTGGCCAAGCGTCTCAACGCGCGGGCTTGCCCGCGATGAGTTCATAACTCGAAAGGCCGCTCAGCGGCGTTCAATTGGACATTAATGCTTTCGCATTCACAACTCACATATAGGTGTCCTGGGAATTTTTTTTATGAAGTATTGAAGCACCTTTGCTATGAGCTTCTGTAAAATCGTGCGGATTTCTGTATTCTTATTTATATCTTCGTTATATATTTTCTGGTTTGTTCTTTTAGTATTTCATTATCTTTTCGTTTTTGTTTCATGACCTTTTGACTACCCTTACTCGGAATGTCGTGGTTATTACTGATGCAAGCCTACCAACTTGCGAACCTCAAAATTCAAAACATCCGGTAGACATGACAAACGCGAGGGGTGGGGTGATCGCATCCGTTTTATTGAAGTTTGCACTAGGCAGACATTCTGCAGGATACGTACGCACTTTATTATTTATGACTTGTAAAAAAACTAAACAAGAAACAACAACAGAAACTGAAAAGCGACCGACTTTTTTTAGATCACAGCGACATTGAGGTTGCCAACTTGGCCTGCTTCAGGAAATTGTATGAATAAACATGCTTGCAGCATGCACCCCTCTAGTACACGGCGTTTTCTGTTGCCAAAAAAAGAGCACGCAAAAGTACAAGTTTACCAGCAAAATTTATTTATTGTGCATTATTCTTTTTTCAGTCTTGCGCAGCCTGCACGTTTTGACATCTTCAAAATTTTTCGCACACGGAATATATTTTTTCGTAAATCTTGACGCAGCAATCGTAAAGTCATAAAGCAAGCGAAAAATTCGTAAAGTTTACGAAACATTTGTAAGCAGAGAGAGAGAGAGAGATAACGAAGGGTTTGTAAGTATGCTGATGGGCGCTCAAACGTGGCCAGATTTGAAGGGAAAGGAAACGACTGCCCCCACCCCTTACGTCCCCATTATATGTGACGAGTGACTGTGTTCCTGTGACGGCGACAAATCGAATAGCCATTGCTCCTCCATTCGAATATGATAATTCACCGTTAGATAGCGTCGAATATTCGTTTCTGCTGGAATACAATAGATGGCACTTCTTCCAAGTCTACAGGGAGAAATATCTACGCAAGTGATAGCTGTTCCAAACGATTGTGCTGCTGGAGAGCCGTTGTCGCTGCATGCGTAGAGGCACCAGTTGTTCTTGAGCGAACGTACGAGACAGGCAACTACAGCTCAGTGATTCAGTAAGGAATTCTCAGCTTCGTAACATCTACGAATTTGTTGCCTCGATTCGGGCAAATCGATGTACTACTTAGCCAGACTCGCCGTGTTTGCGTCCCTCTAAAATAATCTGCAGTGCTGTAGTTTCTTCCACGAACACAACACACTTGCGTGCATTTGGTGTCGTGCATTCTTGTTTGTTTGTTTCGTCACTGTATAAATGCCATGTCACACCAGACACTTTATTTATACTTTATTTATACAATACTGCGGACTCATGGTCCAAGCAGGGTGGTCGACAGAAATACAAAATAAAGACAACAGAAACAGCTACGAAAGAAAAGCAACAATAATACAGGCTCAGAAAGGTTATTTGACAGTTGGATCACTTGCTTTGATAAGGCAGTTCCATTCACTAATGGTTCTCGGGAAATAAGAAAACTTAAATAGGTCTGTGCCAGCAAAATATGGGGTCAGAGCGTTTTCATTGTGGTGTCGGGTGGGCCTGCTAGTTAAGGGTGACAAATATCATGCATCCAGCGCTAGTTTGTTTCCCAATGGTTTGGAAAGAAATTATAATCTAAATTTTTGCCTTCGTGCCTATAATAGGGGAATGCCATTTGCTTGCATTAAATCGGAAGGCGATTCTTATGCTGAAAATGTATTAAAAATAAATCTTACGGCCTTTCTCTGGATACGTTCAAGACAATCAATGTTGCGCTTAATATGAGGATCCCATATAATTCACGCATAAGTCAGTCTTGGCCACACAAGAGCAGTATAGCAGAGCAGCTTAAAATTAATGGGAGCAGTTTTAAGTTTATATTCAAGGGCACAAAGCTTGCGGAAGGCGGATGAACAAACATTATCAATATGAAGATTCCAAGACAGGTTTGAAGTGAGTGTTACACCGAGCTATTTATAGCAACTTACTTCTTGTAATGGTGAAGACCCTAATATATGGGTATATGACAGCGGATTTTTTCGGCGCGTTACTGGAAGGCAGACACATTTGCTCGTGTTAAGGGTCACTCCCCGTTTTACACACCATTGATGTATATTGTCCAGACTAGTGTTGAGATCGTTGTAATCGTTAATGGAACGAATTTCTCTAAACAAAACACAATCATCAGCAAACAATCTTATCTCTACACCAAGGCGAACAACATCAACAATATCATTGATATACAATATAAAGAGCAAAGGGCCTAA
Organism: Dermacentor andersoni; assembly: GCF_023375885.2. Lineage (NCBI taxonomy): Eukaryota > Metazoa > Arthropoda > Arachnida > Ixodida > Ixodidae > Dermacentor > Dermacentor andersoni. Next base: position 89,638,269 of record NC_092816.1, on the reverse strand, counting down.
CACATCAACTGTTACTCATTTGCGAGCTACACCTTGACTGAATTTCTATCTGTGAACGGCATTACATTTATCAAATTAATGGAAACATACGTTTTCTTACCAAACGCACTTCACACAACCGTTATATTTCACGTTGTTCAGACACATGGAAAAAATCTGCGACACCAGCGTCAAAATCTTCGTCAAGAACTACGGCAGTGCGGCTAAATTAAAAGTGAAAGAAAGCACACGCACTTAATCCAAGCTCCACCGCGCCGACATCTGACGATAGCACATTCGCATGGGACCTAAAAATAATTTTTAAAGCAGAGCATCTTATTTGTTACAATACTCGTTCGTCTATGACAGACAACCCTTCCTTTGATAAAAGGCACTGTACGTTTAACCAACACGAAGGTCCAAAACGCGAACTCGCATTTTATTCTCTTGGCACTGCAGCGTATGTCGGAGAACGATTTCTTAATTGCCGTACAGTGCCCCACTTTGCTTTCTACGCGCATCATGAATGAGGCCATTTCTGTCTCGCAGCAAATCAGCCATTCGGCTGCACACGTACAGGTAGCGTCATATGGTCATAATATGGCTTTGTCGCAGCTGTTCGTGCCGCTATTGAATATGTTGAAAAAAAAGAAAACCATCCTGCAAAGGGGCAATACTTTCTTACTCCAAATTAACCCTTGAATGCGCGCGAAGTTTACGACGTGGTAATTATGACAAAGTTATGGCCCAAAGCAACGAAATTTGTCATTGCGTTGCTGTTAGAGGACATGGTGTAATCTTTCAGAGGCGCTCCCGGGACATGGTGGCATCGTTGGTAAACACATCGCTGATGACGTCACTGGAGCACCGACGCGCCTCATACCTTTATCAAGAGTAGACACGCTGCAATAGAGCTTCACCATCTCGCGCGTGACATCACGTTCAATCACTGGAATACTCCGCAGAACTCCAACCACCGATCCACTGTCACAACTGCAGTTATACCAACAAATCTTTCACGATGCTCCGAAACACTGCTGTGTCGGCTGTGGGTCGGAGTAGCCTTCACTAACTTGTGCAGCTATCACATTGGATTGACTCACTCACCCATAATTTCACTAAGTGCAGATGTGAAGAGACCATCGATCATCTCCTGTGCAGCTGTTCCCGCTTCGATAAACAACGCCAGACTCATGCAGTGTGCCTTGAATAGACTGCATGATAGGCCTTTTACAGAAGCAAAGGTCTTGGGCGCCTGACCTCACATCTCGTCATCCCAGAAAGCCACACGAGCGCTTCTACAGTACACGAAGGCGACGGACTTGAGTGCTCCACTATAGATACCTTGCACCTTGCTTAGTTCATCTGAATAGTCTAGACTATAATGCCGTCTCTCTCTCTTTTTCACTTCCCCATCCTCCTTCCCACGTGTAACAAGCTAAAGAAATCTGGTAAACTTATTTTCCTTCCTTCCTTCCTTCCTTCCTTCCTTCCTTCCTTCCTTCCTTCCTTCCTTCCTTGCTTCCTTCCTTCCTTCCTTCTGAAGCCGGTAGCACCCTCTCTTTTGCAGTCCACAAGCTAACTGCTGAAAATCAGCTTCAGCGAGGACTAGACGTTATCACAAGTTTTCTTGACAAACGGGGTCTCCAAATTTGACCCCCCCCCCTCTGGTCCCCCAAAAGAAAAGACAAGTTTGTAGTGGTTCTCAAAACGTACAAGCTACAAAAAGCAGCAATTTATTCGAGATAACACTCAACTCTCCATTCGAAACACGAACTTCCAGCGCAAAGACATCAAGGTTCAAGAGGTATTGTATACCACCAAACCGCCAAGTCCACCCAGTGGATCGACAAAACACTGCAGACAACCAAACAAACAACATGGGTGCTGCGAAAGCTGACGAGCAGTACCTACGGCCAGTCCGAAGACAAAATTAATAGTCTCGCACAAGCGTTGGTTTGCTCAAGGTTCTATGGCCTCTATGACCTCTAAGGCTGACCTTTTCTGCCGACAACGCCAACCCAGCTGCACAAAATTGAGAGTATGAACAAAACATCCGTTCGCATAGCGACAGGGCTGCCGATATTATAAGGCGAACCCAGCGTACACCAACCGACCTCCAAATTAGCTGCCGAAAGACGCCGTTCTTTATGTTGCCCGATATCTATAGTATAAACAGCGCGCAATGAGGGGTGCAGAATTTCTGTCTATATATTCTTGAGCTGGAGCTGAAAACATTACAATAAAAGACAAGTGCCGCCAGCATGGCTTCTTACTATGGCTTGGTGGTCGTTAAAATTATAATGCGCTAACAATATGGCAAGGAAAAAATTGATGATAACAACCGAGAAAGCTTATGAGGACTTGTAGAAAGGCAAGTACGTACAACACCTTTACAAATGCGGCTCCGTTGGCAATGATGGATGGTTACAATTGCTGCGAAGATATTGCTCACAATGTCGGTACTGCTTTATGACAGACGGTGCCCAGGACAATAGCAGACAATAGTTTCTAAAACGCTAACACTGGCATCATACTTTATTTGCACCACATAGCCCGCCCACCGTGCATACATAATTAGCGTGTTACAAAAGATGTATCACAAGAAACTCGCAATATGAACCAGCAGCGAAAAATGCCTGCGCGCTCATGAGAGAAATTTTAATGATAGGTGGGGGGTTAACGGAAGAGAAGGTTTGGCATGCTGCTACAGGTCTGATAAGTAAAAAGAGATCAAAGAACGAGAGAAAAGACAAAAACAAAACGCACGCGCATCCACTCGCACAAGAACTCGGAAAGAGGTAGCAATGAACACCATGAAATAAGCGAGTTGGAAAGTGGAGCTTTATGTCGCCGTCAAAAAACAAGACCATTTCTGTCCTTTAGAGCTGCACCACGTGCTGCTCACTTCGTCGAAGTATAGGCAGCATGCAGTGAGCGACGAACGATAAACGTTTAATCAATAATGCAGGGTAATTAAAGCCTTTGTAGAAAGGTGCTCATTCAAGTGTTCCAGAGTGTCTATAGTACTGTCGTCATCTGCAAATGTTTTCCAGAATCCTAAATAACCTGTACAAGACACTAGCTACCTGTTAGTCGAAAATAGTGCGAATGTTAGTAACAACGTGCGGCGAAACTTTCACATTCCTGGCTTAATTAAAAGCGTCGCAAATAATCACTGATCCCACGTTTCCTCCCTACTTTCGTGCGTGATACGAGGTTCGTATAGTTAGTATATAGCTTTCTTTGGTGTAGTCGATAAAATAAATAAGGCACCTTTATTTATAAAGGTGCGTGTGCGCGTGTGCGTGTGTGCGTGTACGTGTGCGCGCGCGTGTGTGCGCGTGTGTGCGTCTGCGCGTGCGTGTGTGCGCGCGCGTGTGTGCGCGGGTGTGCGTGTGCGCGTGCGTGTGTGCGCGTGTGTGTGTGCGCGGGTGTGTGTGCGCGGGTGTGCGTGTGCGCACGTGTGTGTGTGCGAGTGTGTGTGTGCGCGTGCGCGTGTGTGCGCGCGTGTGTGTGCGCGCGCGTGTGTGTGTGTGCGCGCGTGTGTGCACGTGTGTGCACGCGTGTGTGTGTGTGTGTGTCTGTGCGCGCGTGTGTGTGTGTGCGCGCGTGCATGTGTGGGGAGGGGGTGCGCGCACGCGTATGAAATACAGCATTTCTAAAAAGAAGAAGAAAAGCTACTGCTTGAAAGCGTTATATTGGCCATTCCACGCTATATGTTATCCAATGTTCCAAGCAAGCTCAAGTTACAAGAGAGGTTACATTCAGTAAAAAGAAAGGGCTCATTATTGGTTATGTGCAGAAAACATTCGGCTTGTTGCGGTCAACTAAGAACTCTGCAATTAACTTACGCGTACAAGTGCTCCAAGGCATTTTGAGCGTGTTTTAAGAGCGGAGCCATATTTAAGCCCGCTGCCCTGGCATAACAACGAATGCCGATGGCACCAAAATCGACGGAACATGGGGTTAACGCTATATGGCAAATGTGTGTGCGAAGTTAAACGTGCGTGGATAAAACATTGCGTCTGAAAAAAAAAAAGACTAAGCAAATGTTCGCAAGTGTCATATACCGCCGTTATAACCTCTGCTTCGAGATGTCTCGAGATACGTCTGCGTTATACGCTTGCTTTACATTTGGTGCTGATGAAAATCATGTTCAGTAGAATGTGTGACGAAACTTTAGCGTTCCTAGCTTTATTAGAAGCATTGTAAAATAAATGCTGAACCATATGGTTCTCTGTCTCTTATATGCTGCATTATACGTGATTCGTACGCTTTAGCTTTCACCAGTGTTCCCAGTGAACAAAACAAGGCACCTCGTACACATTTTTTTCTTTAATTAGGAGCAGGTTCTGAGTAATATGTAGACGCCGTGTGTGGGCTAAAAAGAGCCTTAGGAGTAAATTACGCATGCAAGCCATCCGGAGCGTTATAAGAATATTTTACGAACAACCCGGATTTTATCCGGCTGCTCTGGGAAAGGTATGAACGCAACCGAGATCAGATTTAGCGAAAAATTGGTGGGAGGGGAGGAGATCATGGCCAATGTTCTGACGAAATCAATGTGTGGGTATGAATTACCGGCTTCGAAAAAATTCATTTACAAGTCCTCGAAAACTTTATGTGCAGGCAAGGTTTGAAACCGGCCAGTCATATATGGATAACGTTCTAAACTATATGATTTAATTACAGGTTACTGAAATTCTTCTAGCAACTGCTCGAGAGAAAACACTTCACTGGAAATAGATTGTTGTCTACCCTCAAGGGTGCACAAGTCAGCTATCATTTTTTTATTGCGATAGCAATTATATGGACACTCCAGGAGCAATTTCGCAGTCGGTGGCGCCATCGCCGGGATGCCGGCCCTCACCGCTCCCCCCCCCCCCCCCATTTAATACCCTCGTAATGAAGGTCTTTGAGGGTACCTTGAATGAATGAATGAATGAATGAATGAATGAAGTTTAAGTGCGATAGCGCTAGGGCTTCGGGCCGTATGCTGTGGGTGCGAGTAAAAGCACGCAAGGGTGAGCGGAGGACGGTGGCTCGATATCGCGCGCGCAAGGGAGGAAGTTGGGGAGGAAGCACGCCGTCTTTCTAGTGATACACGCTTTTCTTTTTTTTGCTTAGAACCATTCGCTGGAACACTCGGCACATATACTCGTATACGGTCAGCAGTTTCTCGTGGCTATCTCTCAGTGGTGTGTCGTTAAGGCGAGACTGCAGTGCGCGGCTAGACGAACAGGATTCCCACCGTGAGCAAATTATGATGAGAGCCGTCCACTTATCTTAACGACCGCCCAACTTTTTGCTGGGTGACCCTGATGACTTGTAATCGAAAGTGCGCTTTAAGAAGAAGCTTTATCACTGGCGCTGCTCCCATCTAAACACGCGGAACGGCAAAAAAATTTTTTTTCTCGGCAACCAGTGCGCCAAATTTGATCAGGTTTGTTGTATTAAAAAATTCGAGGACGCTTAAGCTTCGCCTTCAAGAGTGAAACGCGACAGCGTTCCCGTCGACCCGCCAAGGGGTGTAAGACAATGCGCTACGGCGCAGCGATCACTTACGAGGCGCCCCGCATCGGACTTTGCACCCACCAATCACGCGGTGAGCAACGCAGCGTTCGGCGCGGCAACGAAACGTGCGCCTGAGCAAGCGGAACGAACCAAAGAACTCGGTGTCTCAGAGGGGGAAACGATCTACGCCAGCCAAACGTCGTGATCGGCACGGGCAGAGAGATATATAGATAGTGATCTAAAGAAAGGAAGGACGCTTGATTCTGCAACCTGTGAGAGAGCACGGCGAAGCGTCGTCAGGGGAGAGGGAGTCGGGGCCGCGACGCGCCTCGCACCGGTCCCCGCACAGCCCCAATGCCCGCGTGGCGCGCCACCTGTCGGGGCAGCGCCGTACATCGAGAGGAGGGGGTCTTCTGTGTTTGCCGCAAGATGGCTCTGCGTGTGCGGAAAGCACAGAAGAAATGTAGCGGAAACGTACTTCGCTACTCGTGTAACTGCAACTTCTGTAAGTTACATGCTCATAATTACCGATATACACCGCAGTATAACTTTCTACGGCACGTTTCTAAGACAACACCGCATTCACTAGAGGCGCTTTTGTACCGCTTTCAAGCACTGAACTCGTGGCTGAGTGGTAGCGTCTCCGCCTCACACTCCGGAGACCCTGGTTCGATTCCCACGCAGCCCATGATGCAAGTTGTTTTTATTTATGAATTGCCTGCTTGGATTTTTCGCTCACGGCCAACGCCGCGGACGCCGACACCGACGCCGACACCGACGACACCGGCTTTTATGCGACACGAGCTCCTTAACGCTGTCGCGTTAAAAGACAAAAATAAATACGTGAAAGTTTCGCCATAAGAGCGAAGCAATGAATGCGATAGCAACGTGTTACAATATTACACGAAGCGTAAGACTCGTATAGCTGTATAGTGGCAGTGTGAACTTAAGTAAACGCAAGCCGACTAAGTACAAAAAGCGAACGGTTGTGCTAGGTGTCCTTTTCTTTAATCTTGCCATATTGGACAATTTATGTTTATTAATTAAAGACAGCGTCTTTCTTAACGAATTTACCTCCACGTTTCCGTATCGGGTATGTTTCAAATCTCCTTCCTGAGCCAATCCCGGAGGTGGTGCACAGCCGCGCCAATAAGATCATCTTTTTTCAGATTGGAACTCTGTTATTGTTTCGAATGTTCAATATTTAAGTCTGATAAGATTTAAGATAAAATGCAGGCGCTGTCGATGTTTTATTTCATGACATTTGTTTGTGGGTTGCCATTCTCAAAATTTTTAGGAATAATTTTGTCAAGAATGTAAGACTTGGTTTGAGAAACTTTAGTGATTGAATAGTGTGACAACATAACCCGCATATGTCCAATACTACACAATATACCCGCCGTGGTTGCTCAGTGGCTACGGTTAATAAAGGGGAAAATCAGACATCCACCCGTTCGTAGGAATTGCTACAAATGAAACCCATACGGGTTCCCTGAAAGAAAAGCCTCAGAGTTGAAGAAAAATTCGTCCTGGTCCGGGACTCGAACCAGGGACCACCGCCTTTCCGGGGCAGCCGTTCTACCGTCTGAGCTAACCAGGCGGCTAGCAGATGGCAGGGCGAAGTCGAATTTGTCGACAACACACGAAGAAAAGGCAAGTGTTTGACGTAGTAGGCGAAATGCGAAAACACCCGTGTACTTAGATTTAGGTGCACGTTAAAGAACCCCAGGTGGTCAAAATTTCCGGAGTTCTCCACTACGGCGTGCTTCATAATCAAAAAGTGGTTTTGGCACGTAAAACCCCATAATTTATTATTATTGCTACATAATATGGCATGTATAATACGGATACCTAAACATATGCGGAAGCTCACGGCGACGCCGATGGCAGAAATTCGGTTGGCGTGCCCACATAGTTGCTATCGCAATAAAAGTTACATAATATAGAGACTCTTAGGAACCGGATTCTTGATTTTGGCCGCCATTGTATTTCAAAAGTGCAAACTCTCGAAAAACGAAACTATACAGCTTAAAACTTCAATTCAGGGATGAAAAACTACATCACAATTTTGTAAACTGAACCTAATGATAAATCCAAAGAGAATAAAATTGGTGTATTGTAAGGCGCTCTGAAATAACTAGTTTGCGAGCAGGACTCTTGAAAAACTCTCGTAAACATTGTGAGAGATTCACGTAAGCTGTAAATTGATAAATCAAATTTGTCCCGCTTAGATGCTCTAACAGATACAGTTTAGAGAACTCAGATATCTGTTTTTGCTACAAGGGTACACATTTGTAAGCTTCGTGATACTGTTTTTTTTAACATGCCAATTTCCGGCAATTTTATAACCATTTTAGGCCCTCAATCAAGATTCGGCTTCGTACAGTAACTTGAATGTAACCGTCTCTCTTAAATGAACCAAATTTCAATTATTACGGTCCAGGTCTTGTTGCACAAAAAATATTTCTGCGTTTCACATGTGTTTGAATAGACGGTATCGGAGTTTGCCCCGAGCTAATGCTTCCTCTTAACTGTGACCCATCTTTCCAGTTTTCCATCCAAAATGAATTCTACATTTTGCCCTCTGCTGTAGTAATTATTTTTTTACGTTTCTAGGTATTTAAGTCGACGTCAAGCACTACAGCTCTATAGATCTCGCGACCTCTATCTGCATATTCTTCATTCCTTAATGTATATATTTATAATATTAAATAAATAAATTGACATTGAAAGCAGTACTATCGAAAGAAATACTACTTAAACCAGACGTATTTAAAGATAGACGCCGTAAATCAATATAGACGTTTGTTTAGTTTAAAAGAACAAGTCAAGAGAGATTTGCGTTGCATCGACACGAAGCTACCGTTCGTCCTATAATACACTGTATCTGCCACCACGTGGAAAAAGAAACTCCTAGAATTGTCAGCCATCGTCATGCCATACATATCGTGCTCGTAAACGTTAATATAACAAACAAACAGGCCGCCATTGGAATCTGAATTTGACAACGCTTAACACTAGAACGTTATCTAGTGAGGCGAGTCTAGCAGTGCTATTGGAGGAATTAGAGGGCAGTAAATGGGATATAATAGGGCTCAGTGAAGTTAGGAGGACAAATGTAGCATATACAGTGCTAAAAAGTGGGCACGTCCTGTGCTACCGGGGCTTAGCAGAGAGGTGCGAACTAGGAGTCGGATTCCTGATTAATAAGAATATAGCTGGTAGCGTACAGGAATTCTATAGCATTAACGAGAGGATGGCAGGTCTTGTTGTGAACCCTAATAAGAGGTACAAATTGAAGGTCGTACAGGTGTACGCCCCTACATCCAGTCATGATGACCAGGAAGTCGAAAGCTTCTATGAAGACGTGGAATCGGCGATGGGTAAGGTCAAAACAAAATACACTGTACTGATGGGCGACTTCAATGCCAAGGTAGGCAAGAAGCAGGCAGTGGGGGAATATGGCATAGGCACTAGGAATAGCAGGGGAGAGTTATTAGTAGACTTTGCAGAACAGAATAATATGCGGATATTGAATACCTTCTTCCGCAAGCCGGATAGCCGAAAGTGGACGTGGAGGAGCCCGAATGACCAGACTAGAAATGAAATAGACTTTATACTCTGCGCTAACCCTGGCACCATACAAGATGTGGACGTGCTCGGCAAGGTGCGCTGCAGTGACCATAGGATGGTAAGAACTCGAATTAGCCTAGCCTTGAGGAGGGAACGGAAGAAACTGGTATATAGGATGATAGAACTCGAATTAGCCTAGACTTGAGGAGGGAACGGAAGAAACTGGTGCATAATAAGAAGCCGATCAATGAGTAAGCGGTAAGACGGAAAATAGAGGAATTCTGGATCAAGCTACAGAACAGGTACTCGGCTTTAACACAGGAAGAGGACCTTAGTGTTAGAGCAATGAACGACAATCTTACGGGCATCATTAAGGAGTCTGCAATAGAAGTCGGTGGCAACTCCGTTAGACAGGATCCCAGTAAGCTATCGCAGGAGACGAAAAATCTGATCAAGAAATGCCAATGTATGAAAGCCTCTAACCTTACAGCTAGAACAGAACTGACAGAACTTTTGAAGTTAATCAACAAGCGTAAGACAGCTGACATAAGGAAGTATAATATGGATAGAATTGAACATGCTCTCAGGAACGGAGGAAGCCTAAAAGCAGTGAAGAAGAAACTAGGAATTGGCAAGAATCAGATGTATGCGTTAAGAGACAAAGTCGGCAATATCGTTACTAATATAGATGAGATAGTTCAAGTGGCTCAGGAGTTCCATAGAGATTTATACAGTACCAGTAGCACCCACGACGATAATGTGAGAGAGAATAGTCTGGAGGAATTTGAAATCCCACAAGTAACGCCGGAAGAAGTAAAGAACGCCTTGGGAGCTATGCAAAGGGGGAAGGCAGCTGGGGAGGATCAGGTAACAGCAGATTTGTTGAAGGATGGTGGGAACAGTGTTCTAGAAAAACTGGCCACCCTATATACACGATGCCTCATAACCTCGAGCGTGCCGGAACCTTGGAAGAACGCTAACATAATCCTAATCCATAAGAAAGGGGACGCCAAAGACTTGAAAAATTATAGACCGTTCAGCTTACTGTCCGTTGCCTACAAAGTATTTACTAAGGTAATCGCAAATAGAATCAGGAACACCTTAGACTTCTCTCAACCAAAGGACCAGGTAGGATTCCGTAAATGCTACTCAACAATAGACCATATTCACACTATCATTCAGGTGGTCTAGTGAAATGTGCGGAATAGAACCAACCCTTATATATAGCTTTCATTGATTACGAGAAAGCGTTTGATTCAGTCGAAACATCAGCAGTCATGGAGGCATTACGGAATCAGGGTGTAGACGAGCCGTATGTAAACATACTGAAAGATATCTATAGCGGCTCCACAGCCACCGTAGTCCTCCATAAAAAAAGCAACATAATCCCAATAAAGAAAGGCGTCAGGCAGGGAGATACTATCTCTCCAATGCTATTCACAGCGTGTTTACAGGAGGTATTCAGAGACCTGGATTGGGAAAAATTGGGGATAAGAGTTAATGGAGAATACCTTAGTAACTTGCGATTCGCTGATGATATTGCCTTGCTTAGTAACTCAGGGTACCAACTGCAATGCATGCTCACTGACCTGGAGAGGCAAAGCCGAAGGGTGGGTCTAAAAATTAATCTGCAGAAAGCTAAAGTAATGTTTAATAGACTCGGAAGAGAACAGCAATTTACGATAGGTAGCGAGGCACTGGAACGTGGTAAGGGAATACATCTACTTAGGACAGGTAAAAAAAATTATTAAATTATGGGGTTTTACGTGCCAAAACCACTTTCTGATTATGAGGCACGCCGTAGTGGAGGACTCCGGAAATTTCGACCACCTGGGGTTCTTTAACGTGCACCTAAATCTAAGTACACGTGTGTTTTCGCCCCCATCGAAATGCGGCCGCCGTGGCCGGGATTCGATCCCGCGACCTCGTGCTCAGCAGCCCAACACCATAGCCACTGAGCAACCACGGCGGGTATTAGGACAGGTAGTGACTGCGGATCCGGATCATGAGAATGAAATAATCAGAAGAATAAGAATGGGCTGGGGTGCGTTTGGCAGGCATTCTCAGATCATGAACAGCAGGTTGCCATTATCCCTCAAGAGAAAAGTATTATAACAGCTGTGTCTTACCAGCACTCACGTACGGGGCAGAAACCTGGAGGCTTACGAAAAGGGTTCTATTGAATATGAGAACGACGCAACGAGCTATGGAAAGTAGAATGATAGGTGTAACGTTAAGGGATAAGAAAAGAGCAGATTGGGTGGGGGAACAAAGGCGAGTTAATGATATCTTAGTTGAAATCAAGAAAATGAAATGGGCATGGGCAGGACATGTAATGAGGAGGGAAGATAACCGATGGTCATTAAGGGTTACGGATTGGATTTCAAGGGAAGGGAAGCGTAGCAGAGGGCGGCAGAAAGTGAGGTGGGCGGAGGAGATTAAGAAGTTTGCAGGGACAACATGGCCACAATTAGTACATGACCGGGGCAGTTGGAGAAGTATGGGAGAGGCCTTTGCCCTGCAGTGGGCGTAACCAGGCTGATGATGATGATTATGAACAAACAAACAAACATGCAAGGAAGCCCATTTTTCCCAGGATATATGCGCTTAAGTACAGCCATTTGAGCGAGTTACCTTTCCTGCATTACACACCCGCGCGGTGGCCCCGTGGCGATGGCGTCGCGCTGCCGAACTCCAGGTCGAGGGTTCGCTGCCCGTCGCGGCGACCATACTTCGATGGCGGCGAGACGTGAAAACGCGTCCGTGTTAAATGCGACTTGGGAGCACGTTTAAAAGAAAAAGAGCCCAAGAATTGCCAAATTAATCGACAGTCGCATCCCCTCCCACTTTCCCTTCACGACGTGCCTCGTAATTAGGCGGTATAGTTTTGGCTCATATAAATATCCCGCAAGTTCTTTTTTCTTTCTTTGTTGCATTCCCCATGGATAAGCGTTCCGGCATGTTCCGACAATAGCAAAAACCTTCTATACAGCCGCTCATGCAGGTAACCTTCTGAAATGAAAAACATTTTCAGCACGAGGTTGAACCTGCATTTATGTGTGTATATATATATATATATATATATATATATATATATATATATAGTGTGATTGTTTATATGTGTCTGTATATATATATATATATATAGTGTGTATATGTGTGTGTACGTGTACATACGTGCGTGCGTGTGTGCGTGCGTGTGCGTGCGTGTGTGTGCGTGTGTGTGCGTGCGTGTGCGTGCGCGTGGGCGTGTGCGCGCGCGTGTATGTGTGTGTGTGTGTGTGTGTGTGTGTTTACTGATGATCGTCGCATCTCATCCATTTTTCACCTGTACAAAAACGACGTTTCACAGCGACGACTTCGTTGGGGCAGTTGTAGAGCTGTCGACGCCTGATCGCTGTGACTGGACCCACACTACGCGCAAAGCTCGTCCACGTTTTTTGGAAAGCAAGACGAGCTGCTCATCGTGCAGTGCATCACACAAATCAACGCATGCCATTTCCTAAAAGCGAAGCTTGTCGCACGTTTTTCGTCGCGCACTCCCTCGCGCCACGACAAACGTGGTACATTTCCAAAGTAAATACAATCATTGTTCACCGCGCGGTCCACCACATGTAGTACCGCAGGCAACATAGCATAATGTACTAATGTAATATACTACTATAATGTACTAATGTAATGTACTAATGAAAAAAAAAACAGAAAATATGCAAGAAAAGAAGGAGGAATAAACCGTCTTCGCCAGGTTCTCATCGCGCGCGTTCGAATACGCGCAAGATTGCCATGCGACTGGCCGCTCGAAGCACTTTGCTTGTATTAGCGAGCTTCTTTCACGCTCGGAAAAAACGCTTTTATGTAGCACGTATTGAGTAACAGGAAGCCGTATCGGGAGTTTTCCATATGGCACTACAATTTTCTCATTGACACTTTTCATCTAATTATAATATTTGAGAAGTTCATTAGTTAAGTAACTATAGACGGAATGCAAAAGATAAACTGAGTATCGCAATGGTTGGGGTCGGGCATGAAATAGATGGTAGCTGGCCCATGCCGTCGTCCAACTTATCCACGCTGAGGACGTTGTTGAAGGGAGATTATGCAAGAAAAGGTGAGGCCTGCAGACAGGACACAAGAGAAGTGGACAACACGAACGCCGACTATCAACTGAAGGGAACACTGAGGCGAAAATAAGAAAGAAGACACAAAACTCATCTGCGCAAGCTCTGGAATATTATCACCACGTGCCAATCAGGTACACGTGCCGGTCTACGTGTGAGATAACTGTTAAGGCAGGTAATCTCTTCCTTATGTAAAGTAATCGAAGGCTGACTCACGCACGTACTTCCACAATTATAGATATGCCATGCCTCTACCATAAGACGCGTATCTTCATTCTTGTGCGTGTACAATATCGCGCATTCATCTAACCTAGGCGTGCAGTTACAATCTTGGCAATGTAGGGAAAGATTAGAATGCGATCCACCGGTTAACGAGCTTTTATGTTCCATTAGGCTCTGATTGATACACCGCCCCGTTTGCCATTTGTAGAACTGGCCACAGCTAAAGGAAACTTTATAAACAACACCCATACGACAGTCAGTAAAACTGTTGCTCTTATTGTGCTTCACTGGACAAATATCTGTTCTTTTTTTCTTTTTGGCCTTTCACCTGCTCCTTCTCCCTCTGCACGGCAGCGCATATCTTACCTAGCTTATTGGAAGCAGTGAAAGCAACATTCACATCATATCTACTTGCAACTTTTTTAAGCCTATGCGATACTGAATGAGTATCATTCGATGAGTATCGCATAGGCTACAAAACGAGTCGCCGCAGCAGGTGGGGAAGGGTTCCAAGGCCGCTTCTGGGAAGCTCACCACCTCGGCAGCTGCGGCTGGCTGGGAAAATTTTGTAGGTCGGTACCCTTGCAGGCCGTTCGTAACAGTATCTCCAAGCGTCGGCAAACAGCATTACCTCGGTTCCGTCCAGCTGCGTGACATTTGCATACTTTGTAATGTTTGGCTCAAGTGGAGTGAAACACCCTGCATATAGCAGCACAGTGTTGGCTGGCTACACGTGCGAGTCACTGTACAACTAAAGTGAGCTTCACGTAATCCAGCCGAAGTTGTGGCACTGTTCTATATACATCTTCAGCGGGCGGCGTTTTTTCTGCGTTTATTTTTTTTTTCTAACTAAAGGAAAATACCGAGAACAACCTCTATCAGCACGTGCGTTTGTGTTTAGCTTCCCTCTTTTTTTACTTCAATATATATATATATATATATATATATATATATATATATATATATATATATATATATATATTGCGGCTGTGCGTGGGTCGTCACGGGGATGAAGTGGACGGCGGCGGCACAGGCGTGCAACGTGTCCGGGAATACCGCACGAATAGCAGATGGGCCGATTGTCCGGTGTGCGCCAGGGATTAATTACTCGATGGGCTGGAGGTCGTGGCGGCGTGGGGGTAAAAACAGGGCTAGGCATCGGAGGCAGAGCCCGGAAGGTCGGCGGTCGTGGTCGTGCGACGGCGTCGGCGTAAGTCAATGGGGCGGTGAGTTGAGGCGCCCGTTCCAGAGGAAGGACCTCGGACACTTGCTCTTCTATAACATGTCGTAGGGTCGGACTAAGGGACGAACTTAGTAGCATTGGCGATGCGGCTGCGGAACTCTGCACGGCGCACTTCTTCCTTACAATATATATATATATATATATATATATATATATATATATATATATTAGTACTGCTAGTCTGTTCTCTCATCGCTGCTTTATCTCCTCCTTTTACGGGCCTAAACCTAATACATTCCTGCACGTCTTCTTCCGCAAGCATCGGCCGCTTTACGTGCACCTAGACAGAAGCGCATTTCAATGACGCCACAGCGTGCCCGCACGCACGCACACGCAGGCACGCGTAGCCTTCCGCTCGCTTATTAGAACCGGCAGACGACCGCTACACAAACGCGACGCCGGCGTCTCTTTTCGCAGTGCTGTCACGTCCACTCGGGTGAACGTCGTCGTCCGTATCTCTCCGCCGCCGCCGCCACCGTCGCGGTGACTTAAGACAGCTCGATTTAAAAAAAAAAAAAGGCAACGCAATAAATAAGAACAAAAGAGATAAACGCAGGTTTGCGCGGGAAGGCCTCGCACATCGGCAGTTTGTCCGTCCGTCGTATACAGGCTGCAGCGTGCGGCTGCCGCTGCCTGCGGCGGCAGACAACCGCCTCTTTTGCCGGACACATGCATGGTGACTTTCCATTGCTCGCGCTGGAACTCATACACAGGCGACGCCCGAGTTCAATTTACAAGTGAGTGAGTGTGAATGGATGTTCCAGTGCCCTGGGGGATATTGTACCACGTGATCGGCGTGCGAGCGCCCGCGACGCTTCTCGTCCTGCGGTTCGAGGTTTCCGGCGCCCCCCGTAGCAGGTCAGTGGACGACCCACTACGGAGATCTATGCGATGGCAGCCGTGCCTTCTGCTGCGTTCTATACGCCTTGTACTAAGGGCGTACGCGCGTATCTTCAAATAACGAACACGTGACGACATGACAACTGCCAAAGCACGCGTACGTATGGCTGTAAAGCGATATAGCTCAGATGCTCCGCGCTTCGAAACAGCGCTGTGCAGAGGGCGCAAGCAGGCAAAACACGGCTAAACGACATCGCTCGATTGAGTGGTACCACAGAACACCTACGCTGGCACACCTCCAGTGCAAGCATCGACACGCTCGTGCCGGTCGACGGAGGCCTCACTTCCGTGTAGGACGCTGCGTGCCGCGAGAGGTGACACACACACACACGCACACAAAGAAATCCTGTGTCATAAATGTTTATTTCTTTTGCCCAACTCACTGTAATTACACTAAGTCACACAGAAAAGTATATAGAAGCCGTTTCGACGGTATACGAGCCTATGGATGCGTTAACAATTTCATCATCTTACTCTATAAAATGATATCCTCTGTTAAAGGTCTTTGTCAAAGCGCGATATGCCGACATCACAAGCCATAGCAGCGAAGGGCGACGATGGCACTGTTGAAGTTTTTAAGGACGACAGATTTGGACGAGCGGCTGTAGCCTAAACTAATGTATACAGTGCCACAAATGCTATTGCGTCGTGCGGTGATAGTATGCGGTGACAATGACCGACTGCGATTGCACGTGCTCCCTTTATTCCTCTCTTTCTCTACTTTCCCGTCACTTCCCCTTCCTTCTCTCCCTAGTGTAGGTTAGCAAACCAGATCTTGCCCTCTGGTTAACCTCCTTGCCTTTCCCCTTTCTCCTGTCTGTCTCTCTCTCATCATCTTATTAAGTATAATTGTGCATATCCCACACGTTGTGGGAATCGACGTTATGCGAAACATTTTGCAGGTGCCTGGCTATCTAGCATTGTTTGTGGTGCCGAAAAGCGATACCAAGTGGACCAACGTGTTTGTTTAAATTGAGCAGTGCCTGGGTCGTGAGCGTACGTGCCTGTGACGACAGCAGCGCGACGATGATCACGCTGATGGTGATCGTACGGCGATAAAGGCGTGGTTTTTACGCCGACAGTTCGACGCGAGCTTGCATATGCAATGCTTGGTTTTTGCATAGGTGAAGGACGAGCGTAAACGAGCGAAACACAGATTGTGACCTCATAATGCGATCGCGCTGCGTGTTATGCAATTTAATTATTGGAATCGAACCCGAATGTCGCAAGAAGTGTCTGGAGCAGAATTACTTAAATCTGCACCTGCCCTCCACAGTTTGCCAATTTGTAAAGGCGATATATTTTGGGGCTTACCAGGATTTAGTACGCCGACACAACGTACCATCTGCTGCAAGCATCCTCTAGCCATAGCAATGGCACTCGCATCTCGCCCAGGGGTAAAGCCCTGTGGCGTATAGATGCGCTCGGCGGGTGGCTCTGCTCTGTGCTTAATTAAAGGAACGCCAAACAGAAACACTTCAATCATTTCGCATAAAAGAATTGGCTGTCCGCGATAGCGGACAGCCGATCTTATACTCCCCTGGCATGCGCAGGCCTCTGCGAACCCCAACCTACGGACCAGTCCGGCTTCTAGCTTTGATGTCCCCGTTGCCGCTTTGGTGCCACTATTTAGCATTATTGCCGGTGCCTCTAGGACTCCAAAGCGGCATCATCATCGTCATCAGCCTGGTTACGCCCATTGCAGGCTGATGACGATGATGATGCCGCTTTTGTGTCCTGGAGGCGCCGGCAACAATGCTAAATAGTGACACTTTGTTTTAATTAGCAAACAACGCGATCAAATAAATATAATGGCGTCGAGCTGCCAACTTGCGATGCTAAGTTCAGCACTACCGCGCCCCGCGACTTCTGCCGGCGCGCCTAGGGACAAGCGCATACAACACGCGCTAAGGAACTCCTCCGTAGTACCTAGGCAGAGTCGTACATTCAAGGAGCAAAAGTCCTCACATTTCTTCTCTCGCACCCGCTCTTACTCGCGCACGCGCGCAAATATGCGTTTATTTCACTCAAATGGGACCATTCAAAAATGCTCCTGAAAAGTCGCGGACAGCAGCATACGAAAAGCTTCCCAAGAGCGAAGATACTACACCGGGAGAGCAAGCCCGGCCTCTACTACGGCCCCTACTGCTCCCCCGGGAAAATCAGTGATGTTTTTTTTTTGAAATATAGAAAGCCGCAAGGGGCAAGAAAGGTTAAATCCGGCATGACTGACTCAGCCCCAGCGCCGCAGGCGCGATAGTCTGTCCGACGTACCTTCAGACACAGCGATCACCAAATGGCGCGTCCGTGCCCACTGTTTCACCGCGCGGGCAGCCAGCATCAGAGTGTGAACAAACTCGACCCCACTCCGCAATGTTGGCACGCCTACGGGACAAACGCATGCCACATGAGCAATGAAACTTCTCCGTAGTGTCTAGGCAAAGTGAGATATTCAAGGAGCAAAAGCCCGCAGATTTTCTCTCTCTCACCCGCTTTTACTCGCGCCTGCGCGGAAACGCCGGGCGCCTCGGGAAATGCCACGGCCCGTTGTACTCACTAGCAATTGTAAAAATGCACCCGGGCCACCAGGAGTAGAACGTGACCCCTCTTCCCTCCCCCCGGGGCCTCGTGCGCGACGGAAGACGGCGCGCTTCCTCCCCGCTTCTCCCTCTCGTGCACGACATTGAGCCCCGATCGCCGGCTCACCCTCGCATGCTTTCACCCGAACATACAGCATTCGGCGCACGGCGACGATTTTATCGGCCTTGAATTTTATACGGAACCTCACGACGACGGCAACGCTGACGGCAGAAATGCACCTCGAATGTCCATATAATTGCAATATCATTGCGATAACATTTATATGGACATTGAAGGCAAATTTTCACCATCACGGTGATGTCTTGTATGAAGTCCAAGTGCGATAACATCATATCGCGCCCCGCGCGTCGTACGCTGTGGGTGCAATTGAAAGCTTGCGAGGATGAGCTGAAAGTGATGATGGCTTGAAGCGCGTAGTCTTCCTGCGCGCTGTAATGGTTGGGGTCGGGCATGAAATAGGTGGTAGCTGGCCCATGCCGCCGTCCAACTCATCCACGCTGAGGACGTTGTTGAAGGGAGAGACTTGGTCTCACCGAGAACGAGGAATACGGGATTTATTTACAGTATCTACATGAGTACGCTACAGTTCATCAGTCTAACATGACTGAAAGAGAAATGCACCACGGCTGCTTATAAACAATCTGTCCTCCCTAAATCCCTAGTTGAGGCAAAACGGCCATTCCACCAAACGGAGCGTCCAAAGTCATCGTAGCCTTTGAGGGGGAGGGTTGACGCACGCACTTCCGCACAGGTTGCACTGACCACTACAACATGCGAGGGTTCTCGCAGACACGGTGCTTGACCCGAGCAGGCGCCTTTTTATCCGAGAGTTGACCCTGCAGTAAGTGGCCGCCGCGTCTGCCCATCGACGGACGACTTCTAAGCTGCGTCAGACGGCACCGCAAAGCATCTCCTTCCAGGAATTCCCCGCTCCAATCGAACCGTGAAGGCGGCGTATTCTTGTCTTCACAAAGCAGGTTGTCGCCGCAGCAGACATCCCGGCGCCGAACGGCTGGGGACGATGGTCGCTTCCCCGAAGAACGCCACCCCCGCGGCTGCGGTTGGCAGGGAAAACTTTGCAGGTCGGCACCTCTGCAGGCCGTTCGTAACAGCGTCCAATGTTGGAGGTCAGGTGATCAAACGCGCTCTAAAGAAGTAGAATGCGCGTCTCTCTCTCCTCCTCCGTGGCTGCGCACGGCCGTCCGCGCCCATGCATGCCGCATCTTGGAGGTAATCTGCGGCGGGTGCAAATACTTATAGGGAGAGCCGAGATGGGTGGTGGCTTCATGCGCATTGTGTTCCCGTGCGCCTAATGCTAGAGGTCGCCTAATCTCAAGTTTCCTGGACGCGATGGAGCGAGAGGCGCCACGAAGCGTTCGCTCCCGGCTGTTGGCGCTCTTCATTACACCAGCGTTGTGACAGCGAGTGCTCCAGGTCGAGTGAGAACTGACCATGTCCGCATCTCAGGGGAAGAATGACACCATGCTTCTTACTAAAATTAGCAAGTGAATGCTTACTTCAATTTATACGGTTGATTGATACTTTGTTATTGCTATCAAAGCTTGCTTTTCGCGCCAAACTACGACCTTTATTGACGTCCTTCTTAGCAAGGTGTGACACGACTCCCTTCGTCCAGGGCCTTTTGGGCAAGTACATCCAACTCCACGTCGCCATGATATCGGATGTGGCTGCGCACACACTCAAATATCGATATCGTGGTCCGGCGTTGACGCATCTTCCACGGTTTCTGCAATGCTGCGAACTATTTCTCCGTTTTCATGAGCTTCCCGCGAATTCACGATGACTTCAAAGCCAATTTGCTGCCAATATACGAATTATCCATTGTCAAGTTGTTTCTGTTCTTTCGCAGATAATGTTAAATGCCTGAAAAAAAGAAAGCGTGAATGTACTTATGCAATTCAAGGAGATCGATGCGACAGTTATGCATTCACTTTTCTCGGAGTTCAGGAACAAGAAAAGCTGAAGCTAGCGATCGTTCAGCGGCCTCGGAAGACAGTGCGTACATTGTACTGCACATTGGCTTTGAATCTTTTCAACGTTAATTCGTAAACGATTACGTAAAATATTTATACTGAACACGAAGTCAGGTGCCTGTGGAAGTGGTTTAGTTATATTGCCGCCACCAGTTTTCGATGAGATAGACACTCATTTGACATAAGCCGTTTTGTCGTCACTGACGACGACAATCACACGTGAAGTGTGTTTCGAATACCGCAAATTGACATAAAAATCATGAATGCAGCGCGAATACGGCAACCCACCACACGATGTCGCATCTTCCGCTTCCTGTCTATGCAAACAAACGCAGTCTTTACCATATCAAATATTGCCAGGATGGTCACTTTGTCCGCATTCATGGAGGTCCTGCTTCTGCCATCTATAACAGGGATATTCTATCAAAAAAGTCGCAGTTCTGTCCGAAAGGCGAAGCATTGATAGCGACATATCAAATCATTAGATAGTTATACGAAGTAAGCTTTGTAGTTTTATCGGCCGTACAAATTGCAGTAAACATACGCGCTTACTAATTAAATTAACAAGCACGGTTGCACGGGTCCGCATAGGCAAACGTGAACAGTTATCACTCAATGACGACGAAAACGCTTTATTGCAGCGCTGGCGTGACGAAGAGCGCCCCCGGATTCGCGCCATGCACCCCTCGCTTCGCCGTGTCTCGGAAACTTGAGATTACGCGACCTCCAAGAGTAGGTGTGCGGGACATAGTGAGCATGTAGGGCAACCAGCTCTCTCGGCTCACCCTTAGCCTGTGCACCCGTCGCAGATTACCTCCATGATAAGGCGCTTAAGCCGCGTAAGCGCTCAGTCACGTGAACAGCCTCGGCCGAGCTAGCGCGCGCTTGCAACGTCACCAAGCGCTTGATCACGTGTCCTCCCACATTAGGCGCGCGGAAAGGTACGGGCGCACCAAAAAAAAAAAAAAAATGAAGCCGCCTTCCTTCTCGGCTTACCGCCAGTTACCGCTGCCCGCTTGCCCTCCAACACATGGCATAAGGTGCGCGATGAGATCTTGTCGCACTTGCAATGGACTTACATGTGGAACCTCAACGCGGGGTTGAAAATTCTCCTGGAGTGACCATACATATTGATAAAATTGGTTTTCCGCGTTCGTAACATATCAGTAAATAACAAGAGCCGACTTGCAAAGCCGTTATGCCCTTAAGCTATCTTCGTATCTCAGGAGGATAACTATATTTGTATTTCTCAATTGTATCTTGCATACAGGTGTCAAAGCACAAGTTTTACAGCTGCAGGAGGCGCCTTGTCAGCTTTCTTATGTGCATGCCGTGTACATCAAGAATAACGCTCAGTGACGGCAGCGTAAACTGTTGCTTTGATGGTGACCAACGTTTGTGCACCGGTACTATGGTGGCTAGAGGAATAGCTGCGCCGATCGAGCTCACCACATCCTACGAGTAGGTCACCACTTCTCCGCATCATGACGCTGAATTGGTGCTGCTTTCGCACGCACACACACATGCAGACACGCGGAACTAGCGTGTACTAGACATAGACAGAATCGACCTTCCCTGCTTCCGTTTCCTGTTGGAAAAAAAAAATTTCACTGACGATTACGATACTCCTTAATGCCAATTTTGAGCGCAGCCTCTGCTCGGGCAGCTCGTTTAGCAGCAGCAGCGGCAGACGAAGCATTTCCACCGGGTAAGTCGCTCATTGTTCAGAAAGAAAGCGTGAGCACGGGAAACGCGTACCATGCGCGGCGCCGCAGACGAAGTAGCGCATGCGCAGTTGGTCCTAAGCCCACGCCAGCGCTTTGTTTCCGGGTTGACCGCATGCCTCGTCGTGCTGGCACTCCACTTTCATCTTCACCCTTCTCGCCATATCCTCTCCGCTTTACAAATATAGGTTGCATTGCACCGTCCTCTCCGTTTTCCTCCTCGCGTCTTGCATCCCCCCGCTGCGCTCTGCGTTCGCTCGGTTACGCCGACGCTCGCCGCAGGGAAGAGATTGATACGGCCAGGCCCATACAGGAATAGGTGGCGCCATGGGGTAGATAGAGAAGTTTTGAGGAAGGAGGAAAGGAGATGTATACAAAAATTCTAGGATGAAAAACATGTGTAGCATGCCTGATTAACTCAAGCAGGCTGGTTGGTTGTCGCAGCCCCATTTCAAAGGGGATGTCAATAAATGATGATGATCATCATCAAGTCAGTATAACGATACTTCTGCGCGTGTCGTCAGCTACCCTAAGCAGACGACCAGCGTGTTTTACGGTATCGTTGCCGCTGATTTCAGATTTGATGTACACGTAAAAATTAAATTATGGGGTTTAACGTGCCAAAACCACTTTCTGATTATGAGGCACGCCGTAGTGGAGGACTCCGGAAATTTCGACCACCTGGGGTTCTTTAAAGGGAAGCTGAAACGGTTTTCAATTTCCATGAATTGCTGGGGTTGGGAAGAACAGACCTAATAATTTACGGTTCCGAATCTTTTTTCTTCGTTTTGTTAATATAAGGGGCGGAAATCGCTTTCTAAATCACCCCCGCGGACACTCCCCCATCGCTTCCCGGAGCGCCGGGTGAGGTGGTTGCCAGAGGAGAGAACCGGCGAGAGTGACCTCAGTCGCGGGGACCGAGCTGCCGGACCGGCGTGCTGGCATGTGCTGGCATGCCTCTTTCCGTCCTGCGCTTTACTGAACGACGCTACGAGAGATTTGCTGCCGCCGCCGCCGCTCACGTTTGTTTTCTTTTGCGATTTTCGTAAACTGTTCTTTCCTTCTGTGCTGCGTGAGTGCCTACAGCCAAGGGCGCCCAACATACCCTCGTTCTGTGCAGCATTCGGCTGCGCGAACAGAGGCGGGCGGGACGATGCGGTGTTTCACAGGTTCCCGAAGGACAAGAAGCTTGCAGCGCAGTGCGGTGAAGAGAGAAGTTCGTGCCGACGAAATCAACTGTGCTGTGCTCGGACCATTTCCGCGATAGCCGGATAGCCTTACGACAAATGCGGAAACGCGTTGTTGCTAGCGTTGCTATACTCCGTTTCATACATCAGGTGCAGCGCTGTGTAGGCTTGAGATACTTCTTGCAGTGGCTGCGTTCGCACTTAGAAAAAGTTCGGTGTTTCTTGACCCGATTTTTTAGAAAAATTTTTATATATAAGCTCGGTTCTGAATGAAAAAAAAAAGAATTTACCCATAGAAACAATCCGTGTACTTATACGGCTGCTAACACTTCTTTTAAATAAATTTTCTTTTCGGCATTTTTTAATTGCAGCCCGTCGCGGCAGTTTCACGTGCATGCTCGCGCGAGCAAACGCCGCTGGCACGCTGCGAAGCATAGACGGAAACGCGCGCAGTAGTAAATTTTGGTGACCGGACTTCGTGCGTAGCTTCCACAGCGTTGCACCTAAGGTATGAAATGGAGTATAGGCTTGCCTAGTGACATTCCACGTACGGTTGCAGTTATCGTGTTTACCACACGGCGGTGCTAAAACTGCCTAATATCTTTATGTCAATACTAGCATGGAGCACGCATACCGATTCTTGATTGAGCCACAATCGCAAAGTCGTCGAACCATAGTATGAATAGTGCACATATAATACCTCTGGCCATCTCTGGATGTGTATGATAAGCAACTTCCATGACTGTACCTCGCAGCACTGCATGTGCGCGCTTTGAAACGCGGCACTTATGTTCGCGATCGTGTATCGACACTCAAAAAACCACGGGACTTTAGACAAGCAGCGGCAAGGTGCTTGACATCGCGGAATTGCACCCGTGTTTACAATCTAATGAGAAGTTAGCGCTTCGGCATTCTTCCAACAGCAAGTTCCCAGTGACACTTTAGCGCATTTTTTCTCCCGTCATTGGAACGTGCAGCTACATGAAAAAAAAAAAACATGCGTACCAGCTAAGATTTCCAACGCGCGAGAAGGTGCACACATCGCTCTCGCTTTTGGCACACTCAACATCGTCGTTGCCGCCATCGTTTTCCGTATCGGCTGTCGGTTCGAACATGTACGGCGAAAATACAAGCTGTCCGAGACAGCGAGAACGTTCCATAATGCTTACAACTCAGCTATGAAGCCAGAACAGAACAGCGTGCTACGCTCTGAAACGGCGGCGCCGACCGGCGACTGCCGCGAATGACGTCACAGCGGCCCCGACCAATCACGGGCAACAGCGGCGTTCGCGCGATGCCCTGAGGCGCTGGTGCGCGTTTTCATGAAAAAACAGCCGCTTGCGCTTGTTTCTGGCCTTTTTGAACCAGATATTCGTGTTCAGGGGACTCAAAACTGTAGAATGCCGCAGAGAACTCTTTTTTTTTTTTTCGAAAAGTGTTTCAGCTTCCCTTTAACGTGCACCTAAATCTGAGTACACGGGTGTTTTGGCATTTCGCCCCCATCGGATCGAATCCCGGCCGCCGCGGCCGGGATTCGATCCCGCGACCTTGTGCTCTGCAGCCCAACACCATAGCCACTGAGCTACCACGGCGGGTGATGTACACGTAATAATGTTGCTCTGAGTGCGCCTATGTGTGCGCGCGTACTATGTCTTTATCTACAGTACGTTAGCTAATATGTAAATTCCGTGTGCGGGTGTGCGTGTGCGTGCGTGCTTCCGTTTTCTGTAATCTTATAGCGCCGTGCGCGAAGGCGCGTACATGTGTGAGGCCTGTGTTTACCGTTGTGCTAGACTCTAGGTATTCATTCGTCATAGCGCGCGCACCTCAGGTGCACACAAGACCATGGGTCTGAAAAAGGTACAGCACACGCGCGTACTACCGAGTGTAGCTAGTTAATTCATGCGTTTAAACTGGAGGACACAGTGCCGAACGCTGCTCACTTCGTCAACAACCGTGCACACAGCTGTGCCATGGGCAAGTACGAGGTCCGCGACGTGCGTGCCATGATACACTCGTGCACGTGTCGGCCGCTCACAGCTGGCGGCACTTGGCGTGAGAGCAGTGCTTCAGTGCGGCATCTGGCAGTATATGCATGTGTGTTTCTGCATTTATTCATTTATAATTTATGTGATCACACTGACCTTTTATTATTCGAATACGCAGCCTCACCCCTGGACCAGGCGTCCAGCACCACGGAATCGCAGAGTCGCAGCGACCATCAGCCCTGCTGAGTCATCAAAACTGCAGAGCCCGGTGGGATTAGATATGTTCATACATTGGCGCCGTCGTTCAAGAAGTACTGCTTTTGTATTCGACCCTTAAGGAAACGCGATTATTGACCGGGACGTTAAAAAGAAAGGAAGACCAGGACGCGAGATTGCGTGCGCGTTCTTTTGAATATCATTCGGAAGCGTATGCATGCGCAAGATAAAATGTCTACTGAGGACAGTTCCTCGTGTTCTCGTTGACAAAAAACATGTCGACGTGAGCACTACGAGCAGGGGAGGCTCGTCTGTCCGCACTATCTCGCGAATACACGACGGATAGCTGTGATCTCCAGAGGACAAAACAACAAGCAGCTGCCAAGTGCAGCAAACCCAGGCCGGGCTCCTTCGGAGAGCCTGTTCGAAACAACTTAATTGTCACCGCGACCGGCCCCGACGCGTATCTTCTGTGCAAACCACGACAAGCCATAATGATAGCGACAGCCACCATAAACGGTCCGTTCGGACCACGGCGGCAGCACAGCCGGTCGCCGCTGAGGGACCCGAGTCCGCCCAGACGACGACGTGCGACCGCTCCAGCGCGACACATTCAGCCGAGCAAGTTCGGGTGCGTCGACAACGGCAGCAAGCCACTTCGACTGCGCAAGCGCAGGGTATCATCCGTCAACGCAACCGCCATGGGGGCCGTCAAGTACAACGTGGACCAGTGGGTTGAGGCCAACAAGGCCTACTTCCTGCCACCCATCTGCAACAAGATGATGCACAGCGACGGTCAGCTCAAGGTCAGTGAAATTGGCACTCTCGAAAACCAGTTGCCCCGAACGGGCGCCCCGCCGGCAACGTGTCTTCCACCGCTTCACTTTTACGAGGTCGACCATCTGGCGAGAGAAGCGTGTTCTTTCAGCGATCGTATAAATGCAATTAAAAGGTAGCAGAAAAAGGATGCCCTTAAAATGAACTTCGCTTTTTCTTTTTTTCCAGCATGTGTAACAATATACGAATGCACCGTGCGCATTTTAATAATGGAATGCATATGTGTTGCCTATGGAAGGCAACTATTTCGCGCCATTGTATGACGCGGTTTATCGCACCACCCAAGTTTTAGCGACCCATAGAATATTACCCCCTCTCCTCAGTAACAGGCGCCTGAGGTATCGATATATTCTTGCCGCCATACTAGTAACTTCGTTTCGCACTCCTTCTGAAGGGTTTCGTGAGCGTCATCCGTTAAGTCAGGCCCTACATCACAGAGCACGCTTCCATTACTACCTTCGTGGAAATCTGACAAAGCAACAAAGCTAATTAACTGTGTGGCATGTGGCGGAATCATACACAAGAATCGGACTCCGAATCGAGTATACAAAATTGAGCATGCCGGTGTGCATTCAGAAAGGCCTGACAGCGCAAAAAAAGAAAAGAATGCACCAATCATAAGGACGTCAGGACCAAGACCGCGTCGAAAGCAATGTCTACCTTGCAGTCCCAATACTTGCTCCGCTAATTTCTATTATTATTATTATTATTATTATTATTATTATACTACACTGCTCTGCCATCAGATATGACACTTTTCAGTCTCTCCGTTACGACATTAAAGAGCGCCAAGCTTCTTAAGAGGGCTCACGTTCCTGCACAGGTGTTCTACGTGGGCGGTCCCAACGTGCGTCCCGACTACCACCTGGAAGAAGGCGAAGAGCTCTTCTACATGCTGCGAGGAGACATGTTGCTCAAGGTGGTCGAGCGCGGCAAGGCCAAGGACGTGGTGATCCGCGAAGGCGAGGTGTTCCTGCTACCCGGCAGGATCCCGCACTCGCCGCAGCGCAAGCCCAACACGGTCGGGCTCGTCATCGAGCGGGAACGGACGCAGCGAGAGCTGGACTGCGTGAGGTGCGCGACGACTTTGCTTTGTCTCGCAAACATCGGCGATGTTCCTTCGGCACGCGCTCACATGCCGCGCATTACAGCACATACATCAGCGTTCTTGAGCCCGTCGCGAGACACATGTGGAACAAACTGCCCGAGATATCGCGAGGAGATAATAATGGGGATATAAAAAAAAAGGCTGCCCCGCCCTTGTCGTTGCTTCCTGCAATCATCTGCGTCCGCATCGAACTTCTAAACAAGAGAGCGTGCAAGCGATTGTTCAAACAGAAATTGCAGCAGTTTAACGCGTAACCATCGCCAGCCGATTATTGCGATAGCAGTTATATACCCTTACACTCTAAAAACAGATAATCGTCATCTGTCTTGCCCGCGTTTCCTTTCTTTAACGCTGCGAGCCCGGTACTTCCCAGTCATGAACGGCATGCGCGTTATCAGTGTGACGCAGCATTCTCGACAGGAAAGTAGCGAGCGCCGAGTTTTCAAGAAAGGAAACGCAAGCAAGGCAGATGACGATTATTGTTGTGGGACAAATATACACCCCAAAGGGTGCAACCGTTTTAAGAGTGTACACTCTTAGAAAAATTTACACCGTTTGGGGCGTATCTTGTCCCACAACAATAATCATCTGTCTTGCCCGCGTTTCCTTTCTTTAACTCTGCGAGCCCGGTACTTCCCAGTCACGAACGGCATGCGCGTTATCAGTGTGACGCAGCATTCTCGACAGGAAAGTAGCGAGCGCCGAGTTTCAAGAAAGGAAACGCAAGCAAGGCAGATGACGATTATCGTTGTGGGACAAATATACACCCCAAAAGGTGCAACCGTTTTAAGAGTGTAGGCAAAAGTACACCCTTTGGGTTGTACATCTGCTACACAACGATAAACGTCATCGGCCTTGCTTGCGTTTCCTTCCTTAAAAACGCCGCGCCCGCTCCTTTCCTGTCGGGAATGCTATGTCATGCTGATAACGTGCTAGCCGTTCGTGACTTGCAAGTACCGGGCTCGCAGCGTTAAAGAAAGGAAATGCGGAGACGACAGATGACGTTCATCGTTGTGTGGCAAGTTACGACCCAAAGGGTGTAATTTTGTTTTAGACTGTACACTCTAAAACAAAATAGGAGGAAACAGCTTTATTAAATAGTAGAGGAAAGGGAAGGGGGAGCCAGGTGATGGGGAGAGGCTAGGTCGGGGCCCAGGGGGCCGTAGCTGTCGCCGCCCATTCCACCAGCCTGGACTGTGATTCTTGGTCGACACTTCTCAACGCTTTCTCCCATTCCTCAGGTGAGGGGGCATGTT
Organism: Dermacentor andersoni; assembly: GCF_023375885.2. Lineage (NCBI taxonomy): Eukaryota > Metazoa > Arthropoda > Arachnida > Ixodida > Ixodidae > Dermacentor > Dermacentor andersoni. The sequence continues at coordinate 89,609,806 of NC_092816.1, read as the reverse complement.
TAGCTTCGAGCTTAAACGTAAGCGGCCAGATTGGTGGCGCCAGCTGGTGCTGCAAAGCTCAACCATCTAAACACAGAGCCAATTACTGTTGGCGGCGAGCTCCACCACTGGAAAAGCTAGCGTCACCGTCGAGGCGTGACATGGCATGGGTGATCATGTGGACACAGCGGCCGCGTCGGCTGCTTCGGAAGCGCCGAAGTGAGCTGAAAAGTTTAAAGTCCCACCTGCGCCTCGGTTCTGATTGAGTGGTGGGACTTTACCGCCTTGGGTGTCTGCTTGAAAACATTTGAAAGTACTATAATAGGTAGTGGCTGCCAATGGAGGCGTGCAGCATGGTAGTTCGGTGCAGCAGTGCCGGACGTACGCAACGGAGCCCGGTGTCAGCCTTATTCACACGTAGCCGCAGGGCAAGGAGCTGCGTGAAGCTTGGCTGGCGAAATTTAGAACCGACAGACAGCCATCGGCTACAACTCGGGTATGCAGCAAGCACAGACGCGAGGAACATTTCTGCTACGGCGCCGGGACGGCGCGATGTTGGATGAGTAGCAGAAAACGCGCACTGAGACGCTCGCCTGCGCCCGCTGCCCGGTTAATGTCATGACGGTTTGGTCTATGAACTTGTTGATGCTAGATACTGGCAAGTTCACTGGAACGGAAAGGGAGCGGTAAGACGCACATTATAAAAAGGTACGGTATATGGTCATGTTTGTGTTATGAATTAAATTAATGCACTGGATTACGAAAATCAAGCAGAGGGAAATCGCACGCTGAAAAGACCGATAAACATACAGTGCGACGCAACTTGAGAAATAATATTGAAATGTCCAGCAATTTAGAAGAAGAAAAAAAGATTGAATCGTCGCGACGGCATATCACAGTCGCCGTAGCCAGGCATCGAAGTTATTTTTTGAACAGTTCTGATAGCGTCCACGCAACAATGGTTGCTAGTGTACTGTCAAATGTTCATATGCTGCGGCCTAAAGCTCACGGCATGGTGCGAAAACGCGCTCACAGCGAAAGCCAAACATTGTGCACGGACATGCATGCAGACGCGCAGTTGGTCGCTGCGAACCCGTGCGATCACTGCATTGAGGCTTCATTTTGTTAAGCCCCATTTGGTTATACAGACAGCCCACTATAAGAACGTATTTCACATAGTTTACTTTCAGCAATTGTCTACCTTTAACGCAAAAGCCGGTTCGGGAGACTCCATCGCGGCGACCGCGCGCAGTGGCGTTCGCGTATACTGTACGTATTCGGTAAAGAGATAGCATCTGTAAACGATTCTGTGCTTTCAGTTTGCCCAAGATTATTATATCGACAGTCGAAAACTTCCCTCGTTTGGAGAGTACCTGCATAAATGTACAGGAGGGCTGCCGCGTGGTGTTTTTATTGAGCGCCGTAAGTGAAACAAACCTATGAGAAGCGCGCTGCGTGACCCCTCATACTACGCAAGTGAGGCGCTTCCGACAGATGGCGACTCCGTAACCCCTCGCCGCCAATATTCTTAGCTGGGGTGTAAATTTTCGACAGCTGCGTAATTGTGAACATAATTACGGCTCTGCCGAAAATTTGCACCAGCAGCGAAGCAGAATAAAGTAGGTTACTGCAATTTTAGCGCTGTGTCTGGTTGAGTTGTTGATTTGAGCATAGGCATTTACATTTCATGCAGGAACACTGAAACGTCACACAGTACTAAATTTCTTAACCTTGAATTTGCAAGTTTCATTTAGCTATTGTGTAAAGGTGTTTTCTTTTTTTTTGCGCTCGAACTAGCATGCAGTGCCCGTCAGATTCTTGAAACTTTTTAAAGGTGCAATTTTCATGAAGTATCGCATATGTATGCTTATGAGCTGCGGATGTTATTTACTTCCTTGTGGCTTCCCTTGAAACAGCATCATGAGTTTTTGCTCTTTACTGTCAACATTCTGCAAGAGGCCTCAGTTGCAGGTAGTCGTTACCTTCGGTGAACGAATTTGTTTGGTGCCTGCCATTGGCATTGCCTAATGGTAGAGTGGGCACACATTTATGAGCTAAATGTGGGGCTATTAGCAGCTTTTTTCTCGATTTGGGAGGTCAATGAACGGTACCAGTATCTAGTCTAGCCAGTAAGCACTAGCCTCTTTAGTTCCATGATACTAATAAACATTTTCCGACAATCCCTAATTCATGTGAGCTTCCAAAGGAATGGAACATTGGGAAGGTGGTTCAAACTTACAAATCTGGTCCCAGAAATTCAGCTCTTAATTATCCTCCCATATCCCTTACAATAGCTGCTGTAAATTATTAGCGCATGTAGTTTTCACGAATGTGGCTAGCTTTCTAGAATCCAACTCATACTTTAATAACAGCCAGCATTGTTTTCAAATTCAAATTCAAATTCAAATTCATGTTTATTTACCAGACAATACGCTGGAAGGTCCGCTGGGCTAAAAGCCGTAAAAACGGCTTGACGGGGCCCAGGTAACCGTTACATGGCAGCGGCTATACAAGGTGCGGAGGAAAAGGACTAAGATACACTGTTACAAAGGCAAAAATGAAAAAGATGCAGAATACATTGCGTAATATAACATTCATAAATCACACAAATACACTTGAAATACGATGCACATGAAAATGCATATGCATTTCATGCATATCATATTCCTGCGAAAATCATATTCCTGCGAAACATATCTAGTATCATTCACTCATGAACTGCATCGAATCCTGGATCGCTCATCGTGCGCTGACTGTGTCTTCTTCGATTTTAGTAAAGCATCTTAAAGTATGCCATAAACTACTACTCTTTAAACTAAGCTTGCTGAATATCGACCTTAACCTCCTAAAATGGATATAGAGAAAATTTCCTTACTAACTGCTTCCAATTTGTTACTGCTAACGGTCGTAACCCTCCACCCACCGAAGTTTGATCGAGTTTACCACAAGGGTCTGTGCTGGGACCACTATTATTTCTTATCTGTAATAATGATCTGATTGCTAAAATATCTTCTAATATTTGTTCGTAGATGATTGTGTTATCTTCTGGGAAATTAAAAGCACTGATGATACTATAACACTCCAAGCTGATCTGGATAATATAGATGAATGGTGCGGTAAGTGGCTAATGGAATTAAATATTAACAAATGCAAAATAATGCGCATATCCAGATCTAATTGTACTTCTAGCACCTGCCATATGAACGTTCCTAGATTTCATCATGTCATATAAATATATTGGTATACACATTAAAAATAACTTAAATTGGACCATTCATATACAGTACGCCATTAATAATGCTAATCGCATGCTCGGGTACTTACGGTGCACCTTTTTCAAAGCACCAACTACTTTAAAGTTACAGCTTTACAAGACTCTAATACGCTCGAAACTTGAACATGCATCTGCAATATGGGATCCCAGTCATGTTAATCTCATTAAGTCACTTGAACTAGTACAAAGTAACTCTACCCGTTTCATTCTTTTTAATTATAAACATGCTGTGAGTATAACCTTAATGAAAACTAACCTAGCACTTATTGCACTTGCTAACCGCTGCAAAATAGCCTGTCTTTCGCTATTTCATAAAATTTTTAATCGCACCACGCTTCACAATGACTTCAGCCTGCGGCCTCAGTACATTTCAAACCACATTGATCATCGCAGTAAGGTAGGAATTGATTGATGTCACACAAAGTCTTTCTTTCAGTCTTTCATCCCCCGTACATCTCAGGAATAGAACCACATTTCCTCAATTATCGTAGCCATCACCGATCACAAACTTTTACGCGAAACATTAGCTAACATTGTATAATGAGGAGAATCATTGTATTAACAGAACTGACTGCACTTATTTGTTTGCTTTACACTACTCTGTAACCACTCCCCTCTTTAATGCCACATGGCCCTGAGGGTACTTTAAGTAAATAAATAAATAAATAAATATTCAAGTTGCAAATAGGCAACAGAAAAAAAGAATGCCACTAGCAAACCTAGAAAAAAAAACTTGCAATCTAACATAGCCTTCGTAAATAACTGCAAGAATGCGGCAATCCGAAACATCAACTGACATTAATGCCATTCAAATTGTGCAACATGATTTTCAGCTAAGTAGGAACCCTTCAATCATATAATAAGATCACTTGCCCAACCAAAATAAAGTGATGCTGTTGCTGCCATTCTTGCAAACACGAACTGCCACCACTTCTGCCAAAAATTTCAAAATCGACATAAAAGAGCACAAAGAGGCACCGTTGCATGTGGCACCACCTTTGCTACCGGCACTGTGCTTGAATAAAGCTGTCTAATATTTTCTCATGCTTACTTCACTTTAAAACAAGTTTAATGCACAGCTATGTTTTTTGAAAAAAATACATCTTATTTTGTTACTTGCTCTTTATTTTAATGTTAAACAACCCCATTGCAGGCTGCAAGTTGTAGCATGCTATCAATGTGGCGCAAGATTTGATCCGGTGAACGTGCGCGCTTCAAAACATGTGCAGGAACTCTACAAAGAATTGGTTCCATGCACTCCATTTATGGTGCTGATTACACTACAAGGGGTTTATACGCCCTATACACGCAACTATATCCCCTCACCTTTTCCAAAGCATGCCGGCAACTTCCTTGCTAGGTCTAAGGTTCTACTCCCACCAAAGACCGTGGGTTCGACTTCGACCAAAGGTCGTGGGTTTGAGTGCCCTAACTCTATCTTAGTTAACTTCGCCTTCGCTAACACCAAAGGTCACGGGTTTGTAGCCTTATTGTACTTTTCGCGTTGTCAATGCGTTTTTGCTTAAGGTCGGCTGACCGATGAGACATATAAGGCTTTTGCTATAATAAATGCCAAGGTGTTAAACAGGTGCACCACTGCACCATATAGCACAGTATATAATGGCACCTGTATTTCACTCTGACGGTGTTCTCGTATGTCTAGGTTCTATCTTGATGACAGCTGTCAAGAAGTTCTGTACGAACGCTGGCTCCAGTGTGATGACCTGACGCAAAAGCTAGCGAACCTGCTCAATGAGTACATGGCCTCTGAAGAGCACCTCACCAGAAAGCCTGGTCCAAAATCCTTCCTGAGGAAACCAGCCTATGAGCCGGATAGCAGCGTGAACCTGGAAGCGCCCTTCAGCCTCAACCAGTGGCTCGATGAACATGGGGCTCAGCTGGACCACAAAGGCGGCAAGAGGTCAGAATGCATTACACAGTAAAAACGGCCTGGCAATGTTTGGGAACAGCGTGAAGTGTAGTTAGTGCTCATACAAACACTGACCACCATGCAGGTACCGGACATTTTAGTTGGCGAAATCAGATGCCTATAGCCGACAGTTCAATGTAGTCACGAGCAATATAGTACAGCAGGATGGTGTCTAGTAATCGCTGGCCATGGGGGTCAAAATGTCCAATTCATGTTTAACACCAATAATGGTACCCGATATGTGGTCATTTGACAAGAATGCAGAAATTGCCCTCTTTGCGTGAATGTGTGGTGCGTCTGCTCCCCACTACTCCATGGCAGTAAGTTCCCTCCCACCATGACATGCTAAATACGTATGCTAGTTCTTGCCAGATAATCAAAGCTAAGCATCATTGTGGTTGGTCAGTATTTGGGAAGACCACCACCAAGAAATGCAGAGGAACAGTCCAGGTGTATGTCGTGGGTGAGAAAGTTATCTGCTGCAAACAACGTCCCCATCACTTCCCAGCCTTAATGAGCATTCTTTCCAATGTCTGACAGGCACATAAAGTACCTTAGTGTCTCGACACTAAACACACTGTGGTTAAAAACGCGACGGGAAAGACATTAACAGGCAGCAGGAGTGCCAAGAAAATTTGAGCAAACCCACCCACAAAATCTGGACAACAACACTACCTAGAATATATAAGACCTCTGCATGCTCAAGGAACATGTGGCCAACTGCGATGGCCAGTGCGCCAGCACTATGCAGCCAGTGCGTGGGGTCACGTGCCTATTGGTGGCCACATCGTTCCTGTGCCATTTCTTTGCCGATCAAAAGCGCCATGAAGACATCCATCACCAGAGTGGCAGTTTCGGTACATTGGTATAAGAACTAAAGAAGCGCGAACTGGACACAGACAGAAAAGGGCATGCGCACACACACAGGTGCTCACTGTTCGCATCTAATATGTACCTCCTACATGCGTTTTGCCCGGAATTAAATGAAATAATAAATAAATAAATAAATAAATAAACACATTATTTCATTTATTAAGCTCAAGTAATTTCCCCTATGTTGTCCTTGGTGTCAGTGTTTGTTGGCTTCTCATGATATGACTTATAAAAATCGGGCCCCTCGGTTAACCCCCTTTCTTCGCACTCATACTTATGACATTTAAGCCTTACATTTAATATTCCAGTGCTCTATTATGAGCAAAGATTCTTTTGCATTAAAGATGCACTAGTTCTTTTGTTTGTTCCAATAAAGCAAGCTAAGATCAGTAGAACTTGCAATGTTAAATTGAATCAATCAGTAATGTTCCTGGAGAAGCAATCTCAGTCAATCAATTTTGGAGATACCTTCGCTTTCCCGTCACGTAATGTACGGCGCAGTACCTCACAGGAGCGACAGAGGCTTTGCTGGGTAGCTTAGACAATCAGCATCAGCTGAATGCGATATCCTTGAAAGTGAGCGAATAACAATGATACTCCTGCTTATAAATTCTTAGTAATGGCAACATTCGAGCGACAGGGGCTCATGCTCAGCAAGCCCGAGAACACTGTGGCTACTGTGGTGGACACTACGATAGTGCGTGCCTCACTGCATGCTCAATTTTGTCAGTATACAAACGTTTTCTGCAATGTATACAATACCGAGTCACACGTCAAAAGTAGTGCCGGCATGTCTCATGGGAGGGGGGGGATAGGCAAGCCTCCCCCTCTTCTGAATTTGCCATTCCATCAATTTTTTCCACTCCTGCGAGTATTTGTTTTCTGCACTCGCAAAGTAGAACACTGTTATGCGTCTGCTCTTAATATCCATTCCTGGTTTACACATTCACGATAAAGAACAGTGAGTGTGCTCCCATGTTTCCTCCATAATTCATTTTTCTCCCATTTTTGAGATATATCAACACTTGAGTTTGCAGTGCACTTGCAAATTAGCTTTGGAAGAGGTAGCCAGTGAGCAGGTTCCCAAATTCAAACCTACATGCAGGGATCTGTTCGGGCCGGGCCACCAGTCGACCATCGTGATGCTCGGCAACGGAACCCATGGGACACAGTGTGCTGGCACGGAGACCTTCCTCTGGCAAGTCAAGGGATCGGCCAGCATCAGCGTAGCCGGCAGTGCGTTCCCACTGGCCGAGAACGACACCATGCTCGTGCCCACGCCCGGGCAGTACACACTTGTGAACCAGCCTGGCGGACGCACTCTTGCTACCAGCATGCCACCAAAATGCATCTTGTGATACACCACCACCCCTAAGTGACCCCTCTAGTATGTTAGCGGGGACATCGGAATCACTTTGCGAGTGGGCAGCAGTGGTAAGCGCCCTGCAACAGCCACTAGCTGTGCCATCTATTCAGTGTGTCGGAGAAACTGCAGCCATTCCCCAAACTGAGAGAAAGTGGCCAGGTGAATTGCAAAGCATCTCGCCTACCCTCATTTTCAATGCCACTATACCAGGTCATCCAATCTCAGTAGCAAACAACTCATTAGCATTCAACCACGAATTCGCACATATGATCTTCACATTCAACTTTATGAATAAAGACATGGCCACTATAAAACTTCTGGCACATATTTTATCAATGAACTGTCAATCTGCAGGTGTCTTTATGAATTTTAGCTGCTATGAGCATTAAAATACTAAAAAATTATGCAGATCTCATGAACTGCTTGGATGGATGTTATGCGAAGAATTTCTATGTAGCTGGCTAACCAGTACCACTTGGGATTCTACAAAGTTTTACCTGATGGACAAACAGGTTTCGCATAACGTGAATGACCCTGCAAACTTGGGTAGCCCCAGAGTAGACGGTACAAACCATATTTCTTGCGACAATCATCGGGCCTATATTATTAAAAATGAAAATCTCGCATCTCGTATTATCTCGACAAAACAAATGTGGTAGATTTAAGAGCTGCAAAAGAAACGCAACCACTTAGCAATGCATTTTGGCAGGAATTTTGATTTTAGAACATTTACAATTTAGAATGAATTTCCCACCATTGCTGCTGAAAGCAGCACTTTAAGAACCTACAATATTTGAACACAACAATCTCATTTGACAGAGAATGCATCAATATTTTTGTAAGAGGCATTGAAGGCATTTGGAGTTATCTGCATCCTCAATCATGTGCTTACTTAACAAGGTTACTTTAGAAATTTACCCGCACACTATTACTACATATAGAAAGCAATATTTTATAAACGGAACAAGTTGTAAATGTCTTTTACCAGTATGGGCTATTGTGTGCCTTCTGTAATAATGAATGTATAGGACTGTTCTGGTTCAAGTGTATGATTTTTGTACAGTGACGATACAATGTACAGATGTGTATGAAGCATTTTAGTTGACAAATAAAGGTCTTGCGCAATAAATTGCTTTTCATCCCAAGAAATTTTGTGACAAGCCTGAGGAATAACTGACATGATTGATCATGCTAAGTCATGACATTACATTGTGCAATAGCATTCTGGTCAAATGGTATGCAGCTGACAAGTCCTGTCCTTTTATAAGGAAAGAATCATTGTGTACAAGAACTGCTGCGTGTAAAAAGTGATTTCATCTTTGCAATTAACGAGCAGGAAAGTGAGAATAAGTGGAATCGTGAGCAGGGTGTTGCAATGTGCACTTTAAATGAGTTCTAAACTTTAGAGGGAGCCACGGAACTGTGCTAATTCAAATGTCTCGAGGCCAATTCGAGGCCAATTCAACTTTTCAGTCAGACAGAGCTAACATAACAAATGAGCTAGTAAAAGCCAATAACTGTCACATTATGGACATACCAAGTTCATTGGAACTGAAAGCAACAAATTTCACCCTCAATTGAAAAAAGAAAGAAAAGTTGGAAGGCAATTCAAGCTCCAGTTGAAGTCGCAAGACAGCCTTCCCGATCGATTTGGGGATCAGATGGAGGTGGGGTCACTCGCCACCGTGCTGTATCGTGTCACCTCTCACGGGAGGGGAGCAGAAAGAGCGTTGCTAGTTAAGCGCAATGCTCTTGATTGTCGCAGTCGCTAGGTAGCCTAATGAATCAAATTTTCATAAAGTGATGCAATGCTGATCAGCATTGCACTTTGCCTTCTCGGACGGTGTTCTAACTACACTGATATGGGTGCTTGTGCTCCCGTGCATGTTTGAGTGGATCCATGACAAACTGTGGTGAGCCTTTATTTTTTTTTGTATCAACTTTGCCCTTTCTGCTGCTTAACCCATAGAATGTGGTTGCTACGTAGCTGGACGGAACCACGGTAATGTTGTTTGCCATCGCTTGGAGATACTCCCATTATTTTGTGCATACCACCTAACTAGATAATTAGTGTCAATTAATTAATCAACTTCTCAATAATTAAAATTAAAATTAAAGTGTAGATTAGAAAATTGTAGAGCAACATGAGAAACTCCCGGTATGGCTTTCTGTTGCTCAATAGGTGCTACATAAGAGTGTTTTTACGAGCATGAAAGAAGCTCGCGAATACATGCACGCCTCGATTGGTCAGCCATGCATCAATTTTGCATGTGTTCGTAAGCTTTTGAACGCTCGGAAGAACACTTTAATCTAGTACCTATTGAGCAACAGAAAGCTGTATTGAAAGTTTGTCATGTTGCTCTACAATTCTTTAATTCAAATTTTTCATATAGTTATAGTGACTAAGAAGTTTATTAATTAAATAACACAAATCATCTAATTAGGCAGAATGCAAAAAATTATCTGAGTATCTCCAAAGTACGGCAAACAACATTACTTTGGTTCAGTCCAGTTACATGGCATTTGCATATTTTTAATGTTTCGCTCAAGTTACATGAAACACCCTGTATATTTACAAATATATCTGCCAAAAAAATGACGCCGAAACCTGAGGAATAGGCAAAGAAAAAAAAAAGCTTCACTTTAAAAGTGGCCTGACGATATAATGACTTGGCAATGACACCCAGCTGAGTAATGGGATGGACGGATGGACACAGCAAAAACTATTTTGAGCTTTTACAGTAAAATGTTATGCAGATTGGTGCAATTGAACGTCACGCAGAAACTCCAGTAGCTCCCAGCAATGGCAGTTTGTATGAATCACATTGACATGCATACTTCTTCATCTTTCTCCGGTGACAACTTTTCACCGGCTAACAAACGTGAAACATTATGGCTTGGCGTAGATTGTGCCTGCACGTATCAGAAGTTTCTCTAATGTTATCAATAGTTCTAACCATTGTTTGTTGTCGCCGAACCTTTTGTAATCTGATTTTATGCACGAGGCAAATTGTGTAGTACTTTCCAGAAGCCACGCGGGCACCAGTGATTATGCTGGAACCTTCGACGAGTCATGTGTAACAACCAATGAGCTTGACCCACTGATCAGATTTCGCCATTAGCCGACTTTGCTCGCCGCCATCGTGCTTCGAGTGTCACTTGCTTTTGTGGGCACTGGTTCACCCAATAAAAAGTTAGCTTTGTGATTTACAGTTTTGCTGGTGTTTTCTTCACCGTCACTACAACGCGACAATATGCGGGAGTCAGTAGGCCAATTTTATTTGCGCTTGAAAAGCATGTGTGCTTTTGACATGGCTGCAACGTGTAGCCATTGGTGCCCAGCATGAAGCCTTTGGAACAGGGCAAATGCCAGCAGTATGCAGAACTGCAGCTTGACCTAGAGCAATCAAGTGAACACGCACAAAAGTGTGAACATGCACATTCTTGTCCTTACGGCTTCTGAATAGCTTGGGACCCACTAATTATCTGCTGGTTTGAGTGCTGTTATGTTAATGTATACGCAGCATTCACATCTTTGCTAAATTCCTTTTCATATCCCTGAGCGCTACATTAAAGGGGCCCTGAAACACCTTTTGAACATAGTAAAAAAAAACATTGCCAATTTGTTAACGATGCTCCCGTGAACATGCGAGCCAAATATTATTGCACTGCATGCAGCAGGGAATTTACAATCTTGTCTCAAAAGCAGTGAATAGACACTTGCTCTTGCATCCGCAATGTTGTCATCGAAAGTTGATCGAAACCAGTTGGCCTACCAAATCTATTGGCTGATTTCTTGATCGCGAGAACATTCTCAGCAATACATAATTGCTAATTTTGAGTTAAATAAATGGAGCATGTATATGCCTGCAATCTCAAAACGACAGAAAAGTCATTTCATCTTTGCAGTGCACATAGATGCATCTGCTGCGAGTGGCCTCCTAGATAGAAGTTATGTGATGTGTAGTGTAGTCTATCACTGCCGCCACGGGGTGCTGCGTGAGCCCTTCCACCATGACACTCAAGCTTTGGCCGGGGCTTTGCCCTTTTGGCTTCTGCGCTGTGTAGCTTCCAGTGCACTAGCCGAGACAAAAAGAGAGAGGAAGCTAGGTATCAATGCGATAACTCCACTTGTAGTTGAAGGAGGGTTCTAAAAGCTTTTGTGGCTTGAGATTGGTGGGACAACATACTTTAATAGTGAGGCCATTCTATGATTAGTTAGAAAAGCATTTCAGAGCCCCTTTAACATATTCTACAAAGTGGTGCTAAAGTGGTTCCAACAAGCTCTTGCAGAACCATGTGAATCTTGCAGAGGCCTAATAAGCACCAAACTTCACCAGTCAGTGGGCATAAATAAAGCAACGAAAACAATATTTGGCCATTCCAAATCAAGTCAGAAATCCAGTTCCTAACTTTGCATTTCTGGGACAGGCATTCTAAGCCATGACATCACAAGCTAGCATGTATTCAGTGGAGCTATTCGTGCTCATGGAGCACCCAGAAGGACATGTTGAAAGACAAGGAAGAGGACGTATCGGGCAACGATTACTTACCACTCTCTTACCACATTCAATGTCCTAATACTAGAAAATGGAATCGAGGCTGGAGTTACACGAAAAGGTGAGCTTAGAAACTTTGCAGGCATATAGGATTACTGAAGTGGATGCTCGGGCAAGTTGGTACGATATACTTGGAATTTGAAACATCGTGGAAGATGGAACACCAGTAAAAGAAGGACACAGACATGGCATTTGCTCACAAGTATATAAAACGCAGTTGTGATGAATAAACCTTGTTGTGAGTCAGCATCGTGTCTGTCTGTGTCCTTCTTTTACTGGTGTTTAGTCTTTTGCACCGCTTTAAATTCCTAATATAAGATTGGTTTGGCTGACGTAGGACAGAGGTAAATGGAGAACTTTGAGAGAAGCCTTTTGTCTTGCAAATGATTTGAATTAGGGTGATGACAAGATGATGTTCATGATATTCAATAGTACCAGCGTAAAACCCACCAAGAAGTGACAGGAGAAAGAAGCGAACTGCTGAAGTTGCAGCTTGAAACGTGTGCCAACATCTCCAAATGGTGAATAGCCAAATGGAGCAAGGCAGAGGCCAGCTACAGTCTTGACTATCTGCCATTACAGCCACAGTCCACAAAAGACTCCAAGGCACAGACCAGTCATCGTGACTTAAGTGACGGTAGAGAAAACACATATGTTAATGACGAATCAGCAGTATTCAATGCTTATTCCACATGGTTTGGGTATGGGACAGCCACTTCTCTTTGATTATAAAAGTTATATGCAATTTCTCTTCTATCACAACAGTTACAAAGGCGAACTGCTCATTTTGAAAAAAATTACTATAGAAATTCGCACAGTTTATATGGGTATTCAAAAGTTGTATTTGCATTCAACTCTGTCTCAAGAAACATTATTCAAAAATTGCAACTTGGTCTAAAATTAAGCAGCTTTTATGGAAAAGTGTCACAACATTGCCATTATAAAAGCTGCCTAATAGTTGTTTTTTCTTACTACAGCATGTAACTAGGCTCACAAACTAATAAACTTGCTTTTAGAATAGATAGGATTCTTCTAGGAGCCATGCTACAGTTTCTCAACAAAATCAAAGTAAGTATGAAAATATGCTAGTGTTCCAAAATGGGCATGCCAAAGAACAGACTGCACTTGAAAATGCTGGCAGCACCACTTTCTAAGGCACTTGCCATCAGCTTTCAAGTCATTTCCAATGCATAGGATGAAAGGGGAGATTCTTTCATAAATAAGTTCATTTATATATTCGCCAGTCATTTATATAATTCACCAGGACCCTGGCGTATACACAGCATCTATGTACACACCAACAAGGAACAGTATTTTTTAACAATCTGGGAATATGGACGCAACCGAAGTGCGGTGAACAAAGCAAGGATGTCGCATCTATCTGTCTTGCCTCCGTCAAAGCTTGAAGCCTGAATGAATGGCTGCAACTCCATTCATCAGATTTTCATAGGTGACTTCCCTGAAACCTGCTGCCTGGATCATTTCCTTGAACAGCTCCTGCATCCAGTCACACGCACACAAAAAAAAGAGAGAGAGAAATGATTAGACGCAATATGCACAGACAAGGTTGCCTCACTTTTCTTTTATAACTAAAAATGTACAGTCTCCATCATACTTAACCCAAAATACCCCTTACAAGCCAACTGCACCTAAACTTCACAGTGACTAATTTAGTTATAAATGAATAGTATATGCAGTAGAGCTCCTTTCATGCTGTATTTGCATGATTCTAATGTGCACTTTTTGTAATAAAAGGTGCACATAAATTTGCATGTGTGTTAATTGTAACTAATCCTACTCAACATAAAAAATGAAGCCATTCTAACGAAAAAAAAAAAAACTGAATGCAAGGTCGCTAGCCATTCTGCTATCGATCTGATCTGAAGAAAATGACTGTTGGAGACATCGCAAGTTGGGTCCATGGCATGTGGAATCCCCTCTCGCAGACGATGGCTGCATGTGTCTCCAAAAGTGAGGCATTTCTAATGCATTAAATGGAACTGAAAATGACTTTCCGTGGTTGGTAGACAAGGAAAAGGAGTTGTTAAACTCCAATAGCCACTAGTTGCTAATATTCAGCAGTGCGCGTGTCTGTGTGCCTTTGTATGCTCTAAAATATTGCTTCAACATGGTACGCATTGACTCAGGTTTCATCACATGATGTGTGCGGTAGAATTAGCACCAAGTTACTTTTTAAAAATATTGCAGCAGTAATATAACTGCACATTAGAATCAGTGATGCAGTAGAATCGTGCAAATACGGTTTGTTCATTTAGAGGATTGCGAAAAAAGAATATAGGTATGATCCGGGAAAACATACCATCCGATAAGGCTTGCAGCAGCACTACTGATATGACAAAGAGCTACCCTCACACAAAACCTAATTTGAAGTTAAATAGCAAGTCATGGAACTTTTTATTACCCTCTCAGTAAAGCTTGGTATTGTTGAACGTTGAACACCTTTTTTGGAGTAGATGTAACCACGAATCAGGCTAAATGAAGCTTGTACTGTCCATTTGGAATTTTGGCCTAACCGTCAATAACAACAGCTTCTTTTCAAGCACTCACAGCGCATTGTCAGTTTCAACGTAGTATCACATTTTGAAGTACCAGCGCAAAGTATCCGAAGGTCACAAGACAGTGTTTATAAATATGAGTGCAGGGCAACTTTCGTCCACCTCTTCTTGGCTTTCGTATGCGCAAGCCGTGTTGAGATCAATGACCGATGACCATCTTGGCAAGGCAATGGTGATCAGTGTCAACGTGGAGATTAGAAATTTCACATTCTTCAACTGTTGACATGCTGGCTAAGAATATGCCACCTGGAAGCACTTAAGGTCCAAGTTGAAGTTAAAAAGTAGGAAAAAGGCGCTTTTGTTCATGACAGTCACAGCTATTAGCCCCGAGACCTTTGAGTGGCACTCTCTTGCATGTGGCACCAATGAGGGGATTGCACTGTCGCGCATGCACTTGCTATGTGAAGGCAACTTGAACCTACTGGCCAACGTGCTCTGCTCGAGTGTCTGAAATGTGAGTCTGCAGGTTTGTAGAATAGTATGTATGAAATGTTCCAGGACAGTATTCCCTGCAAAATTGAGCAAAATTGCCATCGTCACCCCGCTTAGGGTGGATTGCTCCACGTGTCGTCCGCTAGTCATCAGTGTGTACCCTTGTGTGTATGGCAGTGGTTTATCATCATTGCTGTCCTACAGTCGTGGTGCATACATGATGATTTGTCAGACTGTTTTTGATGATGAACTGCAGCATTTGGCTTTCAGCTACAGTGTCTGCACTGTAATAACTGTTTCTGTCTGCCTAGCATGTGCTGCATGTTTGGTCGCCCTCTGCATTGGCCACAGATATTACAATTTTGTTTCTGCCCAGCGCGTTGAGCATATCACGAAGGACGTTTGATGCCATTCTCAGGAAACTATGTCATCGCTGCGGCGCACTCATGCATGCACTGCTTTAATGGCATTGCAGCAAAATGCACTCGAAAATGTGTGATAGAAGGGGAGACAAAAATCTTGTGTAGTCTTGTGCTGCAATGCTGACTTTCGCAAGATAACTTTAATGAAACTTGATTACTTTCATCATGACGCAGCTTGCCTCTGCGTGTTAGTAGGCCTAGCGTAAAACTTCCTTTTTTTGCTCCTGCCATGGTTAACAGGCACATTTTGCAGGTGAGATTCGTCCAGCGATGAGAATTCGTGTTACCGCATAACAAAACAAGCAGCAACCATTGCTTAGGCCACCGTTTTCAATATATTTTGTTCTGTGAATGCAGCTAGATGGTGATCAGCTCCACATAGAGCCTTCAAAGTGTTTCTTCAACTATTCACAAGTTGCCTCTTGGGTCATGCTGTGAGTGCCCACGGCATCAGCCCCGACCCTTCGAAGCTACAAGCTTTAGCAAGCATTCCGCCTCCTAAAATGACGAAACAAAGTAAACGCTTTTTGGGGTTTCACTTCCTACTTCCGCCGTTTCGTCCCTGGTTTCACTGCTCACGCTGTGCTCCTCAGTGAACTTCTGAAGAAAAAATCGGGAGTGGCATTGGGGCACCGACCACGAATCAGCGTTCCAGAACATTAAGGCAGGCCTGTCAACTCAACCAACACTCGCACACTATCAAAAAGACGCCCTTAGCATCATCCACACTGACCCAAGTGGTCTTGGCCTTGGGGTTCATAAACAAGAACACTGAGAATCTTAGCTTTGCTGGGCACTTGACTGAAAAAGTATCTGCAGTGCTAAACACACACATATTAACACACGCTAAGCACACACACAATGGCTCAATAAAATGTTGTTATACTTTCTTACTTTTCTTTCTTTCTGTAACATAATATTTCATTGTGCTGATAATGTGAGTTTTCGGAGCTGTTTCCGGTAGTCTGAAAGTAAGCTGAACTGAAATAGTCTGACGTTAACCTAAACAAACAAAATGTTTGCATTAGAAAGTTGTCATGAGATTTATTTGCAAGAATATAGTGAACGGCACGCATGACGATTACGAAACGTGATAGACAGTGGCGTAACTAAGGTTCGAGATAAACCGCCTGTCAGTAAAATCATGAGATCTTTCTTGTCAGTAAAGGTTTTATGCATGCAACACCAAGTGAATAGAATTATGAGTGAAATGTAAAATTTGAGAAGGCAAAAATATGGTTGATATTATTTTTTGGCGGGTAATCTGCATAAGATGCGCTAAAAGTGCTAGTTGTGCCAACAATAATAAGTAACTAATGAACTACTGAATTGAGTAACGCTGAGTGTTTATGTAACTAAGTGTAGGACCTATGCGTTGAACCAGGATAAATGTAATGTGACAAATATTAAGGAAGTAATGCCTGAAAAACTAAGCAAAGTGAAAAAGACTGCCCATTTGGATCAAATTTATTTGGAAATGAGCCGTATATTAAAATATATTGCATCAATTTCTTTTGTCCTAGTTCGCTGCACATACCCCTATGTGAGGAATGAATGTGGAAAATTTCATTTGAAAATACGTATTCAGAAATATCAAAGTTTGCATAACATGAGGTTACATAACATAAACTAACAAATGCACGACTAAGTACCGAAATACCTGGTAATGTTACAAACCACAGAAAATGAAAAAAAAATTTATTTTGGATAATATTTATATAAATGGAATAGTACTGATTTTCAGAAACAATACAATGTGGTTTCAGTTTTGCAATATTAGAGTATTGGTAGGAAAACTCGCTGCAATTCCCAAACTAATTATGATAGGAAGATAACTTCTTTTGCAATACGTTCCTCAATGCTTGGGCATACATAAAATTTAAAATAAAGAAATCAACCTTGTGCAAAAGAATTGACTTTTGAATGTGGTCTTCCACATTAACGCTCATCTAAATCTAACTACATACGAGTGTTCTTGCATTTACTCTTCTATCGAAATGTGGCCACCGTGGCTGGCACCTCAAGCTTAGCAGCACAATGCGACTGCCAGTGGGCAAACACATCCAAGCAGTTATATGGAAGATATATATACAGGGTGTTTCACCGAACATTTTCAAAAATCTTTAAAAGTTGCCTGTGGCAGATATCACAATTCTAGTTCATGAGCTGGTCTACTCGAAGCAAGGGACAATACTTGCACAAAAAATTGAGATGCGAAATCGACTAATTCATAAAAATTTGCTAACTAAGCTTCTAACTAATTACATTATGGCCCATATTTCAATTTAGAAATTCTAGCCGTGGAGCTCGCTAGGCAGATCCACTTGGAACAAATTTTCAAGATGACACCAGTTTCGAGATATAATTTCCTGAACATTGCAGAGAAATGCATTGGCATTCCAGTTAATTTGTTAACAAAACGTTGTTTCATGTACTGAAGCACACAAGTAACTAGAACGCCAATGCCTTTCTCCACAAAGTTCAAGAATTTGTATCGAAACTGGTGCCGTCCTGAGAATTTGTTCCAAGTGGATCCGCCTTGCGAAGTCCACTGCTACAATTTGTAAACTGCAATATGAATCATAATATAATTAGCTAAAAGTTAATTAGTGAATTCTTGTTAACTAGACAATTTTGCATTTCAATCTTTTGTGCAAGTAGTGTCCGCCGCTTCGAGTAGACCAGCTCACAAACTAGAATTGAGCTATCTGCCACAGGAAACCTTTAAAAAATTTTGAAACTGTTCGCTGAAACACCCTGTATATGACGTTTGTTGTCCTCCTAACGCTGGCATTTATAAAATGAACACTAGCAAAATATACAAACAGTAATTGGAGAGCACCGTGCTAAGAGAGCATGCAGTCGTCAGAGCGTGAGCAAACACGTGAGAATGAAGCTATTCTAGCCTGAGCTTAGCAGACAACAAAGGCAACCCCCCCATTTGACGTCACTGCAATGCCATTTGCAGGGCCGCTATTGGTCATGCACATGGCTAATGTGAGGAACAGCAACACTCTGGGCCAGAAGGACGTCGAAGAGGGGACAGAACATCACTCAGTAACATGTGGCTGTGCAGTCAAAACAACACAGGTGAACAGCCTGAGGCAATATGCACACCTCCTGAAGGGAGCATAAAAGTGTGGCAGCGTGGCATCGAGACTGTCGATAAGCAGAGGGAGTACCAGCTGAAGGATGCTGGTAACACAGCCGATGAGCATAGAATGACTCAATAAAAAAACAGCCGTGGCTTAGCTTGGTTAAGCCTGGTGATTGCGAAGCAATAGTGCGAGGATTGCGAGGCGGTTGGTGGCTACTGCCTTGCCTCGCGACGGCGGGAGATGGGGCCCCGTTTTTACACAGCTGGTGTGACGTCACACCGACCGTAGCGCCCCTGGTGAGAGGAGCGGGAGTTAGGCCGCCGTTGGTGGCTACCGCCTCGCCTCGCGACGGCGTGAGATGGGGCCCCGTTTTTACACAGCTGGTGTGACGTCACTCTAGGTCACGTGGTGTGACGTCACGCAGCGAGGTCACGCTAAAGGTCAATGGTGCCTACCACCGCCTCGCCACGGAACAGGCTGAAGTGCGACCTAAAGTAGTATTGCTTCGCAATAAAAGTACAACTCAAGGATAACATCATGGGGCACTGGTTGATGACAGTGAAGAGGAAACACATAGGGTAGCAGGCAATGTTTACACAGGAAGCAGACCTGCCAAGAACAGTTGACACGCCGGTGTCAGCAACATGGAGAACCTGTATGGCTGCCGGTGTAAGGACCTTCTTGATATGTCTACATAAGTCAGCACTCATTACTCACACATGTGCTCCGGTAGAGTTCCTGGACAGGTATGCCAACTACTTCAAGGTCAATTGCATTTTTCCTCGTAGACACAAGAAGGGGATTTGGTGCCATAGTAGCAAATGCAGCACCACCTCCAGGCACTGCATTTTTTAATCACTACTAAGGTGCAGCAAAGAGCCACAGGAGATGAAAGGCGACGGGGCTGCAGCAAGCAGGACGATGAGCGACATGTTTGAGGCGAACAAGATTGGTGTCTGCACAGCAATGGCGAGCAACTGTACCATGCATGCCTAGCAGAAACATCGGCGGCATTCGACTGAACTGGGAGCGAAAAACAGCGAGCAGTGCTGTCGAAAGGGCTCAGGTTGGTGGCCGTGCCAGATGTCGAAAGCCAGGTGTTGCAACAATGAAGGGTGACATGTCCAACATGGCAACAGGTAAAACAGAGCAGCTGATTGTCTACAGTTCTCCACTCAGCTGGGTTGCAATAATGTGGAAAGAACCGTTGGCCTGAGGAGACCACAGTAGTAGGGCATTCACTGAGTCTATGAGAGGTGACAGAATGCGTGGAGTACATAGCGATATTTGTGAGTTCTTGGCAAATGATGGCTTGCACAAGCAGAAATGAAGCCGGGTTGGTAACCACGGCTTAATAAATGGATGGAAATGGATGGATGAAGCTCATGCCGAACAATTTGCTTCAGATCTGATGTCGACGGATGTTACGGTGCCATTTTGTCTTCACACAAGGACATTGCAGCAGTATTTGAGAGCTTAGCTTTCAGTACTGCTGGCACCCATGGCAGAACTGAATTTGCACAGGAGCTAATTGAAAGCATTGTCGGCAATTGCCTTCAACACATGTCCTACCTTCTTAGCTTCTGTCATATTGCTGTCAGATTTACGGCATGAAGCCAGCATGTCCTGGATATATGAGACCTATGAT
Source organism: Dermacentor andersoni (assembly GCF_023375885.2). Lineage (NCBI taxonomy): Eukaryota > Metazoa > Arthropoda > Arachnida > Ixodida > Ixodidae > Dermacentor > Dermacentor andersoni. Next base: position 89,589,649 of record NC_092816.1, on the reverse strand, counting down.
TCTGTCGATGAGTGGGCGTGGGATGCCTGTTCTGGCTTTGCGGCAATTTTATGGTCGACGAGCTCGCCAAAGAGGTCTTCTAACTTCTGTTTACCTAAGTCCCAGCTGCTTAGTCGCTCTTAGTGATTTTTGAACCAAACCTTCACCGTGCCTTTCAAGCAGAAAATAATGTTGGTTAGCATGACGGCGGGTCCTGTTTGTTGTGGGTACTCATAGGCCAACTAGTTTTCCATGCTAACGGTATCGGTCCCCCAGAACGTCCCGAGATACCAAGGATGTGTCAGGACAACTGATGATGAGGACAGTGTTGATGGTGAAGGCAATGGTGATTCAGAGGTGTTGCCGTTAGCCATGGCGGAGACGGCGATGTGACATCCGCTGCGGAGCTTGGTTGCCAGCCACAATAGACCGCACCTCTACCAATATATTACGGGGACGCAGGAAACATATACATGGCGCATTCACGGACAATGTACAAAAATTATACAAGACAGCTGACAAAAAATATTTCTGCACAAAGCCACGCCCAAGACCGTAGTCTTCTTCCTTAATCACCCTGTAACAACATAAATGCTGGTGTAATAAAAAAATATGATGCAGTTTGCTTTCTCAATAAAGCCATGCCAAAGAAAACCACGTAATAACCGTCATTCCCAAGGCTGTAGAGTGACTTCATTTCAAGTTCCCGTTCGCCCCCCTCCCCCATAATCTTAGTTTTAATTTCTACAGTATACACCACCTATTTCTTCTACAAGTACGAATCAACTTGCCCAAATCAATGTGTTGAGTGGAACATATTATTACGATATGATTGAACGATACTCAAGAGACGAGCCGCCGCGAGAACGACGAAGAAGTTGGTCGGTGCCCTTGGCACGAGCGAGTGTCAGCCTGGCTGCCTGGCTCCAGTGTAAATAGCGTGTAAATAGCATCTCTCGTCTCTGTCTTTCCACACGTAACATTTCTGGTGGAGGTGCTGGCTCTCATCGCTAAAAGATCCTACAGGCTGGCTTAGCCGATGGGCTTTGAGGCTACAGGAATTTTCATATTCCGTGGTGTACAAGTCTGGCCGCCTGCACCAATACGCTGACAGTTTGTCGCGTTACCCTGTTGACGACTCTGACTCCTCCAATATTGCCAGTGCTTCTTGCGTATTCTCTGTATCCCAGCTGCTTCATTTCGCCGACGAGCAACGCCGTGACGCCTACATCAGAGCACTCATCGACCGTTTTGGACACTCTCCGGCCGATGCTACTCTACGCCTCTTTGTCCTCCGCGACGGTACTCTGTACCATCGTAACCTTCATCCAGACGGCTCTGAGTTCCTGCTTGTAATACCTAAACACCTCCACTCCACCGTTCTAGAAGAGCTTCACGACGCACCAACGGCAGGACACCTCAGCGTATCTCGAACCTATGACCGTGTACGTCGCCGTTTTTCTGGCCGTTCCTTGCCCGTTCCGTACGACGTTACATCGCCGCTTGTGAACTTTGCCAACGACGCAAGAAGCCTTCCCAGCTCCCCGCTGGTTACCTGCAGCCACTCGACGTCCCTGCCGAGCCCTTCCATCGTGTCGGCTTGGACCTTCTAGGCCCATTTCCGGAATCTACATCAGGAAACAAGCGGGTCGCAGTCGCGGTGGACTACGCGACCCGCTACACCGTAACCCGTGCTCTTCCGACCAGTTGTGCAACTGATGTTGCGGACTTCCTGCTACATGATATCATATTGATGCACGGTGCTCCGCGTCAATTGCTTACAGACCGCGGCCGCACCTTTTTGGCCAAAGTCATTGACGACATCATGCGTGCCTGCTCAATACAGCATAAATTTACCACCTCCTACCACCCCCAAACAAATGGCCTCACTGAGCGTTTGAACCGCACCCTTACAGACATGCTATCCAAATACGTTTCAGACGACCAACGTGACTGGGACCTGGCTCTACCTTACATTACCTTTGCATATAACTCTTACCGTCTCGAAACTGCTGGCTTTTCCCCGTTTTACCTCTTGTATGGCCGCGAAAAGACGCTACCACTGGACACTGTGCTTCCGTCCGCCACAGCTTCAACTAGCGATTATGCCCGTGATGCAATCGCCCATGCTGACCATGCTCGCCAACTTGCGCGCGCTCGTCTACAAGTGTCTCAAGACAAGCAGAAACAACGCTACGACCTCTGTCACCGTGATGTCCATTTTGTGCCCGGCGCCCTTGTGTTGCTTTGGTCACCATCGCGGAAAGTCGGCCTTTGTGAAAAACTGCTTTTCTGTTACACAGGCCCATATCGCGTGATGCGCAAAGTGACCGATGTCACCTATGAAATCGTTCTAGCCACGCCCACGACGTCCTCCGCTGTGACAACCAGTGACATTGTCCACGTTGCCCGACTCAAGCCCTACAACTCTCCATGCACCTTGGATATTTAACAGCACCGTGACAGTGCTTTTGCCGCCGGGGGGTAATATTACGATATGATTGAGCAATGCTCAAGAGACGAGCCGCCGCGAGAACGACGAAGAAGTTGGTTGGTGCCCTTGGCACGAACGAGTGTCAGCCTGGCTGCCTGGCTCCAGTGTAAATAGCGTGTAAATAGCATCTCTCGTCTGTGTCTTTCCACACGTAACAATATGATGCTCACACTGGCATGTGTCCCTTGTGCACGCATGCCCTCTCGTTCCCTTTGTCAATGCACTCTACTCTTTCGTACATTCTACTCTACCTCCCAATACCTCCCAAGGACCTTATGACAGGACCTTTGAAAACATGAGATGCAAGGACGTTACAGAGCTAACTACTAAATAAGGCACTAAATACAAACACTACATCAACCTAGGTTAATTCAACATCTTCACTTTAATGTCCCTTAAACCATTTGCGTGAATTTCATGCAGATGGTTGTTACAATATCAGGTTCACTCCAGGGCGAATAAAGCTGTCTCCAACTGTGGCTGTCTGGCTTGAGAGATCACATTAATGCTCAAACACACTCAGACAGATATGTAAGCCAAGGAGTCGTCAGTATGGTCAATAGCCTAATTCAGGTTCACTGCAGGACAAATGTCTCTCCGAGCTATCTCAAAGTCTTGCATCGACTGACTCTGCACCATGCCTACAAATTTGACCATTTCGTTATTACACCACCTGACCCTCTGCCATACCCATCTTTGTTGCTCCCCACCTAGGAACCTCATTATGTTACTCTCGCAGACAATTGGCTGTCTGCTCTATGCATTACATTGTCTGCACAACTTAATTTTTTCCTTTTAATTTCACTGTGATATGTGCTCCCTAATCTGTTGTTCAAATCTGTTGTCCAGTGTCCTTCCTGACTTGTTCTCTTTCTTTCCTTATGTATTTCCTTTTCCTTCGGGCTCTGGAAATGTCACGAATGCCTAGGTTTCAACTAGCCCAGGTTTCAGATTTAAATATAGCTGCCTGTATGCTCTCCAATCTATACCACTCTCTTCCTGCCTCATAAAGGGCCCCTAAACCTACCTGAGCGCAAGAACTTGTTATACATATATAGCAGCAGCTGTACTAGTCTACAATGACGGTACAGCCACACAGAGTTTTCAAAATTGCGCCTCGGCATAAAGTTGCAGGTATTTGGTGAACGACTACACCGCTGCCAGGCTTTTTGGCTTGCCTCCGCTACCCTCCCTCCTCAATCAATTCAAATCAACTTTATTTTCAGGTGCACCTGCTGGATGGTCATTCTAGGCCTACTTATTCTCAATTAGAATGGTAGACAGTCCCAAGTGCAGCACACGTGGTGTCAAAGAGATGACCAAACATCTTCTGCGTGACTGATCCACATACAAAGATGAGAGAAGTGCCCTTTGAACAGCTCTGAGGCACTCAGACAACCAGCCCTTCATAGAGGAGAAGATCTTGGGTCCGTAGCCTCGTGCATCTGCTATGTACAAGGTCACAAAGGCCTAGTGCATTTCTTGAAATACACCAGCCTGTATGACTGTCGGTGACTGACTCACCGATGAACGCTTGTGTGTGTAACAGTGCAAACTGTGAATTTCTTTCTTCTTTCTCCTCTTTCAATCCCCTTTTCCCCTTCTCCAGTGCAGCGTAGCCTCTGGGCTAAGCCTGGTTAGCCTCCTTGCCTTTCCCTTATTTCTCTATCTCTCTCTAGGCTAGAAGTTACATAAGTAGCTTGACATGTCTTAAAAGAACGGTGTGTGGACAACTACAACAGTACAAAATAACAATAACTAAAAGCAAGTGAACAACAGCATAATCGGTGAAAATTTGAATGCGAACTCTTGTCAGGTACTTCTCTACACTTTGTGTCGCCAACTCCCCGCAGTGCAGCGAGAGCTTCAGGCCACATCAACTGACCAGCATGGGGATCCAGGAGAAGGGCTCTCTTATTGTTCCCTTCTGATCACCCTTCGTGTCACACTGGCTGAATGACAGCTTCATGGAAGAATCGGTTGGGTTGTTTTTCGAATTTATGGCTTCTCCACGTCGCATAGCCCTGCCATGTCCGTCGAGAATTCATTGTCACAGCATCAGGGCGTCGAACAGAAAAGAATACTGGTTCGGTTCAGGTTCAATGCACTCATATTTCGTTGCCAGTTAGAATACACTGTAGAACGCACTGACTATACTTTTCTTTTCAAGGATAACAGTAAGCTGCCTTCCATGGCTTGGAAGTGCTTGCCATATAGGCTCCGACCCATTATTGAAAGCTAAGCAGCAACTGCAAGACTGGGCCCTTTATTCTTACATGGTACAGCGGGACAATCACACTTCACAAAAACCAACGCAGTCCATTCAAAGCCTCACCTGGCATGGGAACTTGCGAATGCTCTCGACTAGGTACTGATATGACTTCCAGTCCCGCGCCAACAATAGGCCCATGACTGGTATCACTTGGAAGGAGTAATTGTCGTATATGCTTTAAAAAGAAAATGAAAAACAAACCAAATAATATGGTTAGCGCACTATGGAGACACACAATCATTCAAATTTATTCCCTAAGTAAAGCAGAAACCACAAAAACACTGATATTTTTGTTAGACATATTTTTCCAGGGATTGAAACATCTTCCCGATCACACAGTGTTTACACCAATATCGCACAGCAACACGCTGCAAGAGCACGCTTTCGTGAGAAGAATGTGTTGTAATGGTCAGTTTAAGTCTGTTGATGAGACATAAGAAACAGTACTAAATCAATTTGGGCTGGTAGGCTACCTTTTTAGAATTCAATTTGCACTTCTTTTGAGGCAATAGATTGTTTCCCAGCGAGGAGAAGCAAGGCCAAACTTCAATTTTTTAATGTAACACTCAAACCAAGGCATCAATGCATTGAGAAAGGTTACAAGGAGTGTGCCGACCCAGCTGACAGGAGTCTGCCCTTACTGTTTATATTGTTAGATGTGCTTACTGCTTGCAAATGAGCTCAAATGATTTGTTATCTAATGTTTGAAAATGAACTAGTCGTGCTAAGTTGTGAGTTGTGACATCATAGGGAGCTGCTGCTCTCGAAACGTCGTAGTAACACTGCCAGCCATCTTCCTCTTTCGCATTTGTTCCTGGTGCACCAAGCTCCTACACTTGAGAAAAGTTACCTATTTGTTAATTTAGAGGCCATGTAGCTCTTCACTCATATTTTTCTTTAGCATTCCTTTAAAGGCATTGACAAAAAGAAATAAAAAAATTAAATTTGTAGACCTAATCTAAATGTCAAGCAGTGTCCATAATAGCTTGTATCATGTTACGTGTACTTGAACAGTTGTGCTTTTGCCACATGTTGGCGCAGCCACGTTATCCTGCACTACAGTGTGGTGACATGGCTCGCATTATGTGTCGACCTCTCGCTCACATATGCCTTAGGGACTTGATGCCTCAAAATTTTGAGCTACAGCTTTTGTCACGTGTCAGGCAGCGCAAAGTACCAGCCTTCGGTTAGTGTGTGAGCAAGCCTTTCTTTGCCATTATGTCTGCCTTGTGCAGGCAACAGAACGTTATTTAGTAGTTCGCCTTTGCATTCAACCACACATACACATGCCCTAATCTGTACTCCACTCGAATATAAATGCGCTGCTGCACTTGCTATGCAATGGACAGGCACCTGAAATTTGCCTGTACCAGCTCTATGACATGTGCTTATGTGTATGCACACGTGCATGCATACTTGCATGTGTGCACATGTTCTTTGTGCTCACGCACACCATCTGCTCACACATGCATGCATGCAGACTACTCTCGCACCTCTCTAGACTCTACCCTCTTATAGCGCTGTCACGCAGCCACTTTCGAGACTGATCAGGATCGAACTTCGTGACCCCGATTGGCTCCCTTCAGCAGCTTGCGCAAAGGAGCCAAAAGCGACTGAGAAATTCTATCCCGATCAAAGTGTGCCGTATGACATCAGCATTAGACAGGTGCTTCTCCCACCCGTGTGCCCTCCCGACTTTTCCTCAAACCTCCTCACTTGATAAAAGTTGCACTGCAGTCTACGCTCGCTAGAATGGACCAGCGTACAACAGACTTTTGGACCATACTTCACCCTTAGTTTGCTCTCCCTATTTTATTAATGCAACGAAGTTGGCTTTTATCGGACCACACTACAACAGACTATCAGCTACAGCGGACGAAATTAGCGGCAATTTTTGTCAAAATCGGGTGCATAAAACAGACTTCCGCCGTGTCGACACGGGCTGACAGCTGATTTGCGAGGAGCAGCTGATGATTGTGGCTCAATAAGGCGGGGTGAAAGCGCCCCGTCTTCTTTCGCGAACGAGGCATGGGGGGAGGCAAGGGAGAGGGGGGTTCTACTCCAGCGGCTGCTGCTTATGGCGCGGCTGCGCGGGCACCATATCTTGAAAGCAATCTGCAATATGGACAAAGTGTGCCCACTGCTTGTAGCTTTGTATGCACTGTGCCTTCGACGTTTAGTTCGTGTTGAAGTGACAGGCAGCACGGAGGTCAATTCACTCGCTGCTGCTACTGTGCTTCCTCACTCCAATGTTTTGGCAGCAACTTTCCACGGTCATCGGGCGAGATGTGTTCATGTTTACCTGTGCATGTGTGACACCAAGCTTGTTAAGTTAGTAAATGAATGTTTACAACCTTATATAGCCAATAAAACTACTATCCTTACTTCATATAGCTGTCTACTAATGTGCTATCATAATCGATGCTTTGCCTTTCGGGCAAAACTGCGACATTTCTTTTTGTTTGTGTTTTACTTTGGACGTTCGTAACTCACTCTTTACAATAATGTTGTTACACGTTGTGACCAAAGTTTTGAAGTGAGACATTTCGGATATTACGGACTTCGCATAAAATGGACATTTTTTGTTTGATTATCAGGGTTCGTTGTAACGAGAGTCGACTATATTAGCCATTAACTCTTTTGTTACCAAGCCTATTCAAATTGATCACCGGTGATTGAGTTGAATAGGCGTGGTAACGAAACAGTTAATGGCTAATACAGTCGACTCTCGTTACACGGTGATCAATGCTTTAGATCGCCGATTTCGACATGTTGGAGCCGTTTCTTATCCACTTAAGGCCATCCAGTAGTTGGTACAGGCACTGAACTTTCAGAATCAGTTTAAATTTTCCCGCTCTGGAGATGTTGTGATTTTTGACGGACCTTTCTGCGAACCAATGTGCGTATGTTATAGCAAAAAGGGGCGTGGCTGTCACCCTGTGCCGTGTTCGAGAAAAAAACATGCCGGTCACAATCATGCTGTACTAGCATCAAAATTTTGCAATCAAATGACTCCCAGCAAGTCAGGAATTAAATTACATTGCCGGCTTTGCCGTCCGGCAGTGCTGAGCAGTGATAATTACCTGAAAATGATGCCAGCTGTTCACTAGTTAGCTTTGGTTTGGAATGCAAGCCATTTTATTCCACCAAAGTGTATTTGTGAAGGTCCACCACATCTCCAATATGTGGACCTAGCATTTTCAACCAGTTTCCAAGAGTTTTAGTTTCGCTTCTCTCATAAAATCCCGGCAAGGGGTGCTGCCTGTGACACTGCACACATGCACAGCTGCATTGCTAGAAAAGCGCACTTGAAGTTAGTGATGTGGACTCGAGCTTTGATTCCAAAGATGACAGCAAAGCAGATTCAATCTCTGACAGTGACGACGTTTTCAGTCAGCCTGAGACATCCGCAGCTGTACATCGGCAAGTTTCCTTTACGGCATTGAGTGGTCTCCTTTCTTGTGCGTGCTTATCTGCCAATCTTTTTGCACGACCTGAGAGCTCTAGTGATTATCTTCAGGGTTCATACTTTGCTTGATCATGATGTGCTGCTATCGCCAGCAAAGAAACTTCCGTTCATGCCAAGAAGGCCGCCTGTAGCACATCTCGGCCCAGCATTACAGAGCAGCGCAAGACAGTTTACGTAAGTACACAAGTACACAATGTATACATGTAGCAAATAGACAAACAAAGCCTTTGATGCAAGGCAGTAATTTGGCATGACTGTTCTGTCATACTGGGTTCTTAAAAAGCGCTAAAGAGACAAAAACAGATGCTAGAAAGTGCCATGTTATCTTTCTCATGTAAGTCCATGTCTTTTTAGCACTACATAAGAACTTAAATGCAAGAAACAAGACTACAGTAGTGCATCGTCTTGGAACCAAAAGCATGAGATGTAACTTACCTACGCAGCAGTGGATTTTCTACCTGGCTGAACTCTAAGCAAAGAAATCTTCCTCCAGGCTTTAATACGCGATATGCTTCGCTGAGCACCTGCACAAGGTGAAAAAAATGCAGGTTTATTAGATATTAGCTTGAGGTCTAAAACGCATACTTCAAAAAAAAAAAGAAAGAAATGCAGCACAAACTTTTCCTGCATTCAAAACCATATGAGCCAAACATCAAGCACCTACAAAGGTATAAATCCTGTTAGTAACAAAATAGTAACAAGATTCAGCAGAAACTATTGGAAAATAATTCTCAAAGTCAAGCTAGAGCTTCCCGGTAGACCTGCCGAGATATGCTGCAGGAGATGCGTATCGGCTAGGTCTAACTTAACGCTATGAGGCATTGACCCCAGAATCAATCTGCATTAAAAGCCACATTAAAACCCTTGCGAGGACACGCATCCTGCACTGGTATCAAGATCAGCCCACCAAGTCCCCACCTTTGACTGCGCTGTATGTGGGATGAGCCCAGTTTATGTAGCCAGGCAGTCATCCAGGCAAACAAAGTCGGGAGAAAAGCCAAAGGAAGCTTCAGTTTAAAAATCAGGTGAAATCATAAGGTTTAACATCCAAACATAACTCGAGGTCTATGAAAAAAACACTATAAGGGGGGTACTATAGATTACTTGAGTGTTGAGACAGCACCAGACCCAATTAACACTGTTGAATCCAGATTAATTTTGTGCACCTAGGGCTGTTTGGCATGTACCTAATGGGTACACAAGTATTTTTGCACCAAGCCCTCATTGAAATAAAGCCCTGGTGGCTGGGAATCAAACCCATAACTTCAATTTCATTAGCAGAATGCCATGGCACAGTGGCAGTGGCTGTTGCTCATCCACAGCAGCAACCACTGACACACAGCAGACTCAAGGGTTTACAGTAAAAATCTTTTTCAAGTTTGCAGGTTACTGCTTCAAGTGAACGTTTAGAAAAAACAGAACCTGTTTCGCATGCTTACAATAGCAATCATCATGATATGAAGCCAACACGCAATTAAACCAAGAAAAGCATGGAATAAAATGACTCATTTTTATTTTTTAATTTAAATGTAGGGTTGATAAAGTAAGAGGAAATAAAACTGTACAATCTAGTGCAAATTTAATACCAAATAAAGTCAGATGAAAAACACTGCCACGGTTGCTCAATTTGTATGAGCATTACACACTTGAGCGAAGCGTGGATTTGGATCCCACCTGAGGCGAGTTGCTATTTTTCATCCACTTTCATTTCCCTTTACTTTGTTAGTTCTACATTACAATTGAAAAGAAGGTAATTTACCCCATGTTATCTTGGCCTCATTCACTGTTGGCTTCATATCATCATGGCTAACAGATGTTGCATTCTTGTTCACTCATCACTGTGGTAGCAGACGTTCGTCATCTGCACTACTGTTTCTGGCAATACATTGGTTTGGGCTGGCTAGTAATCCATACTCTAATGTGTAAAATTTTAGGACCAGACTCCAGAGCTAAAGAATCTAGAGTCTGGTTCATGAAAGCCTTCCATTAAAAGGTGAAGCTGTCCTCAAACATGCGTTCAGCTATTGCACAAAGTACAACATGGTGCAATAAAAAAAAAGCACTGAGCTTTTCACGCTATAATTATTGAATGGTGTCGCAGATAATAGCACCTGTTTACATCCTCGGTAGTGCAGAAGTGATAGATACTCACTGCACAAATGTAAGCACTAAGCGTGGAAAGTCTCGGCGTGCTGAGCACGCGCATTCGAGTTAACACGAAACCGCAGGTGCTGTCTAAGGAAAGCAGTGTATGCTGCACAAATGCATACACACATGAGGAAAGCTTGAAGGGGGCAAACTGCAGAGCACTGATACACTAATTTCACGACGATGCCAACAATTTGTACACAACCCCACCACTCTTCTTGATGAACGTTCCTCTAGTAGACTATCAACTGCAGAAACAACAAAGAAGCTGAAGAGAACCCAATGTGTGGCACGTCAGAACAGCAACGTAACCTAGCAAACATTCTGTTTAGCTTTTTCTGCAAAAGGACGTCATGGAAGGTAAGAAATTTAACAACAGCAAGTTATAGCTGAACAAACGTTTTAATGTCACCAACACTCTTGTTCCCAGCGTGCGCATGCCCTCATGTCTGCAGTGATATCATGAAATGTGGACATCCAGCTTGCCCACAGATCTGGCTCTAAAGGGGGACAAGAACTATCGGTGGCTGCCCCCCCCCCAATATTTCCTCCAGCCCCTTATCACCCTCTCGCTTTCGCCAAGTGATGAAGTGGTCTCATGCACCCAATGAAAATGGAAAATCATGCTCTGCATTCCCCCCTCCACAGAAATGTGCTCATAATACTCTTGCCTGCCCAATCCAGTTCCAGCTTCGATGGAGCGAATTTTGTTTGTGTCAAATTACTGCTGTGTTTTTATGTAAGCTGAATGATCTTCCACATGGAACGAGATCCATAAAAACATAAAGTAGGCCCTTTCTTGGCACAATAAAAAGAAATTGCCATCGTTACCCTAACTTACAAAAGGAGTGCACGGAGACACCCACTCTCAAATCGTTTCAATGAAACATACAGCAGAAGCACCCACGATGTTCTGCAGTTGTAAACTTTTCAAACAAAATCTCCCTGGTTGTCGTCATAATTTAACTTAAGGTTATCTCATAGTGACACCGCAATCAAACTTTGAAAGCATCAAAAGCTTACCTTGTCAATATGAGTGACGTTACGAATACCAAACGCGATAGTGTACGCATCAAAGTGACCATCACCAAATGGCAGCTGCTCAGCATCCCCTTGGCTCCAAGATATATCTACAGAAACAAGAAGTACAGCTTATCACACAGCCACTTCTATGGCATGGCAAGCTTGGCATTTGCCCAAGTACAAATAAACAGCAATTGAAAAAAAAAAATTGTTTTTCACATGTGTATTCCCAGTGTTTTGTTTCATCAGAAACAACAAAAGACCAGTAGACCAAATATCGAAACCATCATTGATGCATTGAGCAAGCTGGGGATGAAAAGAAGCTATTAGACAGTTTTGGCTGAGCATCACATATGGACTGCTCCGCTCACACTTCATGAATCGAGACACTGCAAATAACTGCATTGATGATGATGATGAAAACATTGATTGAAGCAGTAAGATGGTCTTGGAGATCCTATGGGTTGGACCCCAGAGCCTGGGCTCCACTGGCCTCAGCTGCCCGCCAGACTTGGTCTAGAAGCACCATTCGCACCTCTGCGTTCGAGCTGGTGCGCTGTACCTCCCATTGCACCATACTGGGGGTTACTGGTTTACCTAGGTAATTATCTAGACTTCTGGCTTTCGTCTCACCCCCCCACGCAATGTGGTAGATTGATTTCAGATTGTGATAAGCGTGTCTTCCAGAAACTTGAGGAACACGCAGTAATCTCAGCTGCATGCACAGTCATGATTTGCTCAATTGCCTCTGCAGTGAAGCGAGAGAAATGTTCTGCTTTCCACTGCAGGCATGAGTGAAGCACACATGCGCACTAGCATTCCTGTTGGGCGGCTGTGCAAAAATTGTTAGGATATATTAGCAAAGGGGGCTGTAAATAATTGGCTAAAACTCTATCTATTTCATTCCATCAGCACCTCTGTGTCGTTTAAAATGCAGCTCGGCATTTCAGGGAAGTTATTGTCTCGAATTTCTCTCTCTCTACCTTCTGTCACATGTGACAGGTTTACATAAGGACACAGAAACAACATTAAATCAGCAAGACAGTTTTACATCTAATCCTAAACTAATCCAGACAGTACTTAGAGCGGCTTTTCATGACGTCAGTGGTGATGCTGAAATGGGCATGCACTGGTAAGAAGTGCTATAGTAGCAGTAACTTCAGACATGTCCCAAACCACAGCGAATTCTAAATGCTCTTGTCTAGCAGAGCTCCTATTGGTGGAGGAGATAATAAGATTGTGTAAGAAGGTTACCTTGGTGTCTAAACAGTTATCCCAACAGACATGTTGAAAACTGCCACCAACGGCAATAAAAGCCCTGTAGAGTTGGATCAAAGACACGTTTGCAAGATGTTGCCACCAGCATTGCTTACAGCTTCTGTGTTGATGCCATGAACAAGCAAGCGACATGGGCTTGTTTGAGGGCACAGATCATAAGTGCGTTTGCCAATCTTTGAAATCTACATATATATATATATATATATATATATATATATATATATATATATAAGCTCACAACTCCCTGTAGTGCCATTTGACATGCGTGACCACAGTACCCAGTTGAACATACAATATCATTTCCACCTAGATCCATATACCTTGAGGAACCAACAAATTTGACCATTTAAGAACACAAAAATTAATGTTTCTACCCAACTTTCCTTTATTGCTTGGTGCCGGTGACCCCTTGTAAAAAGAACTGCAGCTTCAGAAGAACAGGCTACAGATAACCATCAATGATGTCTAATACAGCTAGACCGTACAGATGTCATAGACAGCCCTTTATGAACTACCATATTGAGCATATCGCACTGTAATTTGCGACTTCCAAATTTTTCTGCAGATGCACTGTAAACCAAATACTGTAAAACCCTATAATTTAATGGCCCAAACTGTTCTAAAACGGTGGCCTTGGACATATTTGCGCGGCAACTAAACTTTGTGATCTCGAGCTTGTGCCAAATGGCTCACTCGGGCGGCAAAAGCTTGTTTGCTTTTGTTTTGTAAACTAATTTCTGCATTAGTAAGGTCATGCTGAAATAAAAGGATTTACAATATCAGCAGAGCGGCCAAATGAAGGGAACCAACCAGGATAAAGAAGATCATTCCGTCGTTTGCCAGCTTCCAGCATTTCTCTGTTGATGTCCACAACGTAAGCATGTGCACGCTGACTTGATGAGCCATCAGCGAGATCCGCATCTGTGTTGTCATTAGCTTGGAGCTCTTGATATCTCACAGCTTGAATGAATCTTGTTGAAATGTCTCCTGCAGCACAAGCAGCAAGCGTTCCATGATGTGAACTTGACACGTGCCATGAGCCACAAATAACACAGCCTACCGACAAAAGTGTGATGGCTCAAAGAACAGAACTCAAATATCCGTTTGAAGCACTGGGTGTATACAATTATATAAGCCAAGACGATGTCTAAAAATCAGAAGCTCTAGTGCAAATCAGAGCACTGTATGGGCCTGTTCTTCTGGCCTGGACCCGGACTGAGCCCTAAAGTACTCTACGTTGGCACACCCAAGCACTGCTCGGTTCTGTTCAACCGATTAGCCCTTGAGCCTACAAGAAGCTAGGACAAGTTCTCAGTTATTCACACTGTCTTGTAATGAACGGGCGCTGGCCGATCTTCAAGCTGCATCAAAGCAGCTTTTTGCACTGCTTGCTGCTCTTGCTAGCTACTCTAACTGTGAGATAGATAAATATTTCATATCACTTCATTGCTAGCCGAACATGCACATATTACTATTCGAATATCTGGTATGAAAACACGCATATACGACAGACAGTTAGGAAAACAGGGAGGGATCAGGCAGGCAGCAGCCAACAGGAGTGGCACAATGCCTGCTTGCATTTAGGGAGCAGGATGTAGAAAAGCACATCCGTGATCACCATGCTCATGCTTTATTTAAAGTGTGACGGAATGGCTCTACTACATTTTCTAAATAGTTGTGCAGTAATATGCTATAACAAAGGCAAAGGTGAATATGCTCCCATACACCCCTCCAGCCATCTCATCTCACTTTTACATCTCATATAATAATTGGGATGTACAATAATGTAACTCTAGCTGGTCTATTGCCTTTTAGGAATACCGCAATACGTGGCCACCAGAACCTTTCTTCATTAAACATAAACTGGTGATCAGCATGGTTAACCCTCATGTGCAATCATAATTTCACACGGACCATGCCATTTTGATTGCTTTATTTGTCTACATTATAATAGTGTCAGCTTTTCAGTCGACAATTCAGGCATCCCTGTTTCGCAATATATGCAAATGTTTCAGTACAGTGCATCCACAATGTAGGCAACAGGGTTTTTTTTTCCCCGTCAGAATGGAATATGATCTACTCATTTGTTCGTGTAATTTCACAAGGAACCCACCTAGTGCTAAAAAAAACATATACAATGCAATGAACACAAGCATTGAGCCACTTAATGTGTGAAAATAGCATTGAAAAAAAAAAGTTTGTTGACAAAATAAAATTGTTTGCATTTTCTTTTTTACATCCCCCTAACAAATGTTGAGAGATTTTGCAGCATTCGCATAGCCTTAAGGTATTTATCTAAGAACAATGGACACTTGAAAGTCTAAATTTAATTGGTTAGACTAATTGTGAGATGAACTACAGCAGAATATTAAACACAACTGAAAAAAATAATGAAGAAATACAAAGGAAACCAGTAGTGAGTTGCACTATGCTTAGCAAAAAAAAAAAAAAAAAATGTGAATGAACCTTGCAGAATTTATGTGCTACCCCTTTATTTAGGTTATCTAAAAACTTGTAGACAATTTGTTTAATTTTTGCTTTTCTATTAAGATGATCACACACAGGCAGTGCAAAGCGGCACATCAATGACCACTGTCGAAAATCTACATATTTTTGTGTAGCAACAAAATATTCCAGATGACTCTGCCTCTAGGCACGCCTTCTGCTCTTGAAAAATGCAACCTGCTGTACCGAAACTCCTCTCGCTGATTCCTCTTGTGATTGCAACAAGAAGGACAGCTTGGAAATTTTTCTGCAGCAAGTCTCGCTCCAATAAAGTTCCCACTCTTTGTAGCACGAAGGAAATGCAAATATCTTTCTAACTCTTCATCATTTTGATTCGACTCTGTGATGTCTAGCAACCCTTGAATTTGCCTTTCACCACCACTCCCCTCCCCCTTTCCAATGCGCTTCCCCTTGTTAATAGGCAGGGCTGCTATCAAACTCACAGCCGTACCTCCATCGAATGTCAGGTCGCCCATCTCATGCCCAAGCATGATCACCTCTAGGAATTCGAGGTCATAGTAACCTGGGAACAATGTTGACCAGAGTTTTTTTTAGTGTTGTCAAGATGAAAGAATTCCGGCAGAGCTCATCTTAAGATTACTATTGAAGTTAATGCTGTTAGCATTAACTTCGAAGCCACTGTGAGGATGACGACATGACAATGATGGGATGACCGTGAAGTGATGACAATAAATAACCACGGCCATGACGACTGTGGCATAATCACAATTGATTTGAAGACAGCATAATTATAACAGAACGAAAGAGAAATTATGTTGATGGAATGATGAAGGCAGTCCGACAACGACGGCATGACAACAATTGGATGACATTTCTGAAATTATGGCGACCATGCGACAACAGCGTGATGACGGTGGCCTGGTGACAAGGGAATGACGCCAAATATACGACGATGATGGCGTGACGACAACTGTATGACGAAAAAGGCGGGATGACAAAAGTATGATAAGAATCGGATGACAAAGCTGGAATGACAACAATGGAATGACCACGATGGTATCACGACTGTGGTATGTACAACAAATGCGTGACGATGACCGTATGTTGACGATGCATTGACAATGATGGCATGACAACCACGACATAATTACAATTCAATGATGACAACATGATTACGATGGACTGTCGATGCAACCACAAAAGCAGTATGGCGAGGGTATGACGACATATTATATTGACTGCTACTAAAGACGGTGACAGGGGAAGAGGACACAAAACAACAACATTGGCGGTGCCCGTGTCGTCGTTTTGTGTTCTTTTCTCCTGTCCTCGTCTTTATTAGCAGTCAATATGATATGCAGTAAACACCAGATAGGCCAAATTGAAGTTCTTCTGAAGGTGTGATGACAATTTGATGGCATTTCTGAAGTTACGACAGTGGTACGACAGCATTACGAGAACGACACGACTAGAATGGGATGATTACAACTGTGTGACGACGATAGAACTACCATGACCTTGAGGACATGTGTAGTGGCTCAAGTCAGCAGACAACAATTGGGTCAGATGGCGTCAGATAGATAGATAGATAGATAGATAATGAGTACCTTAAGTCAGCAAAGAATGCTAATCGCATTGAAAAGTGAGGCATTTAGTGGGCACTGGCAATTGCTGGCACTGTTGTTCCAGTGTCTGAACAGTGCTGCTAATGTACACTAATCTGAGCAGCATATCACTTCTATGTCGAGGCCTGCCTGCGTAGGCTTTCCCATAAACAGACTGACACCACTGACCAAAAATTTGCATAGGGCTGCAGTTTTTATAGTCTTCAGCTTTGTGGAGTTGCAAATAGCATGTTCGGGCCCGACCCCAGCCCGAAGCTCCTAGGCCTCAGCCAGGCACGAGTCAACAATTGCTTACCCGCCCAGAGCCCGGCGCGGGCCAAACTTTGGCTTTCGGGCCAGCCCGGGTCCATGTAGTGCTCCAGTGGAAATAATGACACAAATATAGCGCATACATCTCAAGACACAGCCAATCAGACCTGTGTTAATAGTTTATTTGAATGAGAAAAGTTGGTTAGATTTAAAAAAAAAAAAAGAAACCGAACAAGGTCATGTGCACGTTTGCTGTTAAGCCAGTGTGTCATCATGTAATGGGTTCTCTCGTTTTTTTTACGGCAATGAATTTTACTGAAAGTTCAAGCATGGAGTCTAGATTAGTGGGCGCAAAGCACACTGAAAAATTCCTATGCTTAATCTGTCTTTTCTGCTACATGTTTAAAATAATGCTGAAAGCACAGGAAATTAGTTTAAAGCTAAATCTTAACATCTTGACAAGGGTTCGTTGTGCCAGAAGGGCAGTGGCCAACCTCATCAAAAAAAGCATATATAGTTTTACCAATCACAGGGTTCCATAAGTAATTAAAGTCACGAACAAAACACCTGTCAGGATGGCTGAAAATTCTGCAAGATAAATTTGACCCATGTGCCTCAAGCTACATCTATTCGAATGCACGCCCTAAAGGCATTGCGCGACAGCCCCTTGGTTGCATAGCAGGAAGTTTTTACAAGCGACCTACCGGTTCCTCCAGCAACATCGATGAGCTGCATTCCCGGCAACGGACCTAGGACCGAGATCAACCTGTCCTTCCAAAGGCGATGAATTCCCGCACTCATGGCATCGTTCATCAAATCGTACTTTTCCGCCACTCGGCTGAAAACTTCACGAACTGCGCACCCAATATGAAGATTTCAGATGGAAAACTTCCGTGTCAAGCTCGGACTTGTCTTACCTTTCTCAGCCTTCTCGTGCTCCGAAACCTTTTCATACCCAAAATTTGTGTTGTGATCCCTCAGGGCCTCTTCCGTTTGCAGGGAACTCTGGGGTCCACCACTCACATATCTCACGAACGCTACAAACGAACTTCTGCGTCCCACGAATCTGGCTGCAAAGCGCAACCGGCAGGAGGTCGCCATCTTCAGCGCCCAATGTTAACCGACCGTCGTACGTCAAGTCCACCGAACAACAACAGCCACACATGCAAACTGCAGCAGGTGCAGTCGGCTCCCGCGTTCAGCCTTGAACTCGCGCCAATAATCGCTTTGCCGTCGAATCTTCGCCAATCGACGGGTGGAGCGTATATCGGGCCGGATATTTTTGCATAGTGAAACACCATCGCGTCGACTCAACATGGTTTCACGTTACGGTGCACCGTGCAAGTGATATCCGGTACGATCAACCATTTCTCGGACGATCGCTTTC
Source organism: Dermacentor andersoni (assembly GCF_023375885.2). Lineage (NCBI taxonomy): Eukaryota > Metazoa > Arthropoda > Arachnida > Ixodida > Ixodidae > Dermacentor > Dermacentor andersoni. The sequence goes on along the minus strand of NC_092816.1, from coordinate 89,571,259 downwards.
GGCGATGTCACTTTCAGTGCATGCACATGGCCCGGTTGAGCAAAACCGGATGAGCTGGTCCGAGAATACGTCGCCAGTACCTCGTTTAACAGGAGCACAATCTCATGGCGTAAAGTTCCTGGAGCGTTCAAACTAGCCCTGGAATCGAAAACTTGCCAGGGAACTTCTCTTGATCTGAAAAACTTTTTCTTTAAAGATGAAATTATGTTTTCCCGTAAAATTCTTCGCAAATACCGGTGTGCATGAGCCACATTTAGAGAATAACCAGCCAATATACTACATGGTTTAGAACAAGAACTCGCGAAGTAAAATTTATTATGCCATGTACACACACACGCACACTTGACTTGTGTAAGCTGCTATACAGGGGTACGAAGAAAAAAGGGTGATGGACGCTCGACCAAAATATATATATAAACAAACTTAGCACTTTCAACAGCCAACAAAATGAAGATTTCAGTGATGAAGTGTTCTCATTTTCTACGTAAATGACAAAAAAAAAAACGAAATGTGGTGGCTTCCTTGTCTTAGCAGCAAGCACATGATAGAATGCCAAAAAGAAAAATGTGGGAAAAGAAAATCGAAAAACGAGCTGTCAAGAACAGCCATTCCATGATAGCAAAGTGTACAATTTGGGCGAGAGAGAGAGACAGCAAGCAGTCTACAGCGGCGTTAGACTGGGTTCAGGGACAGGACAATTTCATTTCTCTTGTGCGGCACAGAGATTGTAAAAGCCATGTTACAATATGAGAGTAGAACTTGACTGGCTGCAGCAGCGATGGTTGCAGCTGCCTGCAACAACCCACCCTTAGCCCCGGGAAAAGAAAACAGGTCATCTCTTGCTCCCCGTTTGGCGAAAAGCACCAGCCTCCATCCACGGTTGCACTTCAAAGGTCCAGGCGAGCTACTTTTGAGTCCTAGATGCATCCAGTCCTTTGTCCCTTCCTTGAGCTTTTCCTTCCCTGCCGACCCTCCCGTCCTTTGCCCATGTGTTGGCTCAGCCGGACTTGAAGAGCAGAATGGCCACTTGGCCGAGGTAGAAGTAGATGAAGTGCTTCGTTTCGTGGGTCACGTAAGAGCCGAAGTTGCGGCCCACGATGCAGTGCCAGGTGGGGTTGTACTTCTTGTCAAACTCCTTCTTGATGTAGGCTGCGATGTCCTTCTCGATGTTGTATTTCTCGAGGGCCTGCGTGGCCACATCCACAGCATCCTGCTGCATCTCCTCGGACATGTCCGCATTCTTGATCACAGCCTTCCTGTCGCTCATCCTGGGCAAAACAACGAGGCACATACAATGTAGCAAGGCAAGTTAAAGCAACTTTATTGCTAATTAATGTGCCACTAAGAGATTATATGGAGGAAAAAATAGCCACGAGAAAACGAGGCAACATCCCCGCACAACCATAAGTGCAACACTAATTCTATGAAATGTGTTCATTTAGAAAGGGCAGTAAAAAACCGACCTTCCCAAAAGCAAAAAAATGGCAAAAAAGTCCATCTTTTGTATCTGGGCAAGCTAGAAATGGGGTTTACCAAACGTTGCCATTTTCATAATGCGTTAGTAGACGTGAACCTGCAAGAATTTAGGCAACTGTATGCATGTAGTGACTATGCAGCTCCACTACCTAGGCCTTTTATCGAAAGAGTGAAGGGGGTGAGGGGGCTAACAAGTGCATTAACACAGCCCAGCATCACAAGCTCTTGTAGCAAATCTGCGAACAATCAACGGAAATAAACATGGAAGCCATAAAAAATTGCATGAAGCCTGCCACATCGGCACGCTCCATTACGGCATTAGAATTGTAACGTGCGAACTGCGTGATCTATGCCGGCACGCTGACAGTTCGAAATCGAACGACCGGGGGTTCGCGAGTCGGCGCTCCGGCACAAACAAGCAAATGTAGTTCACAAGACTACCAACGCTTAAACTGCGTCACCCACACCGCTGACGAGCCTAACTAAACATCGCTGTTGCTCGCAACGATAGTCAAGTATACAAAACACCGCAAAGCGAGTGGCCCTCGCATGACACCGACGTAGCTAGTCAAAGTTAGGGTAAGCTATTCAAGGCATTGGGGGAAAGATAGTAGGCCACAAAATTCACTCTTGCCCGAACAAGATTCGCGCGTTCCACCTCAGCACGCCCTCTCCATACATGGAAAGGCACACCACCACAATACCTACGCAACGCCCGCGTTTGCGCTCTATGGCTCCACTTAAAATTAACAACGCGCCACAATTAGCTAAGGCTTACCAAGACTCGCAGTAACGACCGTATCGCCTCAGAAAACCAGTAACTACGCGTTTAAATCTGTTAAGCCGAAACGCCGGGAACCGCGCGCGCCAAAAGGAAGACGTGTCACGCCGACTGCAAGAGGCGCCATGGCGTAAATAACACAAAAGCCCGTGCAAACGAGAATATTGGTAATAAGGCAGCCACGGATAGCATGGAACAACACTGTCGGCAGCTATTACCTTCACGCAGAACAGCTAGCCAAGGGTAACGAATGCCCGCTGCGATTCGGAGACAGGCCTCACGCTGTGCGATGTCGCGCGCCGGTTTCACGAAATGCGCTGCCAGTCTTCTTCCTTTTCAAACTAGAGAGCCTCAAATATGGACAGAATTGAAAACGCTGCTTACCTGACGGAGTTTCTTTCACGCTGGCGTGAAGATAGACCTCGAAAGCACAGGTGTTAGGCAAAGAACTTGCACAGCTTCTGTCCGCCGGCGAACGCGAAGTTCCTAAAGCAATGTGCACGTCCTATTTCCAACGGTGACCCCTCATTGGGCCAGAGAATGTAAGAACGGCTTCCCGATTGGTTCACAGCCGGTCTTCTGCCACAGCTTCTATCAGCCCAGAATACTTTGCGGCTTGTTTGGCGCGGTTTTGAAGACGTTTCTGTTTCGTTTCCAATCGCTGAATATTTTAAAACTGATAACCGATGCAAATCAGACAACACCATTCGGCAAGCAGTAACAATAAAATTACTATTGCTGCTGTGGACTTCTGAGAGCTTCAGTATGAGGGGTGCCTACTTATTTAGTTGTAATTAACAAACCCAGTTTTCCATTATTTTGAACAAATAAAAAATAAACAAAGACGTACACACACTAAAATAAAAAGACTACTTGCTTGTTTCTAAGTTTATAAAACACATGTAACATTGATTAAAGTGGGGACCTTGAAAGACATGATAAATCTCAATGGCGGCACCGCAACACAAAGCCTTTGAGATTACAGCAACAATGTTGAACATCTTGGAGGGCTTAGACAAACGTCACGTCACCACGAGGGGCAGCACCTGTTTTAAAAGCCGACCAATCTGTATGTTATGTATCAGTGCTGCCAATAAGGTTTCAAACAATCTTGTGTTGTCATTACTTACTGATTTTATGCACTGATAATAAGCGCAGCATAAAAATAAATATAAATAGCTTAGTGGCATTGGTCATTGCCCTGACTCAAACAAAATGCGTATATCATGCGTCCACCTACTCATATACTCCTCTTTATAAACATCTATCAATAAACTCACGAACTCGCCGATTAATCACTGCATGCATCGCTGTCTGTGTCGCTGTCACCAGCCGCTGTGCGCGAATTTGTGCGTACTTCTTTAGTTCTGTCTGTATTATACCTTTATTGGCCGGGATAATGTAAGTTCTATTTTGCGCGTTTCATCAATGGTTAGAGTGGCGATGCGCGCACGTTCTACATTATCACCAGGATCAGCCGACCGTGAACAGTGGGCGATAAAAAAAGGTATATATAGAATCGAGCGTGGTAAATTGTATACTTTATAATATGCCGGCTCAGATATTGCGAAGATATGTGTTTCGGTAGCGGATCGTGCGCACTGCGGGAATTCGGTGAAAACGAAGCTCCCTTGGTGTAAAAGCTTGTGTTAGCGAATTTTGAGAGCATCACGTGAGGTTACGCTGTAAATGTAGATATTATCTATTTGGTGCTAATACCATACTGACACTATGTGCGGAAGCTTATAACTTGTGCCTCTCCAACACTGTTGCTAGTCTGTGTGATCACACATGCTACACACACCACAGACACTCCGAACTTCTTGTATGAAGCTTGTCATGAAGTACCTGTTTGCTGCGGCAAACGCCTGTCTATTTATTAATCTTTGTTGACGCTTTGCTTCGCCATCTTTAGCGCGCATCCATTCCCGTTGTTCAATGTCCAGCGCTGCCTTTCGTTGACGTTCCGCTTCACGCTCTCGACTCAGCAACTTTTCACGTTCTAAGCCACGCATAGCGAATACGCGCCTGCTCGGCGCTAAGCTTCTTCCTTGCTCGAATTCCCTCTACATCAAGAATACGTTTGGGTCCCATGCCTACTATAGCAAGCCACTACACATTCCGATGCATATCCAATGACACCATGCAAGCGGCTCCTCTCCAAATTCTTCCACGTTACGTCAGGCTACGACGCAGGTTTCTGGTTTCCACGCCACTCCGACGCAAGCACGACAGCTGTGTTAAATGCCTCCCGCTGCACCGAGTAAACGAGAAACGAGACACAGACGCCAAAGAGGCAAATATGCTTCGTTGAAAGCTAACATTCTTCTACTGGAGCCTTGAGAAGTGTCTCATAAGTTCCAGTGGATGACACATGATGCAAGCTTTCCGTAATGAGGTTGTACTGATAATACGAGAAATACAAACCTTTGGCTATAACGCTCTTGCCGTGCATGTTGCGGGCGACAATCAGTATCGTACCGCATTGCTGCTCTGTTGAACACCCTTCTTTCTACTGGACTAAACTCACATGACCCCATTTTATTCCTTTCTAAACACAAAAAATCCCCGGAATTAATTCTTCTTGCTTTTTTATTCCCAGGTTAAATGATCATGATATGCCTATTATACCTTTATCACTTTGCAATTTTCAAAAACTATGTGCTTTTATTGTGTTTTCTTTTTTCTTTCTTTTTTCTTTTGCACTTCTCACTTTCCCCAAGTTCCACCTCGTAATATATGTGGGTATTTACAGGATTTCATTTTCACTCACACTTTGTAGAAAACTGTATACCACTTCTTATTTTGCCGTGTTGCTAAAATGTGTTAGTGGGATTTCAGTATAAATAAACAAATAAGGAGTTTTGCCTGATTTTGCATAAGTGACAACCATCTGCATCTGTACCTATATTTTAATACAAATCATATGCTTTGAATTGTCTATTTCCTCTCTCTCTTCATCCCCATACCCTTCCCCCAGTGCAGGACAGCTAACTGGACATGTGCCTTGTTAACCTCCCTGCCTTTCCTGTTGTCTATTTCTCTCTATATATATATGCCTTGAATGCATAGTCAGACAATCTAATTTGCTGCCAAGTGTACTTACAGTCTTACATTTGAATTAAAAACAAGGGAGAAGTTCACAGTGCAGTGAAGAAGAGGGCGAAGAAAACACGCTCGTGTCTGCTGTGCGTACGATCAGCGTTCGTGTGCTGCCAGTGTGACTTCGATTGTGCCTAGTGTCAGGATAAATCGTCATACTACAACAGGAATATTGAGGCTTGAAGTGATTAACTGTGATGGTTCAACGTTTCTTGTTCATCCAGAGTTAATAAATACATTTGGAATGGTTGCACTCGAGGCACAATAGAATGAGAGTTGCTTTCTTGTGCAAAATTAGTCATACTATGGAAACAATGTAATTGCTGCAACAAATTTATTCGTATTGGATGGATCTGTTTATGGGCTAGTGTAGGATGAAACAAGAGTCATATATTCCAGGCTCGACTAAGCACTACATGGACAAAGGCACTACAGAAAGAAAGGCACTCGTGTAACATTGCTGTGTGTGCATGCTTTTCTGATGAGAATCGTTGCCGTCTGCACGATTCTTAGTCGGCTGTGAATCGTCAACTTACCCACGCTGTCACGTTAGTAATCAAGGTAGTAGTCATTCCAGCCATAACCTCCTACAGACGCTGCACATTGTACCCTTACCCCTAGACGTAAATCGACAGCACATCTGCCCCTACTGGAAGCAACCTCAATGGCTGAAACCCTTGCAAGATATGTTTGTGACGTGGCACCTAGAACTGCAATTTATTAATTTACTAGACCAATTTCTATTTTTTCTCTCTTTTGCTTACATGTTCGGGATGGTTTCATCATATCTCTTTTCAGGAACACAGTCAAAGGGAAAATGAATGTTCTGCAAGCTATACACACACCATAAGAAAGTCAATGGTCACCTCCGTGAAAATAGGTCGTATGAGTAATCTCTAAGCTCATCCCTACCATAGACTGTTTGCAAGTTTACCAGGCATTGTATGGAGGGGTATAGGCACTCTGCAGGAAAAGGCTTATAGTTCATGGTGCCATAGTCAGCAGAACAGGTATGCTAAAATGTGGTAATACAAGCTCTTCTGCATCTAAATTAGTATCAGCTGACACATATTTTTAAATCCGATCTCTACAGCACGCTTTCTCTCACATGAAAGAATGGCACTTAGCATCTGTGAAGTTTTGGGAACCATAAAGATATGTGAGCTTCATGCTCAAGTTGAAACTTGAAATGCCTTACCTGGCGTCATTGGCATTGTTGTGACATCATGGCACTTTGCTAATTTGTCTGCTATTGTGCAGCAGTAAGGCTAACTGCTCATAAAATAATTTATCAGGAGTGTTGCACATATTTCTTCAGACTTCTGACTCCTCACATGTGGCAATAACATGATTGCAGGAACAGAGGGAGCCAATGTATTATGAAATAATGACCCACCCACCTATTGGGTGCTGAAACCAAAGCTGTTTTACAAAAACAAGCACTATTATAGTAAATTATTTGGGATGCTCCGATGCTTGCCAGTATTCTCATATTTGAAGGGTATGAGTATTCGTTTAATGACAAGCACTGAAGTAACGTGCCGAGTCTCAACTTCTTTGTTTCTCTTCTGGTCATTACAACTTTTATGTTCAGAATAGAAAAAAGAGGGCACATTCCTGTTTACCCATCCATGAGCTTTGTCATCGCTCTTTGCAAATAAGTTTGGCAGCTTTGGTAACCAAGCATCGCATTGCATCCTCTTGCAAACAATTTTGTTAAAACAAAATTGAATGAATTTGAGAACGATTGAAAGAGTCAAGTACCTCCACTTTGTGTGACAGTCACTAACATTCCAAACCAGCCACAAGGCTGGCTGGACAAATGTTGAGCCACAGTTACAACATCCTTTTCTTCATGTCATTTCGTTTTGCATGCTTCATGCATTGAACGGTTTTGGGGAAACGCGTCGGCTTAAAATTTTTTAGCATAGTGCCTGCCGTGGGTTGCACTCATCTGCGGTAGCCATTTTATACTAGCAGACGATATTTGTGTATGAGGGAGTAGTAAAGAAGCCAGTAGTACCTAAAATGTCTATAGTAAGGAGGCACTTCATGCTTAACAAGAATGTAATACTGGGTGAACTGGAACAGATTCGTCATGTACAGCGCACAGAAGACAGGGATGAGGAAAAGTAGAGCGAACACAAGTGCTGTCTTTCCAGTACAGGTTTATTGGAAGTGTAATGATTAAAGAGGCCCAATTGAACATGGAAAACTGGAAATACTAATAAAGGTGTCTGGAGAATGCACTAGGAGGCGCACTGATCAGTGCACTTGTGAAATTGCTGAAGCTTTCCATGTTGGAATACTTGAGAGACTAGTCTTGTGTGAGTCAAGCATCTATCACTCTAAAGCAAGAGCTTGCCCGTCTAGATCGCATGTAACTATGCTTTGTACCGTATGTGTGCTGACGTTAATCACCTGTCTGGCTGTTTGATTCAATTGCGCCCTTTTTCTTGGGGTTTTAGAGTTTTACATATTTCGTGCTTTGCACCTAATTCTCTCGTTTTCAGTAAACCTTTAGTTGAAAGACGGCACTCGGGAAATTCTGAATGGTGTCCAACATTAAACTTTGCATTGTGCCTTTGTTTGCCCTGTACTTCATGCTTTGTAGGGTGTGCAGGCTTGCAGATTCGAAGACTGTTGCAGAACAGTGGCAAGCAAAGCTGCAATATTGCTAAGTTATACACCACATTTGCTTGTGGTGAGAGACATGCTGAATATAGTCAAATAAAAACTTGCATTAGGAAATCCTTGCTCCCATTTATACAAGATACACTCAATAATCACCAGAAAGTAGAAATCAATGGACAATTATACAAAACAAATACTTTTGATGCTGAGTGTAGTGAAGTGAAAATGTAAGTGTTGGGACATTTTCGGCTATATATTGTGAGGCAGCTTTGATATTTGCAATGCAATTTGCAAAATTTGCTTTCAGCTGTAATAAATGACTTTTACTGTGAAGGTGAAGGATGGCTTATAATTAAAACAACCACTTTGTCTGCAATTAAGGTGGCACTGTCTTTACATGTGCGCAGTATTTTTCTTTTCTTTGTATCTGCAGCTCAAAAACCACAGCAAAATGGCAAATATAAAAATTCATTGCAGGTTAGAAACATGAAGCATGAGACCAAGTTCTGAATACTACGTTTTATATAACTTTATATACTGAATAGGGTGCACTCAAAAGATTTGATCAGATTCTGCTGGATAGAGTTGGCCATGTCTTCAAATTTTAGAGATTTCAACGTGTACTTGCTCCTACTAATCACTGTGAAGGGAGTTATGAAGCCATAAAAGTTAGTGTATTACACACAATCCAGGAGGCAGTGAAAAATATACTAAATTTAAATTACGGTTATGCCTAGTTATAGCCTGCAATTATCCCTCCTTTGAGCATAGTTGGCCACAGCTACGCACCTGTAGCATATAGAAAAAATATGCCAAGTTCATTATCACTTTGTTCAAAGCAAAGTATTGAAGTGAAATCAAGAGAATGACTGCAAATGATAATGCAGATTTGCCAAATGGATGAATGCTGTCACTTTGTATTTTTATTTTTCCAACATTTGTAGCATGGCAGCACAGCCTAGCTGACCTCTGTGTCACTTCTCTGAATGTACGTGTTGTGTGTGTGTTGGCCTGTTTATCATGTGCAGCGTGTTGTCGAGGCTGTCCACTGATACAAAATATGTGTTTGCAGCTGACTGCCCTTAAAACTGTACTGGGTCATTTCTCTGAACATTGGTGCCGGGAAATTGTACGGAACGGGATTGTATAAACTAGATGCACTCATCTGTGAAGAAATACAACCATTAGGTGCAGTGTTTGCGTCCCAAATAAGATGTGCCAACTAGCCAAACAGCAAAGTTTCTTGAACAATAGACAAATAAGTAGGTGCGGCACGTAAAAGTTCAGCTCGTTTGTGTAATGGCGTGCAAGAGCTGCCGTTTGAGTGAGTGAGCGAGTGAAAAACATTATTGAGCTCTAGATTCGCTGATCTTCTGCAGTCTTCAGATGGCTTCGTCCTTCTTCTTGCACAACGGTCGGTTGCCCTTAGTCCAGGGCTCCGCTGGATGCTGCTGCCAGTTGTGCTTGCCAAATCAGACCTTCTTGGTCGACCCGGCGATCGCTGGAGAGCACTCCCTCCCATTGCTCAGCACTCGAGTTTGGTATAACGGGTACCACGTCTATCTTCTGGCATGCCCACGTTATGTGATACAGCGTGGGTGTTTCATGGCACCAGGGGCATTTGTCATTGTATTGTGTGGGATACATTTTGCTGAGTACGTTTAGGTTCGGGTACGAGCCCGTTTGTCGCTGCCTCCACGCGACAGAGTCCTCTCTGCTTAGGGAGTTGTGCAGTGGTGGATACCGCTTTCTGCAGCCCTTGTAGTAATTTAGTATCGCCGAATAGTCTTGAGGTACAGGTTTGGTCCCCCCGAGGTTGCCTACGTTGGATGCTCGGTAATAAGTGTACCCTGGAGCTATCCTGTCCGCCTCTTGGTTCCCTGCCACTCCCGTGTGTCCCGGCGTCCATACCATAATATGCCTAATTGGTTCTTCATTTGGTTGTCATTGTGTTATGCGGTCTCCGGAGCAGAGTATGCAGAGCGCTCCATGCCCTATTTTGCCGCGTAGGTTGTTGCGGCACGCCGTTTGTGAGTCTGTAAGGATTGTTAGAGACCGTTTAGATCGATATCCCTCCGCTGCCGCTAGAGCGACGGCCGCTTCTTCAGCCTCGACTATCGTACAGTCTTGTAGTGATGCGCTGGTGATCTCGTGTAGTTTCGAATCAATCACCGTTGCTACCGTGTTGCTGTTGCTCTGCCCCACTGCTCTGGCGTATGTGGCTGTGTCCACGTATGCGTCGTTTCTTGGGGTGCTAGTGTCTTTTGTAGGTATTCAGCCCTGGCCTCTCCCCGTGCTTTGTGTAGGTTGGGATTCATGTTCCTGGGTATGGGTGCTACCTTTAGTGTGTTGCGATAGTCGTCCGGAATTGTTTTGGTCCTCTGTATCTCTTGAAGTTGATCGGCGCAGCCTAGTTTCTTCAGGAGCTCCCTGCCAGATAGGGTCTGCTGTAGTCTGCACAGTTGGGAAACTAGTTGCGCCTCTCTCAATTCCTCGAAGGTGTTGTGTAGTCCTAAGGCTAGGAGCTTTTCGGTTGAAGTGTTGTGGGGAAGGTGGAGTGCAGTTTTGTAGGCTTTGTGTAGAATTGCGTCCGCCTGTTGTACCTCACTCTTGATGGGATGTAGTAGGGGAGGCTGTATGCCACTCAGCTGACCACCAGGCTTCTGACCAGCTTGAGTGTGTTCTCCTCTCACATGCCGTGGCGTCTGTCGAGGCAGCCACGGGCGTGATTATGCGGGCCACTTGTAGGGTGGATGCCTTGAGTAGGGCGAGGGTGTGGGTGCAGCGTAGCGTTGGCTTGACTGTATCCACATCCCCACGATTCTGATGAGCGTCTTTTCCGATATCGGCTTCCCCTCGAGGCTTCTCCATTTACCTCACAATCCCTGACATGCATAAAAAGACTGATATGCCTGTTTTGGCAATATTCCAATTGGCTCAGTCTCACATGTTCGAAAAGGTTCCAGATTATTTTCGTGTATTCACAGATGCATCTGTACACAGTGACGGTGAAGGCGCCTCTGCAGCTTTTTTCTGCCCTTCGACTCAAGTATGGCGTATCTTCCAAATACCTCATCCAACTTCGTCAACAACTGCTGAGCTAGCCGCGATAGGTGTTGCACTGAAATACGTGCAAGAGGAGTTAACTACATCGAAGATTGTCATCTTTACAGACTTCCGCGCTGCCCTTAGCAGGTTACAAAGCAGTGAGATTGATTGTCCACTTGTGCGCCGCATTACTGACTCTGTGAGCAAAATTTCATCACGTGGGGTGTCTCTCGTTGCTCAATGGATACCTTCACACGTAGGAATCGCTGGAAATGAAGAGGGTGATCGGCTCGCTTCAACTTGCGCTCATAACGACTGTGACTGCCCAGAAATTTTGTGCAAGCTTGATGACGCTCGTCTGCTGATTTGTCGCCACCTACTCAAACAGCATCCAGACCAGCGCGTCGCAAATGGAACGTTCCTGCCCCGTGTTCGCGGTCGAGGCTTGCCTCGACACACTAGAGCACAACTGCTCAAGCTGAGGGTGGGCTGTGTGAACGTGTACGAACGATTATACAGACAAGGACATGTGGCGAGTCCATCGTGTATGTCTCGTGGCCGCTACAAGACACTTCAGCATCTTATATTTGAGTGTCCCGCTTTCAGTGCGCAGCGCATGTCGCTAGTGAGAGACTACCATCTCCATGGCCTGCGGTGCACGACACTCGACGAATGTTTGTACCCCAGTGGTTGTGCGTCTAAACGTAATCAGGCTCATCGCACTCTACTTACTTTTCTAGAGTTAACGAACTTAGGTTCACGTTTGTAGCGTCGAGACTATTTTATTCAACATTCTGTAGTAGCGTACGTGACTTTCAGTGACCGGCCCTACTGTGTGCGATCTGTACTGTGTTCTACTTTATTCTTTAGATTTGTCCTGTTGCTCTTCCTTTTCTCTTCCCCCCCTCCTTCCTATCTTCTATTTCTGTGTTGCTCTCACCTCCCTTCTGCAGAGTAGGCAGGCGTTGTGCCCCTTCCGGTGGCACTTGCCAGCCTGCTCCTCGCTTTCCCTTTCCTGTTAATTGTATATATGTGTTCAAAACAAATAATAATCCCCTCGAGGTAGACGTCAAGCTTTAACTCATTACTGGTGGGGACTGTGCGGTTTCGCTTTCCTCTCCAAACTCTCAGGAGCTCGGACTTCTCAGTGGAGCCTGCTAGCCCTCTTGCTCTGACGTAGTCCTCTACGCAGGTGGCTGCCTCTTGTAACTTCTTTCTCTCTGAGTGAGCCTGTGTTAACCCAGATGGTGATGTCGTCGGCATACATGGAATGGTGTATGCCGTCTATTTCTTTTAACTGCTTTGCCAAGCCAATCATAGCTATGTTGAAAAGCGTGGGGGAGATGACCGGCCCTTGAGGCGTCCCTTTGTTTGGAGTAAGGAACTTCTCTGATTGGAGCCCTCCCAGGCCAGTCGTTGCCATTCTGTTTGAAAGGAAGGCTTTGACGTAGCCGTAGACTCTCCTCTCACAGTCTAGGTCATTCATGCACGTGAGGATAGCCTCGTGGCTTACATTGTCAAAAGCCCCCTTGATGTCCAATGCCATTATTATGTTCTCCCCGCTACTGGTTACATTCCCGAGTACTTCTTTGATTTGAAACAGTACGTCTTGGGTCGATAATTTTGCTCTGAAGCCGAACATGCTGTGGGGATACAGTTCGTTGTCCTCCGTGTACTGTTGTAGTCTCAGCGCCACCACTCGTTCGTACAGTTTTCCCAGGCACAATATGAGCGAGATCGGTCATAGGTTCTCAATTTGCAGTTTCTTGCCTGGTTTAGAAATCATGACTACCTCCGCATGCTTCCACTCCTCGGGGACCATCTCCACTTCCCAGTGTTTGTTGAGAAAGTCGGTTAATACTGCGACTAACTCATCACTGAGGTTGCGGATGAGTGCGTTATTGATCTTGTCTGCACCTGCGGCCGTGTTTCTGGTCGTGTTTCGTATAGCTGCGTAGACCTCTTCTCGCGTGATGGGTCTGTCCAGGTTATCGTTTCCTCTTCCCTGGTAGCGCTCCGCGTAAGCTGCTGGGTTTGTGTCCCTGAAGCACTTAACACGTACCTTCTCCAGGAGTTCCGAGTTCCGCACACATCCCAGGCTAAACATCCCTAGAATGCACTAAAGATGCCGTGAAAGCAGCTGAACATTCAAACAAAAGTCCACGTTCTTTCTTTCTTTCTTTTTTCTGAAGGCATATGAGCAAAGACAATGTCGCAGTTGTAACCTACCGCATCACATCACAAGTAGCCAGCACCAGCTCGAAGAACATTGATGTTCTTGAAGAATATAGAATGTGTTTCTGTGAAACACAGACCATCACATGGGCCTTCTGTTCCAACAAGGAACAAGGCTAGGCAGGAAATGTTGCATGTGGACGTTTGTCAAGGAAATTGAAGAGAGAGTCTGCTGCTGGGAGGGTAGCTCACATCACTGCCACTCAACGCTTCATTTGCTTCAGTTTCAGGTTTCGTAAAGCTTTTTCAATAGTTCTTAATAGTAGAACACCCCCTGCCAGTTTTTTCCAATTTAAACTGTATAATCGAACTTTCCTCCTGGTTCTGGTGAGGGACCCTTTAACTGAATTATATTTCAGTTCTAAGGATGTTTCTAGGGATGTTTCTAGCATTCTATGTTAGAGATGTTTCTATTAGAGATGTTAGGGATGTTTCTAAACATTCTAGGGATGTTTAGCCTTGGATGTGTGGGAGTCCCCATGGATATCCATGACAAATCTCAAAGAGTTTCTTAGTTAAAGAAGAAAAGCTATCCAAAGGATGCCCCAAAAAGACATCTGTATTCTTTTTGCGAGAACGTATATATTTTAAGCTCTGCTCACCCTATGGCTTTCATATCAAGAAGAAAGGTAGACACATTTGTGTGGAATGCAATAGCTTTTTATTTTGCTTTATATTCTACAAGTCATGTAATGTTTTCCAGTTTCGACTAGGGAATGCTTATTATGCACTTCACTGTGATATAAAGTGTATTGCACTAAAAATAGTCACCATCACCATTCTCTTTCTTTTTTTGTCTACTGCAGGACGAAGGCCTCTCCGAGCGATCTGTTACCCCTATCTTGCACTAGCCGATCCCAACCTCCTCATGGCTGAAAACACTGGCGGCAAAAGGTGGCAAAACCCGTATATGCGTTGAACTGAAGTTAGAGCAAATAAACAGATGTCCTGACGTTAAGAAACGTTTTATTTGGCATGCATGCATGCAATTTAACAAAATGGGCCCATGTTCTGCACATAAAGCAAATAAAAAACAGTGGAAGCAGCTGGATCAAGAAAATTCAAAAGTCTACTCCAACACGCACTAACCTCAAGGTAATCCTGATTACCTTTTTTTTTTTTTAAGGACAGTGAACTTCCCGCTTTGACCATGACAAGGGTAGTGTGCCAATGCACATAGTTGCAGTCTCTTGCTTTCCCTCTTATGAATGCACTCCAGCCTCTTCAACTTAACAGACCTGCAATTCCAGTTATTGAAAGCCATTAGACTGACAAACATTGGTACATGTGCTATACAATTGATGCTTATAGATGACCAAAATGCATCTGTTGTGTGCCCTGTTTATATCTTGTCATACAACATTAACATGACAGATTACATTTTTTAGGCACAATAGGAAGGTCTCTTGTATTAGCTAGCTAGGCAAGCTACAGTCTTTCAGGGGCTGAGTATGGATTACTTGGATCATTGCCTGTTAGGTCTTACCCGGCAACGCTTGAAATGTCACTTGTGCATGCAATAGGCTGTTGTTGTTTTTTTTGTCTTTTTTCCTATGCAAGTTTTCCCTGCTTAATATATAACCCTCTTCCTGACCGCTTGCAGAGGATAAAAATGATAGACCAGACTGACGGTCCCATCAATCCTTATTGTGCCTTTTCCTTGCTGCCTGATGGGACCCTAAAAACAAACAAACAAAAAATTGTTTCATCATGTCCAGTAGCTGTCACCTGTGCCACTTCGATATCAGGTGGCAGGCAAATGGGACCAAGGGGGATGGTGTGTACCTGACAGCTTCTGGGCACACTATGATACCGTACGTGCAACTGCTATCAGATTTCTGGTTTTTCACTAATGGAAAGAATGGGGTAGCGCTAAAGTATCCAGGAGCCTCGGGGGTGGAGCCTGGTGGTGGGGTGATCCCAGGGCCCCCTTCGCTATATCGAACAAAACCTTGAATTGACTTTGCTGTTTCAATGTTCTAAAAGCTCTAAGGTTAAAAACCGGCAAATCTAAAGCACTTTGTTAAATAAATAAATTTTGTGAAATTGGGTTTTCTCACACGGAGGTCCGACGGTATTTTGAGTTGGGTTACCTTTTAGGTGTTTGAAAAGTATGAACTGCAGCAATATTTTCGTGTGGTTGGTGCTCTTGTAGGGATAATCTGTTCAGTTGGTCTAGTGTACGCTTGCACAACACTTTAACTGCTTGCAGGGTACACCATGTGCGTGGTGTTTGAAAGCTATGGATGCATGCCCTTGCTTGAGTTAGCTAAAGCTGTATGTAGGACTTACGTTTAAAAAATAATAAACAGGAATATTGTCGAGGCTCACTTTATTTACAAAGAATCTCTATAGGCATATAATTAGTGAGCGATATCTTTCCCTTCTTGGTAGCAAAATGGTGTTTGTGATAAGACCAAACTTCTTTTTCCTGGCCTGCACATATATTGATTATCACCTGGTGGCAAGTGTGCACGTGTAGAGAATTGTTGTTCTTCCTTTATCAGTCGGGCGTGTGTGTATATATATATATATATATATCCGGTTGTGCAGACGTATATACATACGTTCGGACAACCTGTATATATATATATATATATATATATATATATATATATATATATACACACACACACACACACATACATACATACATACAGGTTGTCCAGACGTGAGTTGAACCGAATGCATAATGTTGGCACTGGCCTAGAGTTATTCAGTCTTTTTTATTTTCCCCTTAACTGTTTATTTATCAACTTTTTAAGTTTTGGTTGTAGACCCGAAGTATGATATGCAAAGTTGTAGAGCACCTCGAGAAGCCTCTTAATAAATTGCTTCCTACACAATGTATCTCACGTGGTGCTTTTTTCCGCGTTCCAAAGAAAGCCCGCGACATATGAAAAAATACCACGTGACGGGGCACTTGCGCATTGTTATTGTGCTGCTCTCAAGCGTGCAATGGATGAACAAGGTTGGCTGCAGCGAGAATGGCCCGCGACAGGGCCTGTCTGGCTGAGAGGTGCTTTTTCTTACAGACCGAAGACGGCCCAACTTAGAATATTACATCTGCCGTGGTGTGCCGCAGGGGGGAGTGCTGAGCCCTATTTTGTTCAACCTCGTCCTGTAGGACTAGCGGCGTACTTACCGTGGACAGTTCATGTCTCAATATACGCTGACGACATTTGCATCTGGGCCTCTGTGGTGACTTGCCCTCAGGTACGAGCCAGGCTTCAGGTACGGCAACCATGACGGTGTCTTATCTCTGAGAGCAAGGCCTTAGTGTGTCCACTGAAAAGTGCGCATTGGTTGGCTTTACGCGCAAACAAATGTCATTGTATCCTGTTTCAATCAATGGTCAAGCTGTATTCTATGTTAAGACGCATCGCTTTCTAGGTGTCATCATTGATCGCAACCTCTCGTGGAGCCCTCACTGTATCTATCTGAAGAAGTTAATTGCCATTGCTCAGGTCTTCAATATTCTGTGCGGTAAAAACTGGGGTACATTCTATGATGCAGCTGTACAGGGTACTGTTTCTCAGACTCCTACATTACAGTGTACCAGTGGCGTCAAATGCATGCAAGACGGACTTTCGCACTTTGGAGGGCATACAAGGTCAAGCTCTACGCGTGTTTAGGGCTGCCTCGGTGCACCTCGACAGCAGTAACAAATGCAATCGCAGGAGACCATATGATCCAGACACATGTAGCTGTCGGCTCTCTCATAGCGCACATTCGCCATCTGTCAAGGATTCCCGACCATCATTTGGCCTCCCTACCAGCCAAGAGACCTCAAGCAACCTTTTTAAGAGTGATTAGCGCTCATCAAGAGTGCATACCGTCATCTTTTACACCGGCGGTGAAGCCTTCATCTCCCCTGTGGTGCCTGCGACAGGCTCAAGTGAATTTTGCTATTCCTGGAATTACAAAAAAGGCCAATCATCCATCGCCGGCTCTGAAGCAACTTAGGCTCCTACTGCTGTACCAGGCGTATCATGACCACATGCATATACATACCAATGGTACGACCTCACCTACCAGCTCAACTGCCGCATTCGTCGTTCCAGCTAAGCAGGTTACAGTTAGATTCAAATTGTCACACATGAGTATACATCTACGTCGGTAGAACTTGCAGCTGTCCATGCAGCTATGATGTACGTCACCGAAGAGCCAACAGAGAAATGGGTCGTATTTTGTAATTCTAAGGCAGCTCTTCACAGTATCAAGTCTGCGTTACATCACAGAACTTACGAGCAGATGACCTCCGACATCGGGGAAGTCCACCTCCATGTTCTGGCAAGAGGGCACAACATTATACTTCAATGGATTCCTGCTCACTGTGGCATCGTTGCCAACAATTTTGCTGACAAGGCTGCCCGGTCTGTCCACGAAGATACCCAGACGCGTCCAACACCTTTGGCGAGGTCGAACGCTGCCAGGGAACTTCGTTTACTTGCATGCAAAAAGTAACAATATCTGGTCACAAGTCACATAAACTGGACCCCATGCTATGGCTACAACTGCCATCGAGTTAAGTTCTTGTGTTACTGCCGAGCGTTTCTGTGAAGAAATGCAAACATTCTATATTATACCATCAACTACTCGACGTCGGCAAACATGCTTTAGCAGGTTAAAATAAAGGTAAATGTTGTAGTTGTATAAGTCACAGATAGCCGATAGTAAGATGCTTCTTGCACCACGGTAGGTGTGGTATCCTAAGTGGATTCTTATGTGCTATGTTTATGCGTTTATGCTCTTATTATTCATGTGAGCTGCCGCTGCAAAGTGTAGATCCACGCATGAAAAATCCGTAATGGGCTGGTCTGAGCTCCTTCAGCGGGCTCTGTAGCGTTGCCTTGGAGAAATGTATTGTCGACTAGAAAATTAGCACTTAGAATTAATTTTCACGAATGAAGACGGCGTAAAATTATATTTGAGACGACCGTCGTAAGTATACAAGCATAGGGAAGGAGAGCGAACGCTGCAGAAGGCGCCTGGACGTCGCCCGTACTGCATAGGTGTTCTGTGGTACTGCCTTGAGACGACAGGCCAGCGGGCTCCGACAGGGGCGGGTCCATGCCCTGACGTCACGCGAGCGGCGCTCGCAGCGCCCCTGTAGGTCGTTCTTGAGGCTAATTGTCAGGATTTGCAGAAATAAAGCAAAAGCATGATTTGAAAGCCGTGCGCGTTCGTGCCAACAATGATGCAGCAAGCTTTTTGCTACAATAAAGCTTCAACTGAATATGTAGAGGCAACTCTAAAGAAACCTAAAATGATGTGGGCAACGGAACTCGGGTAATGACACTTTATGGGGGAGGGGGGTAGGCTTCGGCATCGCCGGGAGGGGGGGGGGGGAGCTCTGCCTTACCCGGAAAACTTCGGAAGGGGCTCGGACCCCGGAGCCTCAGTCCACCCCCCCTTCTCCGTAGTCGACGCGTATGCACAGATGTTACTGCGCCGAGTAGCCCCGAGTTTCATAGCGCTTTCGGTTCCAGTTTCTCGGAGCAGTTAAAGGCCAACTACAACGAAACCATGGACCGCGTATAAAGCCTAGTTTAAGGTAGCGTAGATATATAGGAGCCTCCATGAAAATTTGGCGTTCGCAATACGAGCGGAAGTGTCACGAAAAGCTCGCAAAAATTACTATTTTTATACCGAAATTTAAATAAAACACCGCCATTATTGCTCGCCGGAAGTGACGCATGACCTAAAGCGCACGGCTCCTCGGCATGACCTTCAAGAAGCGGCGCCCGTGGTGCACTGAAAAATTTCGGAGACGGCGTGCTGAGGCTGCGTCATAGCGGTCGACAACCACCAGGTGCATGTGTCGTCTGCTTAGGAAATGTTTAGAGGCTGCTAAGAAAGAAACTTCAATTGGCCAGTCCTGCGGCTTTGCCGAGATTGATTTAGTCAAACAAAGTCAGCCAAAGTGACTTTTAACATATTCTGTAATTGGTTTTAAAACGTGGAAGAGTAAAGCGATAAAATAAAATTAGAATATATTACGCTCAGTGTTGTATTTTGTTACTCAGCTCCCCAAAGAAACACGAACAAGTCTGAAACTATCTTCAGCTAGAAGCGCTGTCACGCGTGTGTTTCGCATTCGCAGCTTTCCATTCATGCACCACATCCTTATATGTCAATGTGATACTTTTGTTTTCTTTGCACTCTGTTTTCACAATGGCCCGTGATCGTTTACTACGGCGTCCCTTTATCATAGTATGATCGGATGTCACAACGGAATTCAGAACCTTATTTAGTTGCCTCTGACCTATTTAAAACGCTCATGCCGGTAAGACAACAGGGCACGTATTCTCGGATGATCACTTTCGGTGATACTATCGCCTTCGCGTGACGTAAAACTCAGCCATCCAATCACCTCATCCGGTCTTGGTCAACCAGCCAATCAGTGTGTCTGATGGCCGAGGCAATGGTATCGCCGAAAATGGTGATTGGCAAGTTTCACAGTACTTTAAGGCGAAAGCTTTACTAACCGCGTGAGCGGAGTTTCACCGTCGCCAGCAATTTCACCACCATTTGATAGCAGCTGCGCCATGGCCTTGGTGACGCATCACGTGACTCGCAGAGCCGAGCTCCGCCGCCGGCTTGGCGCATTCGCTCTCCGCAGCTGGGTCGCCGCCTTACCACGTGACTCGCCGCGCGCCTGGTTAAAGGGACACTTTTAAAGGTTACCGTAAAGTCAAGTTAAAGTGATAAAGCAATGCTCTAGAACGTCTAAGGCGTCAATATAATCGCGAACAGACCTTTAGTAACCGAGAAATTGAGGTAAATGCATGCCACGATTTGAGACCCCGCAGCGACATTCTGTTACTAGCCGATGACGAAGGCACTCCTCATCATAATTTATGTGACTAGTACTCAACTACTCTTATTAAAAAGATAATTTCATTACGTTATAAGACGGGAAAAAATGATACTTGTCTACTTCTATTTGATTTTTAAAAAATAACATTTTGACGTTATCCTTGAGTAGTATGGGTGATCGAAAGGTTTCGTTTTCGCTCGACTCTGCGCGCTCGACTTTGCGCCGCGCACGCTTTGGAGTTTCAGTTGTTTCTTTATCGCGTCGTGCTGCGGTGGTCCTGCTGGCTCGCGAAACTTGCATTTTGAACAAGCAGCGAGAATGCCACGTCCATGTGATGTCGTGGGATGCGCGAACGATCCTTGGAACTTGGCCAAGGGCAGTTGCAGCGGCGAATCCAACGTTACTTATCACTGTGTGCAACGAGTGAACATCTCCGTTCGAAGTGGTTAAGTGCCGTACCTCTGCCACAGCGGGCTGGCAAAGAGCCGAAAAATCACGTAGTGTGCTCACTGCACTTTGGCCCAAAGGATTACGAGTTCAACGCCGACTTACTGAAGTCGCGTGGAGTGCCTTTCAAAGCAGGCCGCCGTCGTAGTAGTACGCAACGACGCCGGCAGCGCGAGCCCTCAGCAACAGGTCACGTTCATCAGTGCTTAAATCGCTGAACTCGAGCCCAGCATCGCGAGCCAATGTGTCGTTGCCAGGGTCGTCCATTGCAAAGGGCGTCGAAGTTGGCGTCATAAAATAAAGAACCAGCTTATCGTCGCGCGCTTTCCCTTCCGCTAGCCACCATAGTTCCGCTTGCTGCTGTCGGCTCTATCTTGGCTCTGTTTCTGGCCGCGCGTTTGCGTTTTTCGCAGAAAAGCCGTAGCGCCGTCTGCGGGAGCCGTTTTACTCATAGAGTTTCCTACAAAACTTTTTGTAGGAAACTCTATGGTTTTACTTACCGACGGGGCGCAACGTCACTGTGAGACCATGACGTCAACACTCCTCGATCGGAGGCCGGGTGATTTGACCTGCGCTAGAGGTACGCGGACGCTTCAGAACGCATTTCCTCTTAAAATAAGTCTCTTCTTCGCACGAAACAAGCGTTTCGAGGTTTCGGGGATGGTATTTCAACAGTCCACGCTGACTTAATATTAACCTTTAGTGTCCCTTTGAGAAAAGCCCCGCGCTCGCCTAGTCAGTGCGAGCTTGGCCATGGATAAGAGGGAGGCCGGGCCGTCTTTGAGCGTTGCGCGGTAGCGGGAGGCTTTGGGCCGTCGTCGCCAAGCGGCGTCTGACCACCCCGCGGATATCGCCCGGCGAGCTGCTTCGCTGGAGAAGGTCCTGAATGCCACAGGCGTCGCACCGTCGAGATCAATGTAGCGACGGCGTTCGCGCCCTGTCCGTTTGTGCTTCGACGGGGCACATGTTCGCGGCGTCTCTTTGCATGTCTAGCACTTGCGCTTTCCCTGTGGCACAACAGGCGTCGCACCGACGAACGATGCATGTCTATCCAAGCCTAACCACAATCATGTCTAGTCACCGACCTAGGCGCAGCGTCATACCTGGCTTAACGATGATTGTATACCTAAGCATAATAATTACTGCAAAATGAAAGGTTAACCAAGTGAAACCAAGACTTAACCAGGCTAAACCTAGCTTTCGCTTTGCATATCCAGGGTTAGCTGAGCTAAGCTGCGGTCCATTTTTTAAAGATCGCCTGTGGAAGTCTAGATAGCATAATTATAGTCCTTGAGCTGGATTATTCAAAGAAGCGGGTATTACTTGCACGATAAATCGAAACATGTATTCAGCTGATTATCGAATTCACTGAAAGCTTCTTAATTAATTACTTTACTACTATTGCATTTCACGAACTTTAGCCGGTGAGTTTGGCACCAGTTTCGAAGTATTCATTGTCGAAATGTGTGATGAAATACATGGGCGTGCCAGTTACTGTTGTGCTTCAAGCTTAAAAATATAGGGTTGTCTTAAAACAGTAAGTGGGACAACAGTGCATTTTTACCGCGGGTTTGATGGCGTATATTTCGGAACCCGTGCCACCCTCGAAATTCCTTCCAAGTGGATGCGTTGCAAGCTTACCGGCTACAATTCGTGAACTGTAATACGCGCCGTAAAGTAATTAATTTAAAAAAGTACTTATTGAGTGTTTGCCAATTCATTGATTACGTGTTTGCATTTCTCAGGCAAGTAATATACGTCCGCATTCAGCTCAAGGACTAGAAATATGCTATCTGCCACAGGCGATTGTTCAGAATTGTGTAAAACTTAAAAATCATCACACCGTATACGACACTTGACGGCCGGGGCTCTCGTACAGTGCAGCTGTTCAGACGACGACAGGAGTGGCTTTGTTTGCGTTTGTCATCAGCGAAAAATGAACGTGGAAACACACTCACGATATGAACAATGCACAAAGAGCGTCTGCACGTGTGTGACGTGGCGCGTATCGCAGGGCGACATAGCCGTGCTGAAGGGTCGGCGGCCTGTTCAGATACTTAGCAAGTTATTCATCTCGTTGCATGGCGCAGTCCAAGCGCGAGGGAGCAATCCGGCTGCATGCATGTCTCATACATAAGGCATCTGTGCCGCGGCCATATATGGCGTGTCGCTACAATTGCTTGGATGCTAATCGCAATAAGGTCGATATGCGTCGTTCTGCCGGATTCTTTGTTTCTTCTATTTTCATTTTTTTTTACATTTAACAATAACATATGCACAACGATGTCGGGAAGCCGAGCATGTCCCGCACGTCACTCTCATCTTACAATATTTTAGGGCAAAGCTTTGTTAGGCAAGGACGTAGAAGTGAAAGACAGGCGCCGGGTATACGGAGTACATCTTCTTGAAATGCGCCTGTGATGTCGGCGATTGCGGCAACGGCGTTTACTTATTTTATTGCGATAGCAACTATATGGACACTCCGAGCGAATTTTTGCCGTCGTCGTCGACGTTGCCGTTAGGTTTCGCACATGTTTAGGTATATGTATGCTATATGCCACGTCCTGCTACATTACGCGTGGTATATGCAGGTTATGTCGCCATACCATTCTACCACTAAAGTCGCTCATACCTGGTCCTACATTCTTGACGACATTATTCTTCAGAATTTTGAGAATGGCAGCCCACAAGCAAATGAGGTGAAACAAAACACCGACAGCACGTGCTTTTCATCCTGAATCTTCTCAGACTTTGATATAAAAAGTGCGAAGCACAAAGTCGCAGTTTCGCCCGAAAAGCGAATCATCGATTGCGATAGCAAATTAGTGGACAGCTATACCAAGTAGAGATAGTAGTTTTATCGGCTGTATAAGCTTGTAAACATAGGCGTGCGATCTAAATTACCAAGCATGGTGTCACGCGCGCACCAGCAAATATGGACAAATAAAGTTTGTACCACCACCACCAAGCAAATATGGACACATCTCACTCGATGACGGCGGAAACTCGCTGTCAGACTGCTGGAGCGAAGAAGCACGGCAGCAGCAGCGAGCGAATTGACATTCGTGGTGCGTCTCGCATCAGCGCGAACACAGCGCATGGCGGATGGCTTTCAAGATGGCTTTCAACATACAGCGGCCCAGGGGTACAGTGTACTAGTTCACTGTACCGGCGGGGTGGGCGCGGCCGCCCGTAGTAGAACGCGCGCCCCTCCCTCCCCTCTTCCCGGAACCTTTCGAGCGACGGAAGGCGGCGCGCTTCCTCCCCGCTTTGCTGCCTTGGGTGCGCCAGATTGAGCCCTCGCAAGCTTTCGCTCGCACATACAGCATATATGGCGCGCGGCGACGATTTTGTTGCCCTTGAATTTTATACGGAACCTCACGCCGACGGCAGAAATGCGCCTGGAGTCTCCATATGATTGCTATCGCAATAATAACTCTGCTCAAAGCCTAAAATGATGCAACTTCATTGGCACGGTTGCGTACTACCTCCGGGATCGGCCCCCGAAAGAGGTTTGAAACATACCCGACACAGAAAAGTGGTGGTAAATTTGCTAGGAAAGACGTCGGCGTTTATTAATAAGCTTATATGAAATTGTCCGATCGCATGATTCAAACAGAGGGCCCCTAGCAGAAGAGCTCATTTTTACTTAGCTTACGTTTACCTTAATTCATACTGCCACTGCAGTTTCGAGCCTCCCACTTCCTGTAATATTCTAAGATGTTGCTGTCGCATTCATTGCTTGGCCCGTATGGCGAAACTGATCTCTTAATTACGTATTTATGTATGTACTTATTTATTAACTTATTTATTTATTTCAATTGTCTATAGATGGTTTCAAGGATATATAGTTAATGATGTTATTGTTAACAAACAGAAAGCTTACCCTGACGTCTTTTGTCATAAAATTACAATAGCATAGAAGAAAAAGACAAATTTCCGGAAATACTGCGCAATAAGTCAAAATGTCCAGAAATGGCGTCGGCTACCGGCGCTTAGGCAAGTTAATCCTGGTGTAGAAGATTTTTTTAGCAATTCATCATTTTCTTTGCTGGATAAACGCTGAGAGAGCTCCAAACGGGCAACGCAGGTGTCTAAACAGATTATAAATGATTTCCAGTGTATAATGAAGTTCAGCTTTAGCGTTATTAGCAAACTCAATTAACGAATATTAATGCATCCATAGGGTTTAACGTCCATGCAGAGCAACACGAAATATGTGAGACGCCTTAAAGTGGAGCTCCTGATTATGTCTAATCGCCCGAGGTTCGTTAATACTGCTCATTAGTAATGCAAGTGCACTCGTTCGCGTCGTTGTGTTCCAACAGCGTCGAAATTCGGCCGCCCCATCCGGGAATCGAAACCGCTATAAGTGGCTTCGGTTAGTGGCCGTGGCGTGGGTAAGTGCACATGGATGGGTGGATGCATAAGGCTGAACGCTTCAAATCGGGCGGCGGTTCATGCCACCTAGCCGTGACTATATAGTATATTTTTTACAGTAATATATTTTGTACTTAGTGGACGGTGAAATTTCCATCTTTCCTTGATTTTAGCAACCAATGAGATAACCTCCGTTTGGTTATTTCTACCCGCTTAAAGTCTATTTTGCCTCCACTGTCCCTCAACCCTAATGCATTGAAAAAAAAAACCACCCCGTTCGTTTTGAACTGCAGGGCGAGGCCCTTTACAGAAAAGTACCAGGTGTTCAGGCATTTCCTTTTCCTTTCCACAAGCACCGCTTAACGTCTTAGTCCGCATTACTTCCGCCCTGGCTTCAAACAACAAAGAGCTTCCCTGGGAATTATCGCAGATATTTTCCCTGGCAATTTTCTGCTTGTATGTTATGTATGTCCCCAGTGCTGATTTGTTCTACATCACTATTTTCCGCAGATCCCTCTCTGTTTCTTTAACCTATTCTTAGCCTACGATTCTTAGTTTGTTGTCCCGCTGCTGTCAAAATATTTGCGTGACAGTCTTTTCCATTTCTTTCCTCCATTTTGTGTCAAAATGCGTCATGTACAAGTAACTGAAAACTTTTCTAGCCCACAGCTTTCCCGCCATTTCTCTCAATTACTCCTCAAATGGATGGATGGATGGATGGATGGAGGTAGGAGCGTCCCCTTTGGCAGTTGCCACCATGATCAGCTTTTTATTTTTTCAACTGTGTTATAGGTTACTAAAATTCTCCATTTTCTTTAAATACGTCTTCCTACACTTTTAACCTTATGTCACCTCTCTGCTTTTACTCTGAGCTTCCCGTGCTTCGAAAGATGCCCAGCCCATATCCCCCTGTACTGCTTCGTTTGTGGTTTTCCCGTGGGCACCTAGTGCTAATCTTCCATCAGCTCTCTGATTTACTTCTAGTCTCGACTGAACTTCTGCCCTTGAGCACAGGACCGCATTCCCGAAAGTAAGCCCCGGCACCATTATTCCTTTCCAAATACCTATCAGTACTTCATACCTGTTGTACCCCCACAATGCCCTGTGTTTCATTATCCCGGCATCTCTTCACCCTTTTGCTATGAGAGACTAGCTGTTCGTGCTTCTCCGTGTACATCTGCCCTTTGTTTATCCATACCCCGAGATATTTGTATTCGGCCACTCGGGGTATTTCATGGCCTTGTATTGTAAGCTCCTGATCAGTTTTATCGTTGAAAAGCATCAAAGTGAGTTATGAGAGACGCCACCTAGTGGAGGACTACGGTATAATATTTTAACCACCTGGTGTTTTTTAACGTGCACCCAATGCACTGTGCGCAACTTTCCAGCAAGTTGCATACTCCGTCAGCGCGAAGTGCAGTGCAAGCACTGGATGCTCTTAATCCAGTGCTTGCAACTCTCGAGTAAGCCCCATAGCTCACCCGCAGCCTCTTATTCGCGCAACGACCACTGGCCATTTGGTCGTCACAGATGTGATCAACGCAGATCACCAGCTAGGGAACTCCACTTTGGTGTTGCGGTGCTTCACTGCACTCAGTCGTCACTTCCTTCCTCTTTCCTTCTTTCTATTCCCCCTTTCCCTCACTCTCAGGTAGAGAAGCAAACCGGACGCTCGTCTGGTTGACCTCCTCGCTTTTCCTCTCCTTGCTGTCTCTCTCACTCACTCACTCACTCACTCACTCACTCACTCACTCACTCACTCACTCACTCACTCACTCACTCACTCACTCACTCACTCACTCACTCTCTCTCTCTCTCTCTCTAGATACAGCTTTTGCCCACCTCGTTTTACAGATGTGTTGTACGAATGTGCTGTGCAAATGGCTTTCTCCGTCTTCTTTCTTTCTTTCTTTCTTTCTTTCCTTTCCACCTAGCGGAGTTCCGCAGAACTCACTCGGTCGCTATAATAGAATACATTGTATGCCGTTGCGGCGTATACTTGAACGTGTACATTCGCACAGATTCGACAGGCACCATTAGGATTCATGCGGATGTTAAATTGGTACCAGCTGTTAGTATCGCAACATTTTTGTAAGTGGTGACGCAAGGAACATACGTACTTATACCGCACCCTCCGCCTTCCTTTGATTAAAGATCTCTCTCTCTTTCTCTCTCTCTCTCTGTAAGTTGCCATGGTAGCGTTTCTTTAGCTCCTGTGCCAATCTTGAACTTTTTCCAAAGTATTCCTAACAAAACGAAAGAAAAAGGAATAGAGTAAATCACATTTCACACTAACTACAATCAACGCGCAAACCTACGCGGCAGATTGGACATACATATGCGGACTTCGAAGGAGATGTCGTAAGAACACAAACGAAGAATAAATCGCCGGTCTGTTTCCGACACATCTGACCAACGCGACGCTTCAACAAACGAAATTCAAACAGCGAGTAAATATCTTTCTTTAGTTCTTTGTTTTGCTTTTTTCCTACACGCACAGCCTCTCTGAAAGGAAATGTGAGCGCCTTGCTGTCCTTTGCACACGATCTCCATAAACTTACAATGGAAAACTCGGCAAAAAAACAAAGAAAGAAGGAAACCTCATGCGAAGGTTTAACCTCAAAACGGGTTGCAAAGAATATTGCAAGGCATTGCGACGGCAGTTATATCCGTCGTCGGTTGGTGACAGAACAGTAAGACGAAAAGAAATCATTATTGAGACGTGCAGGCGGGCGAAGAAGCAACGAAAGGCGCATGTTCGGAAAAAGAACTCCACTTGCGGCATGCTATGCATTGATGCGAGGCCGTTCGAAGTTCTGTAGCTTTACTTGCGTATAGGCTATACATGCTAGAACTACAAGGTAAGGATGCCGGTATGAGACGCCGATTATTTGTATTTCCTTCTTTTATCTCCTATCTCATTCCAGTGTTTTGAACGTTGCCTTTGATTCATCTTTGCGAGGGTTAGTCGCACATTTTATCAATTATTCGTTGGCGACTTCTACATTTTTTTAACGAAACGTCAATTTTCAGAAATGCATTGTGACAACACGAATCGCAAGACAGAGCGCTGGAGCTAGAAGATACATTAAATCATTTTCAGGTGGATACGTCTTGCAATTTCTCACCGGATGCAATTCGTAAATTGGGATATGTGCCATAAGATAGCTAATTATGAAGTTAATTATTGAATTTCTTTTAATTAGTTGGCTATATGTTTCAATTTCTCGTGCTAGTAATGTCGGCCACTTTGAATAATCCAGCTCAAGGACGAGATTTATGCTATATGCCACAGGCGATTTTCAACAATATCATAAATCTTAAAGAGTGATCACCCTGTATGTGGAAACAGTGCTCCGTGGCAGCTGCGACACACAAACATGAATCTCTCGAAACCTTTCTCAAATGCTAATTAGAAATTTGTGGATTTATTTAATGTACATAATTAGTTCTCTATGACAACTGTTCTCTATGCCAATCTATGACAACTCGCTTAACAAACTAAGGTTAAATGGTGCCCATGGCGTCGTGTACGAACTGATCCTCTCGCAGTTGCTGCACCGAAGCCCGCATTTCTTTCTAACAAGATATTCCCCTGTAATAAAATGCATCATCGTCAGTGTATCTAAGGGCAGCGTATACTGCAACCTTTTCAATATTTCATAAGTGGCCTATAATATACAACTTCAAAGCCACAAATATTTCTCATGTGCAGTTCGCAGACTACAGAGTTCTTCGCGGCTGCTACTTAAACATTAACCTGTTGTTGCGGCTTAGGGTGGAGTTAGGGCAAATAATCCACCGAGCCCGTCGACGGCTACGTCAGGTTGCAGAAAATGAAGGAAAAAGAGTTTATTAGCTTAGCTGCACTGTTCCAGTTACGGAAGCCCACTCCATGCGGGAGCAAGTTAAACGTCTGAGTTCACGTCAGGACCATCTGTCCACTGCTCGAAAAGACTCCGCTTTTTATCCCGTCGTCTTCGCTAGGCGAGTCGACTAGGGAATCTGAAGAGTGTCCAGCAGCAAGTCACAATCGTCGACTTCGTTGCGATACCGCGCCCATGCTCGCAACACTTCGCAGCCTCCGAAGCCCGATGGTATGGATTAAGCGGCAGGACCGCAACCTGCGAATCCAAGGTCGCCGTTGTTGTTCGGTAGCGTTGGATGGGGCTCCCCCTTTTGTCCTTAGTTACTGCTGTCAGGCAATGCTGGGGTTGGTGGCCTTTTGTGGACCCGTCTAGAGTCGGTATCCACGCTGCGTTGACCTCTGGATAGGCCCTGATGGATGGGTGGTGTGGTTTGCCTCGTGGGAAACGTCTAATTAACTGCGAATCCCAGGCCACCTTCGTTGTTTGGTCGCATTGGATGGGGGGTTTGCCTCGTGGCAAACATCTAATTAACTCTGAATTCCAGGTCGCCTCATTGTTTGGTAGCATTGGACGGGGGCCCACCTTTCATGCTTAGCTCAGTCTGCCAGGTAATGGTGGGGTGGTGGCCTTTTTTTGGACCAGTCAAGAGTCGGTGTCCACGCTGCGTTGACGTCTGGATAGGCGCTGATGGATGGGCAGGCGTTTGCCTTGTGGCAAACGTCCAGTTAACGCCTTTGTGGTGTTGAGACTTAACATTGTATTTTCTTTGTTGATTTAACTTAATGTCTTGAGAGGGAGCAGCGTACACACAAAGAAAGATTTGCGGTGCGATCTTACATGGATTTCTTGAGTTGGACAGGAGGAAGCTCCTTACGATAACACTTGTAAAAAGTAAATAAGGAAAACTTACATTACCTAAAATAATTTTTCGTTCCCGCGTAGTTAAAATTAGATTCGGAGTTTGTACGTGCCAGAACCACGATATGATTATGAGGGACGCCGTAGTGGGGGAGTCCGGGTTAATTTTTACCACCTGTGGTTCTTTAACGTGCACTCATTGCATGGTACACGGGTGATTTTCGCATTTCGCCCCCGTCGAAATGCGACCGCCGCGGCCGGGGTTAGACCTCGCAAGCTCGGGCTTAGCAGTGAAACAGCTAAGTCACTAAGCTACCACGACGGGTCCCGTGTAATGTAAAAAGCAGAGAGCAGGAAATTTTGGTTTATTCGTCACTGTAATTAAATTTAAAATTTGTGTGTCTGTGAAGCCTGTAAAAATCTCGCGAGCAATTGACTTGACAAGTGGAAACAATTCCTTTTAATTTTTTTACAACAGTTAGTCTTGCCCCGAAAACGCTGAGAAAGGAAAGTAAAAAGAAATCTCTCAATCTTACTTTTGTAAACTCTGTTTATTCGAAGTAAATTCTCATTCCAAGAGAATCTGGCACAAATGAAAAAATAAAGCAATAAAAGCAAAAGAAAAGAACTAAATGTCGAGAGAGAGAGAGAGAGAGAGACAGTAAACTTTTACTGACAATAGGGATAAATATTTTGAAGAATATTGCTAACAAAAAAGCGCGGTAGCATGTAAACAGTGCAGATGTGGCACAAAATTGTTGCTGAATTATATGAGGGCAACGTGAGGACAGTCGCTGCAAGTACTGCGGGTTAATATGTCAAGCGTTTTAATTCCAGTCACTCTGAGTAAATAATATTTAGCGTCCGCCACTTCCTTGCGTTCGCTCAAATTTTGCAACAAGAGCGCATTTCCTGCTCCGCATGGTTCAGTTAAGAACGTATTCCGCTTGCCGGTTCCACGTGAAAAAAAAGAGAAGAAAAGATTAAGAAAGGTAACAAATTGTGCATATCCAGGTACGCACGACACGTTTTGCTATCGAGCATCGTTTCAGGTTTGCAAAGCGTTACCAGAGTGGACAGAGTGTTTACGTAAGGCAAGCAATTGGGTGTGCAACGTTAGCATGTGTGTGTCGACATCAGCAAGACGATGATGACGACGATCGTATGACTGTGACGGCCTTAGTAATGCGACTGATTCGTTGCACCCCCGCAAAAATAGAAAATGAAAGAAAATACGGAGAAAAACCATCAGAACCTGTTCCAGTACGACTTCGGCTCATCCCGAAGGTAGCACAATGCCATACAGCGTCAGCGCTAGCTTCTCCGAGGAAAGGACTGGGAAATGCAGGCCGATTTCGTATAGGCTGCCTATACCACAGCGTAAACCGCAGCGTCTCAAAAAACGCAGCACGTGGTAAGTATGCGTGCGACCTAATCGCTAGAGCATCGAGCTGTTGTGCTGATAAAGAGGATTGCTCTCCCGATGGGACACTTGAATTTGGTTTTTGAATTTGGTTTTTTATTAGACGTCCGAAACAAATGTGAGATGGGAACCTACCGCAACGTACCTGGTGTGAGCCCAACGATATTTCGCATTAGAATGACAATGAGAAACAGCCGCCGTGGGCGCGCCTTTCAACCGGTCAAGAGAGCTTTTGCGAAGACGCGGTCTTCGCGCCTTTCAGCGAGCTAAAACGTTCGCCAGCTGCGGTGGTTTATTGGATATGGGATCCTGATTTTGTGCATGGGGGCGAGGGTTCGACACACAATTGCTACGGCGGCCATGAGCCAAAATAGTTATAGCATTCCGTAATACGCCATTCGCTAGCGCGGGAAGACATCTATAGCCCTCGTTCCGCTGCTGCAGCTAAAGGGCGGCCGCACCGAGCCAACTGCGCATGCGTGAGCTCATCCCAGCTCTACCACAGAACACTTTCTACGGCAGAAGGCGTCTGTGGACAGGGCACGAGGAGTCTTCCTGTTCAATATAAAGACAGTGTAGATAGACTGTGCAGACATATATATACAGTGTGTTTTGGCTTGGCGCCATGAGGCAGTGGTCTTTAATTGCGTGTTGTGGAGTACTTCAAGTGAACGACGGGTGTTGAACCCGCTGGCTTAGCCAATCAGCGTCCACCGAAAGTTATATGCCCAAAATGATCGACCGACAATATAACGCTTGATGAGAGCCATGCACTGCAGTACAAGCCCCGCGCCCACAAAACCGCACTGCATCTGCCCTACGTAGTGCACCCGGAAATAACAGCTCAAAAATTTAATTATGTGGTTTTAAGTGCCAAAACGACAATATTATTATGAGGCCCGCCGTAGTGAAGGACTCCGGAAACTTGGGCCACCTGAGGTTCTTCAACGTGCACCTAAATCGAAGTACACGGGTGTTTTCGCATTTTGCCCCCATTGAAATGCGGCCGCCGTGGCCGGGATTCGATCCCGCGACTTCGTGCTTAGCAGCCCAACACCATAGCCAGTAAGCAACCACGGCGGGTACCCAAATAACAGTTCTTGAGAAGGCGCCGGTACTGAAAGAAGCTCGCCTCCTCCGTCATGTCACACAAATAAATCTGCGAACTCGTAGTACATGGCGCCAGCTCGAAGCTAATGTTCCCCAGCCTCGCGCTCCGGCACAACTCACATCTGCGGAATACACGCAAACCTTTGCCATTGCGCGTGGAAAAGCGCCAAACCACCTACCCAACCTACCGTACCCTCCCCCTTTCCCACTAGGAAGCTATTCTTTCCAGCACAGTCCTATACGGCCAGCGAAAACTGATCGACCGGTCCAGCAGGATTGCAACCGCGAAGGGGCCACGGACTAAGGACTCCACTCTATGGGGATACCTAAATAAAATATTCTACTACTACTACTACTACTACTACTACTACTACTACTACTACTACTACTACTACTACTACTACTACTACTACTACTACTACTAATTAGCTGGCACACGTACACACATTTTCTTTCAGTTGGTCAGCAGTGGACTCGCCACTGCATTCCTAGGATGTCATCGACTACAGGAGTTGTTGAAATGACATTTCCCTTCGTGTCCATCGTGTGCACTGAGTTGTTCCACTCGTGATGCACCGTGACATCTGCTTGCAGTGGTGGCCGCACCTGCACGCCCCTCTCCGGGAACGGGCGCCCACAACACTGATCGACATGGTGGCCGCCGTATGGGCACTCGTCCCGTTCCTCCTCGCTCACGTCGCCCAAGCAGCCCGGCTGATCAACAGTAGCTTCCACGCCTATACCAACCCATGGATAGGAGTTCGCAAAGCGTTGCCCAAATGCAAGGCCTTGGAGGCGTTGGGAAAACTGAACTGGGCAAAGGTAAAGTCGTTTTTCCACCGAATTCTGTAAACTTGGGGCTCTATGCACGTTAAGTTCGTGGTGTTTTAATGTCGCTGTAGTACGCGAAAAGCGCTAAGAAAATAAGCCAGTGCCGACACACAAAAGTTCGTATATGTCTGGACTTTCTTCTGTATCGGATGTGCCACTTATCATATGCGCGTTGCTGCTCTGAACGAGTCTCCTTATACCGCCTTCACCCGGTGACTTGTCCTGTAGTCTTCGTGCTTACGGTTTAAGACGTTCTTAAAAGAATGGCGAAATTCTTGGGTTTTCTACGTGACAAAACCGTGGTATGGTATAAATGAGGCACGCCGTAGTGGGAGACTCCCGAATAATTTGTACTACGCGGAAATTCTTTAACGGGCACATAAATCTAATCATGCGCGCATTTTTTTTTTCTTTTGCATTTCGCTCCCCATCGAAACGCGCGCGACCTCGCGACCTCGAGCTAAGAAGCGCAACGCCATGGCCACTAAACGTATACCACAGCGGGTTTGAGATGTTCTTGTGGCTGTATTTATTACAATTAGCATTTCTCAATTTCCAAGCAATCGCATTAGATCTAGACGCGTGAAGGCAGAAAAGCTTCTGCGCACGCGCAATAATCATTGCCGAATTGTAGCATTTATGTAACGCAATATATCCTGCCGAAAAGAATTTACGAATTCACAAAGCCGTTTGAAGCCAGAAGGACGAAGTTTAGGCCGATACATGTACTAACGTCATTCCTGTACTGGGTGTCCCCAACTATATCATGCACCATAATATTTAAAAATATGCAAGTGCCACGTAGCTGGACTGAAACAAGGTAATGTTGTTTGCCGTCGCTTGGAGATGCTCAGTCTTTCTTTATTTTTGTATTCCGCCTAATTGCATAATTATTTAGTCAACTTCTCAATTATTATAATTAGATGAAAAATGTCGATAAAAAGATTGTAGACCAACATGCAAAACTCTCTACACAGCTTTCCGTTGCTCAATACGTGCTGCAAAGAAGCTTTTTCCGGGCGTGAAAGAAGCCCGTGAATGCACGCAAAGTGCCTCGAGTGGCCAGTCGCGCGGCAATTTTCGCATGACACAGGCGAACAAAAGGGAATTGGCTAAAACAGATACAAAAGTTCGTGTTTCTTTTTTGGGGGTGTTCAGTAATTGCTGACATTTATTTATTTATTTATTTATTTATTTATTTATTTTCTAACCGCATTGTGCCACTTGCAGTTTGCCGGGAAGGAATGGATGGAAATGATGAACTATCCGGACGCCGCTGGCGGATGCAAGTCGTGGATATTTTTCCCGGCGAACAGAACTGTGGTCATGCGCACGAGGAGCGAGTGAGCGCCTTATTTCGTTGACAGCTCCGCGTTATCATTATGAAACACACATCTGCAGTCTTTGTGGCAGAGCAGTTGCTCTGCGTGAACAGTATAACAAGAAGATTTGGAAGGAAGTAGTTCAAGAATCGCGCAACAAGCGACGGAAAGGAAAATTATTGACACGATGCTTAGACTAAGAGGCGAATAAGGAAAAAAAAAACACCAGAACAAATAACCACGTTATAATCTATTGATATATATGGTTGGACAGGTGGTGTAATCCGTTAACATATAACCGGTGGTATAGATGGATGGAAACAACTTTATTGTAAATCCGGCAAAGTTTAACAACCCGGGCTCAGGTCTCCCACGAGGAAAATTCGAGGCCTCCGTAGCTGCTGCCCTTTTAGCTGCTATGACAGGACACTCCCACAACATGTGCGAGAGCATCGCCCTAGTTGCCTGACATAACTTGCAAAGAGCGGTGGTAGTCAGTTTGAATATAGCAGAATGGGTGCCGAGAGAAAGGAAACGCAGTCAAGGGCGGCAAAGAATTGTGGGGTGTGGTAACGTTATAAAATTAACTGGTGTAGAAGGGGGCTTATTTGGCTCAGGAGAGATGTAATCGAATATATTTATGGGAGGAGGAGGAGGAAAAACTTTATTTGCTCTAATTGGTTAGAAATTAGCGGTGGCAGATGTGGTCGGCCGTCTTCACGGTCTTCTTCCCCATCTGCGCAGGGTCGACGTCCCTATTCCAGGGCACCACTGAGGGTGGCTGCTCGGTGAGCGTGCCTTACTAGTCCATGCTGGACTTTCGCGTCGCTGCTGGAGAGCACCCTCTCCCACTGCTCCGCACTCGGGTCTTTTATTTGAAGGAATTGTTGATTCTGAACGCATTCCCATGTAATGTGATATAAGGTGGGCTTGGCGCCGCACCAGGGGCAAATGTCTCTATTCTGGGTGGGAAACATCTTGCTTAGTGTGTTTAGATATGGGTATGTTCCTGTTTGCAGCCTCCTCCAAGAGGTTGCTTCATGCTGGTTTAGGCTGTTGTGGGGTGGAGGGTATTTGATTCGGACACCCTTATAGTAATTCAGAATGTCTGAGTAGCTTGGGTCGACTGGTATGGGTTCCTCAGGGTCGGTGCTCGTGGCCGCTCGGTTTGTGTGCTCTCGAGCTGCCTTGTCCGCCCTTAGGTTCCCTTATATTCCAGCGTGTCCCGATACCCAAAAATTGTATGCCTGACTTTGTTGTTAGCCCTGCAGGAGCGGAGCATGTGAAGCGCTCTGCGTCCTATTCTGCCGTTCATGTAATTCCGACAAAGGGCCTTCGTTCCCTGCAATGTATTTAAATAGGCTGCTGCCACTGCTACTCTTGCTGCTGCTGATGATGATTTCGATTATGAATACCGCACTAGGATAGTATAAGGCTTAATGGGCGAATTTTTGAAATTCTCGTATAAAGGATTAAGTATTGTCGTATTCGCTTCAGGTGTCGAATGGAATAGTCACTATACAAAAAATCCTAATGATCTAAAAAAATAATTTCTGAATAATTCACGTCGTGGATGGTGCACGATAAAAAACATCAAATTGAAGCGAAAATTCGGCATCTTTTATCCCATCCACAACTGACGTAACATACACCGAGCGCACTACGTTGGCGGTATACGGTTTCCCGGCAAAACCCCGATCGATCGCAGTAAATTTCACTCTGCCATGGAATTCGGCAGTGGGCAATGTTTTGTGCTATTGCTTAGATGCAGCATCTGTGGCCTCCGACCGGATTAAATCTGAATGCGTTTCACTGAAACGTACTTAATGCAACAGCGGTATCGTCTGGCGCGACCGTTCGAACCAGATGTTAAGTGTTTTTCTCTCGCTTTGCGAATGCCGCAGACTACACGCATTTCTGGTTTGGTCCTGAAGTTGTACGCAGGCGTCAACCGGCCGACTACGCTGCCTTGCTAAAGTCCATCTAACTCGCATAGTTATTTTCTTTATGTGACAATGCGCGGCCCTAATAGCACATAATTGCGAACGCGAAGGACCTCATTATTCCGAACGCTCACTTTGTGGCTTTAATAAAGTATATGTTTCATAATGTGCTGTGTAATATGACAGAAACTTTCCTCTAATGTTTTGGATACCATGATGTGAAGATTTGCTTGATCTTACTATAGCGGTGAGGAAACTGACGATTACCCGCAGACCATTCTAAAACTATTTGATATTCGATTCGCGTGTGTGAGAAAGCTTGCTGGCGTGTGGTAATGTTTACATGCACGTGGCTTCAGTTAAAGTTTGTTTAAATTTGTGCTAGTAGCATTATATTGTATATAATCGATTATTGCAAGACAAACGACATCTCGCTTTTTCAGTACGTGTTGTTTCATTTAATGTTTATATATATATATATATATATATATATATATATATATATATATATATATATATATATATATATATATATATATATATATAGGGCGCTGCAGGAGCGTATTCTCGTAACGCTAGTGCATATTATTCTAGTATACACTGAGGGGGCCATGAATTGAATGGAGCTATACGTCCGCAGGCTACACGGTCATCACTCGCGTCGCCTATTGTTTCAGTTTTACCTGCTGCGGTTGGTCAGTAGATATGGCGTAATCGAGCTGATCAGGGGGTCACGGGATTGAAGTTTGACAGCTGCGACCGCTTTCCTTTGTGGTGAAAAAATAAAAATAAAGAGGCGCTCGTTCACTTAGATATACGTGCAAGTTATTAAACTCGAGGTGGTCAAAATTAAACTGAAGACCACCACTTCAGCCCCGTCCCCCTCTTTGGTGTTGTTAATTACCGGCAGACAAATGGGAAGATACATTAGAATCGGCTATACCATGCAATGCACAATTTTGAAATTGAGACTACGCACATATTTCGTCGTAAAAACGTACACGCATACCACAGACACATAAACATACTAAGTCTACATGAATGAATGAATGAATGAATGAATGAATGAATGAAATTTTAGTTTAAGTAAAGGATGACCCTATGGCATTGGTAGAATAGAAAACAAACAAACAAACAAACAAACAAACAAACAAAAACATAAATGCAAACAAGGAAAAACAACAAGATAAGAGCCACATGCACCGGTTGTTAAGTAAAAGAAGTTCATGTCCACTGCTCGATAAGAACACTATTGTGCGCATAGCACACGAATGTTATTGTTCAAGTAGTCCTCACGTCATACAGTTGATATATGTAATCAACGAGAAGAAAGGGGGTTAACCGAGGGGCCCGATTTTATTAGTCATATCATAAGAAGCCAACAAACACCGACACCAAGGACAACATAGGGGAAATTACTTGTGCTTGATAAATGAAATAAAGAAGCGATAAATTCATGGAAATTAAAGTGGATGAAGAAACAACTTGCCGCAGGTGGGAACCGAACGAAGGTTTGGGGTGCGAAAGTTGTGGGTTCGGTTCCCACCTGCGGCAAGTTGTTTCTTCATCCACTTTAATTTCCATGAATTTATCGTTTCCTTATTTCATTTATCAAGCACAAGTAATTTCCCCTATGTTGTCCTTGGTGTCGGTGTTTGTTGGCTTCTTATGAGTTGATATATGTGTGGTTCATGATAATCTACAAATCAAATTAGGTATACTGTCTTCTGTCAACAAGGAAATCCCGTGCCCTTTGTGTAACATTTCAAACCTTAAACTCGTATCCTTTTTGCTCACTTTTAGTTTTCTCGGACAACGATTCTTGCCTTCTCTCTTATCAGTAGTGTTAATTAAAACACCGACAACAACAAAGAACGTGCGCGAAAGTTCTCAACGTTGCTTCTTTTTGGTCACAGTGCTAACGCACGCCCTCTCTTTTCGCTCAGCATCTGTTCTAAGAAGTTCAGGGATGTCGCGAGCAAATTTGAACCAGACGAGATACAACGGGGGCCATCTAGAAGAGGTGAGTCGTGGCCGACCACTCGAACGAAATTGACCTGAGGAGCGGAAAAGATACATTTGGAATTGTGGGGTGTGAACTTAAGCAACTGTCAGCTTACAACAGCTGATTAGTGAGTGTCATTTTTGAGGCAACCTATCAGTGCAAGTTTGCTTTTAAGGTATAACCCATTTCCGAAGACAGAATCGCGCTCCATGTGTGTCGCCTGTATGAGGTGATTTTAAAGAAAGTATGTACAAAAAAATTCATTGCTGAACCCAATTTGCGAGCTATATATTCTACTTAAGAAAGGCAGCTAAATTGTTCTGAGTGTTCAAACCGGAATATAAGTTCTTATTTTCAATTTAATTGTTAACAAGGAACAAACAAACGTGCAGACTGCTGTGGAGAGATTGAGGTGAAGAGCATCTCAGCTACTCCCACTTCTCTATGTTATGCAGAAAAATAAATAAATAAAGGAGCACATGGTACGGATAAGATAAATAAATAATAACTGAATGAAACAAATAATTGACTTGGTGTAGCTCTTTAGTCCGCTTATATAAAAAAAAAGATGATTCGACACCAGTATGCTGACTGCATTCGTTTTCATGTTTACTGCAAAGGGGACCAGTTTCGGCAGATCTTAGACACCGACAACCACTCTTGGACTCTAATGCACGAGTGTCAACCAACAGGTGAGCGGTCAATCAAGAAAGTCCAGCTTCTTATTTATTTATTTATTTATTTATTTATTTATTTATTTATTTATTTATTTATTTATTTATTTAACGCAAACTATCCTTAAGCTGTAGCGTCAGGTTGCTGCGAGACCCCGGTGAATGGTTCGCGTCGCATGAATTCCCACGAAAGGAGTTTTTTTTAGCTGTCCCTTCTCTTGCAGGTTTTGGATCGCGGTTTTCCATTCTCGCTCCCAAGTCGACCAGTCCTGCTTCCGCACGGATGGCCGAGAAGGCTGACAGGTACATGGGCGCGTCGGCGTACGGAAAGAGAGCGCGCTGGGTGAGGTCGCGGTGCCAACGGCGCCGAAATAAGTGCGCACACACCAGCGATGCCGTTGCTTCCAGTCTCATCTTAGTCTAGAAATTCGGGCTTGTTGGTGTAACGCTCTGCCAGTAACCGAGGAGGTGCCGTGAACAGATGCAAGTAAATACATTCTGCAGGCTTCTCGTTGTGGCAGTGACTCTTTTTTTTATTTTCCTATACAGCGAACCTTTTCTTTTGTTGAGTTCATTCTCGGCGTAAATGACTCGCAAGGCCACAGGAGCGGCATTGATTTCAGCACGCTGCCCTGGCATAACTACAAGCGCCACTAAGATCAAGCTTACGATATAGTTGGGAGAACCGCTGATGCAAATTCTGTGGCCGAAGCATGCGTGTGGATGAAATACAGCTTTCGCGTAACAATTTCTTATGCGAGTGTTCAAAAGTGTCACGTGTTGCCGCCATGAAGCTGTGTTTTCCTGTGTCACGATAGAACTCTTCGTTACATCAAGCTTACATTTGAGAGAAATGGGGCTGCAGCATTTAAGTAAGATGTGTTGCGAAATTTCACATTTCTCGCTTTATTGGAAACGTTACAAAGAATTAGTGAACCCTTGTGTATTTCGTAGTTCTACGAGTTACGCAAGGTTTGCGCGGTGGTTTCGGTGACCTAAACGAGGCATATTTTCTAAGGTAAAAGTAATGACAGGTTAAGGGCGATGTGTAGGCCTTTGCAATATATTAATTATGCAAGCGCTCCGCAGCGTTATAAGTGTGTTTCGCGAATGACGCAGAATTCAGCCCGTTGCCTTCACAGAACTACAAACACTACCTAGATAAAATTCAGCGAAAATGGGGAGGGGGGGGGGGGGGGAGGGAATGCTATGGCAAATATCTGTGCCAAGTTATATACGTGTGGACTGAATGCAGCTTCTACGAAAATTTTTCTAACCAAGATTTACAAAGTGTTATACGATCGTGATCAGCTATGAATGTCCCGAGATACGGTAAGTCTATATTACACCAAGTTTATGTATGGTAGAAATGGGGGTAATGTAAAGTGCAATGTGTGGCGAAACTTTAACGTTTCTCGCCTATAATAAGAAGTGTTGCAAATAATTACTGAACCCTCGTTTTTTTTTCTTTTTCATTGCGATGTCAATTACATGGGCATTCCGCGCAAATCTTCGCCGTAGGCGTTGCCATCGCCGTGATGTTCCGAATATATATAAGTACGATAGAACGCCTCTACAGCGAAATGACCTGTACAACGTAGGGTTGATTATATCCCGGCCGAATCCCCATCTTTCATACGTATTGTAAATGCCTGTTCAACGAACACCACTGTAATAAATTTGCCTGTGCAACTAAAAAACTAAAGCATCCCCGATGGCTTATGTGTTGCCAATGGTGTTTCTTTACAACGAACACCACGTAGCGTTGCTTCCACTTTCTTCCGCGCACGACACTGACGCATTGCTGGCGCTAACGGCAACGTTAGCGACGCATTTGACGAGCGTGCCGAGTGAGCGAGCGCTACAGTTCTGCAGCACTGCTCCAGGAATTGCTCA
Organism: Dermacentor andersoni; assembly: GCF_023375885.2. Classification (NCBI taxonomy): domain Eukaryota; kingdom Metazoa; phylum Arthropoda; class Arachnida; order Ixodida; family Ixodidae; genus Dermacentor; species Dermacentor andersoni. Next base: position 89,530,402 of record NC_092816.1, on the reverse strand, counting down.
ATTTGTACGCTGCTCGTAACACAGCATCGGTTGCGACGGCTGACGAATGCGTCACACTTTATGAAGACGTGATGAAGCCATGGTAACTCACGACCGACGACGCCTTCAAAGCCATCCAGGGTCGGGATGCATGACGCGAATGCCAACGAAAGCAACAGTAATGAAGACCCAACAGTGAATAAGGGCAGGTTGAGAGTGATGTGCGGCAGAAGTAGCGAGGACTGGGCGAGTTGGAACATGCCCACGATCTGTTAACGCAACGACAGACAACGACAAAAAAAAAGAAAAAGAGAGAGAGAGACCAACACAGGCGCCGTCTATCAATTGAAGCTTTAATGCAAGCACTTGGCCAATATATACAACGCGGATTGCACGGAAGCGGGAAAACTAAAACTAAAATGGTAAACGTTACAGGACACACCCAACTCTCATCTATCTAGCCACCGTGGCGATTGTGGTTGCGTAGCGCTTTCCGATGGTACCGCTGTCGTTATGAGGCGTAGAGGGCAGCGGGCGCGCGAGATACAGCTAGAGCTGAGGATTTTCACATCCGCAAGCATGCGCACGAATGCATAAGTCAGCCCTCCATAACTCATCATCCAACACAGGATGAGTTGAATTGTTTAAATCAGGTTTAATCACACGTGATTTCCGGGGCGCGGTTGTACAACTTAAGGTGTTGGTTTTAGTTTCAGTGTCCCCGCTTTGGCGCAACCCGCTTGGTGTATGTTGGCCACGTGCTCGCATTAAGGCTTCAGTTAACAGACAGCGCCTGTGATCTTCCCTTCTTTTTCGTCTTGGTCTGTTGTTGCGCTGACAGATCATGTGCGGGTGATGTGTGGGCGAAGTTCAAAGTGTGTGGATTAATAACTGCCTCAGCCATAAATTATGCATGCACTCGATCCACAGCGTTACGAGTGTGATTTACGAACCACGTAGAACTTATTTCGCTGCCCTGGGATAACTGTGAACGACACCGAAATCAAATTTGGCGAAAATAGAGGGAGGTGGGGAAATTGACAATATGGCCTATGTCATGGCGAAGTAAGATGTGTGTGGATAAATTACTCTTTGAGTAAAAATTGCTTCGCAAGTGCTCGAAAGCGTTACCAGCGGGCAAGGCTTCAAACGGGCCACTCATATGTGGGCAATGTTTTAAACTATGTTAATTAATTACAAGCAATTGAAATTCTTATTGCAGCTGGTATTTTGTTCGCAAATAGTGTGTACTTTTCTCCCACTCCTATAAGATCTTGAGAAAGCTTACGGTATAGATAAATAAATAAATAAATAAATAAATAAATAAATAAATAAATAAATAAATAAATAAAAGTCGCAGTTTCACCCGAAAGGTGAAGCATCGATTGCGATAGCAAATTAGTGGACAGCTATACGATGTAAAGATAGTTTTATCGGCCGTATAAACTTGTAAGCCCCCCATAGGCTCGCGGACAACTTTCCATGGCTATGAAGGGAAAGCTACGGGCGCATGGCCGCTGCACACGTGTTACCGCGCCAAGTAGTCCGGCAGCGTTGGACAATGCTTCTGGTGGCCCGGAACAGATGCTAAATCGATGCAGCTTCGCACGTGCGACGGTTTCGCGTTTCCCCAGTTGCAGAAGGGAAAAGCTGCAAAATAATTTGAAGCTTTAGGTCGGGTTCAACTCCGACGCGGCCTATTCTAATACTTGTAAAATGCAGAAACGCTTTTTGAGATAACCCTTGGACCGATTTTAATGAAATTTGTTGCATTTGAGAGAGAAAGCTAAATTCTGGTGACTGTTAGTAGTGGAATTTAGATTTCGGGCCTGAATTTCATTAAAACGATTTTCAAAAATTCGGAGGCTAGAAAAATATAGAAGCACGAAGTTTACAAATTAATAGCTCTGCATGAAGAAGAGGTATCGCGGTTCTGTAAAAGGCATCCATTAGATCATTAAAAGCGGACAAATTCTATATGTCAGTTTATATGTAACGTGAATTTGTTACCGTGGTGTACTAGAGTTCTGCAAAAGCTGCATTTCCGTATTAGTAAATTTTTTTAGATTCATGTGAAATAAACAGATTTTGTCCTCTTTAGACGTACTATTAGATGCTATTCACAGAATTGTTATACCGCTTTTCATTGCTGAGTTGAAGAGTTATAAACTTGATAGTTTCGTTTCCTGAAGATTTGCGATTTTCGCCAATTTTTCATAAAGGTTCTCAACCTAAATAAAAAATTCGAAACGAACAGTCACTAGATATAAATATTTTCTTTTAAATGCAAGAAACCTCATCAAATTTGGTACAGTGGTTGCTGATAAAACAAATTCTCCTTTTACATGTATTTAGATAGGAGCACCTTAAGCTTCGCTAGGAGCACCTCTTAAGCTTCGCCTTCAAGAGTGGAACGCGATAGCATCCAAAGATCCCTGACTGCTTTTCACGCTTCCCGGCAACTGCAGCTTATGTACCCGTAATGTTTACCGGGAAACGCTTGCGGCGAACGCTACCCACGAAGGCGAGCTTTCTGGTAGAAACGCGGCCTCTTGCGTGGGCCGAACCCCTGTTACTGTTTCACACTTTTAATATTTCAGTCTGAGAAGATCTAACATAAAAGGCGTGTGCTGTCGGTGTTTTTTTTTTTTTTACATGAGATTTGTTTGTGGGCTGTCATTCTCAAAATTCCGAGAAATAACTTTGTAAAGAATGAAATACAGTTAGTATGAACAACTTTCGCGATAAAACAGTGGTTGGGTACGCGTTCTTCGAAATGATCTTCGGCGAAGAGATGGTCGACACTGGACGCCGGACGCGGCATGCCAACGGTGAATATTCTACCGCACGGGGACCTTAATGATATCTCGTTAAAAATAAACGTTTACACTCAGTGGTGTGTACTGTCTTATTTGACTGTTGCGAATAAGGTGTTCATGTTTTCTCTTCCCCAGCCTATACTAATGGAGATTAAAACTCGGGGCACTTTCACAAACGTTGTCACTTGTGCGCGCTTTGCCTCCGTAGCTTTTCCTTCATAGCCATAGAAGGCTGTCCACGAGTATAACTAAATTGACAAGCATGGTGTCACGCGCGCACAAGCCAGCATGAACACATGTCCCTCGATGGCCGCGGAAACTCACTGTCAAAACGCTGCACTGAGGAAACACGGCAGCAGCAGCGAGCGAATTGAACTTCGTGCAGCCGCTCGCATCAACGCGAACTGCGCCTTGAAAAAAGCGCAGCGCGGACTCTGTACCCGTCGCAGATGGCTTCCAAGATACAGCGGCCGCCCGGGCTGCGAGGAGTTGAACGCGCCCCCCTTCCGCTATCTACCCACCTCCCGAAGCCCTGCGCGCGACGGAAGGCGGCGCGCTTCCTCCCCGCGTTCCGCCGTTGCGCGCGCGAAATTGAGCCGCAATCACCGGCTTACCGGGTCACCCTCGCACGCTCTCAGTCGCTCATACAGCATACGGGGCGCGCCGACGATTTTATCGCCCCCGCACTTTATACGGAACCTCACGGCGACGGTGACGCCGACGGCAGAAATGCGCCTGGAGTGTCCACATGATTGCTATCGCAATAAGTAAGTAAGTAAGCAAGCAAGCAAGTAAGTAAGTAAGTAAGTAAGTAAGTAAGTAAGTAAGTAAGTAAGTAAGTAAGTAAGTAAGTAAGTAAGTAAGTAAGTAATAAGTAAGTAAGCAAGCAAGTAACTAACTAAATAAATAAATAAACAGAACACATGCAAAACGCCTGCGGTCACAACCAAGCAGACTCTGTATTGTATGAGCGTAAGATAAGAGAAGAAGGCAGATGGAAGATTCAACGAATATTCTTGAAGCTAGAAAATAATTAAAAGAAAAATCAAGGCAATACAGCCTGAGTTCTGTACAAACAAGTAAGACGTATAAAGTTCTTTGTTCTCGACCGTACAGCAGGCCATCAAATGCAGCCAAAGTTGAGAACAATAGAAGGATAGACCAGATCATCTGCTGCGACGCGAATAAGTTAACGAATGAGCGATCAAAATATTAAATGAATAAAGGAATGAAACAGCGAGCCAAGAAGAGCCAACACACTGCTTGGAACTTTTCGAAGGAACCCATTCATCGGCGAGTAGCGAACCCTTGCGGTGCCACAAAGTAAAGCTCATTGGTTCAGGCACTGAGCCTCGCTCTACGGGATATGCTTTATTCCAATAAATATACTGTCTCTATCTTCGCCTTTGGTGTTGTACGAGTACTTATATGGGGGAAAATAAAACGATTATTGCAGTCCTCTATAAAGTGCCTCAAAAAGATAGATGCGCATACCTAACTTTGCGCACAACGCACATAGTGGATCTGGTAGGTGTGTATAGACTACCCCTGCCGTACTAAGCTTCTAACCGTACTAAAGAAAAAAAAAGGTTGGCCGTTTAGCTCTAAGGCAAAACATTGAAAGCAATAGCAAGGTTTAGCGTTTCATCCGAGGTGCTCGCAATGTGTTTTAAAGATAGGCAGTGGTGAGACGGAGCGTCGCAGCGCGCGAGAATCACGCGAGACAACTGCTGTGTCGCAGCGGGAACAACACCCTGGCGAATACCAGGCGTCTCAGAACGCTCGCGCCGTGGAGAACGTCGGTAGCGGCGTTGGCGTCGCCGTAAAGTGCAAGCGACATCGAGACGTCGCTGCAGGCATGGGAGACCATACCGTCGTCAAGCAGTTTGAGGAAACCCCAGCAAAGGCGCCTTCACGCAGGCGTGCTACCTTGAGGACTAAGCATCATGCCCTGCTTGAAAGGAGACCTGCATGCCGACAGGCCACCACCCCAGAACTCTGAACGCTGTCCACTGGACGGCCCTCGAGGCAGCTATATGGCGTGCTAGAGGCCACAGGTAAGCGCCTTGCTGCGCGCCTGCTTTAGGCAAAAAGGGCGTCCGTTCCGTCAGTTATCATCGGTACATTGAACGCTCGAGGTCTGCCCGTTAAGAAAAAACAGGCTCAGGTATATCGGTTGGTGGCCGAGCAGGACTTCGATGTCTTGGCACTGAGGAAACGAAGTTTGAAGGCGAGGAGCAGACCGGGAGCATGATGCCTAGTTTCACTCTCAGATACTATGCCGTAGTGAGCAATGCCGTTGGGAAGTAAGTGGAATGGGTCCTCTTGTCTGTCAAAAACACTGTAGATTACCTGCGTGCTGCCACTTCCAGTGCAGTTGATAGGTCAAACAAATCAAACAGACAAGGATATCGCTAAAAACCACAGCTTCATAAACAATCAAGATAACTTGAAAGTCAACGGCCTGTATGGTATGTTCTGATTGATTGCACCGGGAGTACTCGCCACACAGAAAACTCGTCAGATAGGTAATTTTATGCGCATGCTATTTGGAAAAATTCCTGAAACACCACCGTCATGGACGTCTAACCTTAATAACGTAAGGCAACATATACAGTGATTATGCAGTTTTATGCAGGAAAGAAATAGCAGGAAACGCGAAAAATATCTGCATTCAAAAACTCTAGATCCTGTGGCGGCGATGCATCGGGGACAGTATTCTCGGTAGATCGCATTCGGCGATACGATAGCTTTCGCGATAATTCGCCTGATTGGGCACCGGCCGAGTCAACGTCTACGGGCCGCGCGAGAGCGTTCCTCGCGCAGTGCCCAGCAGACTTTCTTTACACAATTAATTGCAGGAATAATGTATACCCGTAGGCGCCGACGTGTCCAGTGCCGAATCATGCGAATTTTCGCGAAAGGGATCGTATCAGTGAATGTGATCGACTGAGAGTATCGCTGCTTTTACGAGGTGCCTGACAGAACAACTCACAATCAGTACACATTGCTAGTGAAGGCACATGAAAGAACTTCTCAATAGACATAGGCACGTCTAATTCGTGTCAGATGCCCACTAATTAGCGTAACGTTTAAGCTAGTCACAACGTGCGAAGAACCTGCCGCCCCTAGCTCCCGTCGCCCATTTCAGGGAGAGGGAGTGGCGCAACTAGAAACTGTCCGTCAAAGAAAGTTTATATCAAAATGATTATATAAGCATGTCCTTTTACGCAGGGCAGACCTGACGTATACGATGATGATGTACGGAACTTCAGACCCTATGAAATTCAGAAAGGACCGCCCAAAGGCCAGTTGGGTCTTGTATACTTGGTGAGTGAGTGAGTGAGTGAGTGAGTGAGTGAGTGAGTGAGTGAGTGAGTGAGTGAGTGAGTGAGTGAGTGAGTGAGTGAGTGAGTGAGTGAGTGAGTGAGTGAGTGAGTGAGTGAGTGAGGGGCGGGATGTGATATTGTGGTGCGGAAAAGACGTTATTTCTGCTGCCCCCGTAGGGAGCGCGACTCAGCGTCTGCGTAGGAGAATGAGGAGAAAAACAAGAGAGGTGGAAAGAAAGGAGGCAGTAGCAGCACAAACCGGCGAGGCAGGCCGCGAGGCAAAGGGCAACGGCGGGGAAGCGAGCGCCAATGTGTTGGTCACTCTGTGTGGCTCCTGGACCGATGGACTCAGGTATAGGACAGCCACTGCAGAGCCGCGGTGTTGCCGCACGTCCTTGTGGGGGTGTGCGATGCGACCGCTCAGGTAGAGAGGCCACGACGGGGTGCCGCCGTTGAGAGGCGAGTGAACTCCGGTTGATGCGAGACGCGGCAGTCGATGAGCCGGAGCAGCTGCCAGGGGAAAGCGTCCACAGGATGCGAGCGCCGAGGTGATGACGGTGCTGTGCAGCTTCTTGACCTATGTGCTCAGGCGCAGGGAGCCACTCCAGGGCCGCGATAGGGAAAATCCGCTGGTCTGCAGGTGCATGCAGAGGCCGTACTTTGAGAGCGCGGCGCGCGTACGTTCGCAGCCAACGGCGGAAGAACCACGAGAGACGCGCGGCGCGACACTTGATAAAGAGGAGCTCCGTATGCGTGACCACTAGGCACGAGAGCAGTAACGAAACTCCAGTGAGTGAGTGAGTGAGACACGTGTTCTGCTAATCTAAAATTCATGCTGCAGGAAGGAGAGAGAGGGAAAGAAAAGGAATGCGAACGTAATCTCTCGCATATCACAAAGTATGCTGCATGAAAGTTTCGTCTTATTGGATAATGAAATCCAAACAAAAATTGAAATCGAAACCATCCAAACAAAATAAAAAAGTTCGACATGTTATGCATTCTCTCTGTGATATTTTATACGACGCTAAATGAAATATTGGAATTACCTCCCATTAAACATCGTCATCAAACAGACAAAACTTAACTTCAAGAACCTACGCGCATTCACAACACGTTACTTTTCTTTTGACATAGCTGCGGCAAGCCCTATCTTGTATTGTTTGCATTGTCTTATTCTCGTTCGGCGTTTTATGATCCTGATACGTTATCTTTTCACAACGTTGTCGTTACTCTGGCGTTACAAGTTTACCGTTATTTTTCTATAAGTATTTCGGGGCGTTTTGAATAAAAAGGAAGGTTTATCCTCAAAATGCTTCCATTTGCTAGGTTTCAGAAAACAACACAGGTGACTGACTGTTTGCGATATGTTTACGATATCAGAATTGACTTGTTTGCACAGCGTTATCGTGAAAATGTTGGCCAATGCAGCAGCCCGTTGTGCAGGAGAAGCACGCGCGCTAAGCAATAGGCTTACTCCGAAGATATTTGTAAGAAAACTTGGTGGCAGTCACTCATCATCGATGTTGGACATATTACTAAAGCGAAGGTGGGGAGTCAACGGAAAACAGATCTTACGAACGAAAGGCTCTTCGAATTTGACCTCAGGCCGTGATTTTCACGGTCGTTAAACAATAAAAACACCGTACGTTTCATCAGTAATCGTTATGTTCGTTACCGTGCTCTCGAAATCAGTGTGAAGTGAAATAACGTTGACAGAAAGTGTGCCAGCCTGCAGGTTTATTTGGTTACATTCACTTCATCTCGTTTATCCAATCAGCGTACGCCGAAGCTTTGTTTGAAATGAGTCTATTCAAGAACGCGAATAAACGTGCGTCCTCTGCTTTATGCTGAAAGCACTTTGCTCGGTCTGCTCACTCACAGGTTCTGCATCGCGATTTGCCATTCTACTCCCGAAGGACGTCCACGCTGTTTCCAAGAACATTATGAAAAGGGCGAACAAAACGTGGAGGCGCTGGGACATGGGCACGAAAATGAGTGGACACCTTCTGCCGGTCTTTCAGCAGAACACAGTGCCATTAACAAGAGCGCTATAACAGTGTGAATACAGTTTGCGTGGGTTTCTTGAATCTACTGCATTGTGCGAAATCTTTTCTTTTTTGTCCTTCATTGAACTTCCGTGTGATGAAACATGATAAAGAGGTTTGGCGTATAATGAGAGCAAAAAAATTGGATTAGAAGCTTACTGATGTGGTATTGCTTGAGGATGTAATTTGTTTTTTTTTTTCGTCATTGAACAGTCATTGCTCCCGCAAGAAAAATTAAAAGGGCGAAAAAAAGAAACTAGAAAACCTATGCAAATTGAAAATTTTAATCAGAGTACTGTCATACGCGAGTAAATATTTCGTTTCAAATATTTTTGCTGTACTGAAACAACAAAATGCCATTTTTTTCTATTTTACAATTGGTTAGTTAGTTCTTGGTGACTCTTACCAATCAGTGATTCTGGCGCAGGAAATAGCTGGCGTGTACAAGTCAGCTATTATGACATGTGAAACTGGGCTGCTAAGCACGAGGTCGCGGGATAGAATCTCGGCCACATCGGCTGCATTTCGATGGGAGTGAAATGCGAAAACACCCGTGTACTTAGATTTAGATGTACGTTAAAGAATCCCAGTTGGTCAAAATTTACGGAGTCCCCCACTACGGTGTGGCTCATAATTAGGAAGCGTTTTTGGCACGCAAAACCCCATAATTTATGCCATGCGGAATGGCGGTACTCATTCGAACGCAGCGGTTCGTCCGAGATTTGTTTTTTATATTTCTTTACATGTTTATTCAAGGCGTGGCGTGCGCCTCACCTCAAATTTTGCGTGGACTAGCGCATGGTATTTATTGGTGAAAGGTGTGAGTGCAGACTTTGTGGTTATCGCGCAAGTTCACGCTGTGGCATCCGACACGCTGTGTCTCGTCGTGACGATAAACGCGGAACGCTCCGCGTAGAAACGTCGCGTTATGGTCGTTCTCTCTCCGTGACATAGGCTCTGAGTGTCCTACAGTCAGCGAAATTTGTAAGTCAAGTGTTTTATAAATGATAACGTGGTACGATGTTGTCCTGTCTAACAACTGTTGGATATGAATACACGGTGTCGCACGTAATTGGGAATGATTCTGTGAAACGGTTTCACATATGTTGCTATATACTACGACTGCGTGCTGGCCATAGTACTTTTGATTCATTGAAACATATGTTTTTCTCGGTCATGTAGATTGGTTTCGTTATTCTAGGCCAATAAAATGAAGTTGGTTTTGACACCTCTCTGGTACTGTCATTTATTCCCATACTATTCGCTTACCTTCCTAAGAAACCTACAGGAGCAATTGCCGTCAATAACAGCCTATGTTCACCTTGTGTCATAGACCACTACTGTAGTTTAACGACACGCTGGCGCTTCAGCTGAGACGAGTCGCAAGCTTGCATCAGCCTCAGAAGAAAAATAACTGTTGGCGTACAGGTGAAAATACCAGACGCTAAAGAAATTAAAACATTCGCGCCAAACAGCATAAGATCTCCACTGCGCTTCGGTTTCCGGGTGTAGCGTTGTACTTTTTCTCCTTTTTTTTTTTTTTACAGTTGTCACCACAACACACAGATGATAAACATTTCCCCACGCCGCCTTATATTAACATGTGGATTCCGATGAAAGCTTCGCTCCCAGTTTGCATACATGTTGCATTTCACTCTGTGAAGGTGGGTGACCAGCTAAACGGTTTAGCACACGACACAGAGGTGACACAGAATTTTGAACAAAGGTACGAATTCGTTTGCCGTGATTTTTGTATACATTTGCTTGGACGACGGGATCGCCGTCCCGAGGAGTAGGAGGAAACTATAGGTACTCGTGAGGTTTCTACGGGACCGCCACCACGGGAGAGCGGAATGAAAGGAAAAGAGATACGCCAGCGCCTGGAACGACGACAAAGAGAGGGCGGTGGCGAACGCATACATGGCCGACACGTGTCAAGGTGTGTTACCTGTTCTTATCAGCTTAATATCTGATACTGGTTGTACTTGGACCCAGGATAATGAACTTATTTTTGCAAGTTGGCGAAGTGCTTCACGCCTCCTTCACCCCCGCCGCGGCTTTGCCCGGTATAGCACTATCTCCGAGATCGACCCGCAGCTTTTGCCCACGCAGAACAAAAACGCACGGAACCATAAACAGAGAGAGCCATAAACAGCTCCATTTCTATGTCTCTGTTTCCTCCTCCTTTCTGCAGAGTAGGCAAGCGTTGTGCCGTTTTCGGTGGCACTCGCCAACCTGCTACTCGCTTCCCTTTCCTCTCAGGTGCATATACGTTTTCACAATAAGCAAACACACAAACAAACAAACAAACAAACAAACAAACAAACAAACAAACAAACAAACAAGGAAATAAATAAATTAATTTTATTAACGTGCCCTGGAACAATCTGGTGGTCTTGGTGCCGGGACACGTAATAATAATAATAATAATAATAATAATAATAATAATAATAATAATAATAATAATAATAATAATAATAATAATAATAATACCCGCGTCGCTGGCGCGTCCGTTATCGTACGATCGATGAGAGTCATCGCCACCGTCACTGCCTGCTCACGTGCCAGGAGAGAAGAAGAAGACAGGCTCGTTCGAGCTACCGGTCCGCTTGGTTTGCGACTTCGACTAGCGAAGGTCACGACTTCCCACTTCTGGTCAGGATGCTACCATCGCGTAAGTGGCCGCGGATCTCTTCCTGCAGCCGGACGAATTGAGACGTGGCGTTTCCTTTCTTTTGGGGCAAGGGGGGGGGGGGGGGGGGGGGCAAAGCGGTACATTACTAGCGTCCTACGTATTCCAACTTGATAGATGACGAGGGAACTAGCGGTTCGTTGAAATTTCACTATAATTATGTCCGCAGTTCGCTAATGGGATGTTTCTTCTCATACAACCACCTTTGAACTTTCGGTTAATAGTGAGAGATCTTTTTATTCAGAAGCAGAGGTATTTACCGGCGTAGAAGTACTCGCCTAGATGCTTTTCTGTTAAGGACACGCTTCACATCACCCGCCGCGGTAGCTTAGAGGTTTTGGCGTTGGTCTGCTAGGCTCTATGGGTCCCGCGTTCGATCTCGGCCGCAAGAGGGCGGAATTCAATGACGCTCGCCTAAAGTTAGGTGCGCGGCAAAGAACCGGGTCGAAATCCGGATTCCCTCACTACTGCGCCCCTGATAATCAGAACGTGTTTTGACATCTAAAACCTCAGGATTTAATTTTTTGAGCTTCATATATCCATTGTACAACTTTTAAACAATACTGTTAAGCTGTTAAAACAACTGTTAAAAACAAAGAAAGGCATTACCGATATATGTCGACAAGAGCTTTATGCTATGTGAGAGCCTACGCCAACAGAATGTGAGCAGGACGAATACAGAAAGGTTTCTCGCAAAAAAAAAAGAAAAAAAAAGGAGTACACTTACAATACAAATGTGAAAGAGGCCGTCCAATTGATTTTCTTTTATTCGATTCACATCCTGGTTATGACTGAGTCGGCAGTGTCTACCAAATGACGGAGTACGGAAGAAATGTAGGTGGAACTGTTTTCGCATCTCTAGCTCCCCCGTCCGGGGGCCATGGCGGTCTGCCCTGCGCTACTTCGCGGCTGCGCTGGAGTGCCACTGGTGTGCACTGCAGAGAGCGCTAGTGGTCGGTTCCTAAGAACAAGCACCGGTCAAGTCGCGGCACCGAACATGTTTAGTCGAAGGCGATCAGACGCGACGGTGAACAGTTCATGCGAACGATACGATTAATGAATTCGGCCCCTGGGCCAATATTTATTTATTTATTTATTTATTTGCAATACTGCCAGCCCCAGGTAGGGGCCGTGGCAGGGTGGGATTGACATCAGTACACATCAAAATAGTACAACAGAAAACGAATAAAGAAAAGGGAACTTGAAGAGAATGAATTACTTGACTAGTAAACACAATTATGAAAGTACAAAGCATTAAACACAGGAAATGTCACAAAGTAGACTTCACATGCTGTGTTCAATGAATGCCTGAGGTTGATTGACGTCGTCCACTTCAACTCACTCACTTATCGAGGTCGTTACACTCGACTAGCGAGTGAGGGAAAAAAAATGAGTATTTCAAAACATTGTTTTTTATTTGGAAAGGAAGCAAACAAAGTAAAATGATATCTGCGTCTCGTAGTGTACCCAAGAGAAAGTCTGGCATATTCGTGAGTGTTGTTTCTTAATTTGCCTTTAACAACTTTAAACAAGAAACGCGAGCGCGCTATTTTAACTCTGTCTGATAATGCCTTCAAACCTGCTCTATCACTTAATTCAGAAATAGACGTAATGCCATACTGGTTGAAGATGAACATTTGTGCTTTCTTTTGCACCCTTTATACTTTATTGATATTAACTGATGTAAATGACTGCCATATTTCATTGCCATATTCAAGAAAAGGTAAAACAAGTGTCTTGTAGGCTAAATGTTTAACATTTCAGAGGAATTGCGAATACATCGCTTCAAATAATGTAATTTTGTCACGGCGTTATTATCAAGGTGGTTAATGTGACATTCCCAATGCGGATCGTGAATTATGTGAAGACCAATATATTTGTATACCAAAACTAGAAGTTGGTTACTATCAGCTGAATGGTCAAAAGTCAATGAACGCGTCTTAATTGTAATGGCCAAAACAACACTTTTAGCGTAATTCACACTCATCCGCCACGTACCATACCAGTTCAATAGGCAATTGAGTTGAACATTCAGTTTAACTTGATCATCATGTGAATTTATAACAGAATGCAGCACACAGTCATCAACGTACAATCGAAGTTTTGGGTTACAAATATGATCAATGTATAAAGCAGAACAAGTAAGGGTCCCGCACGTAACCCTGAGGTACCCCTGATACAACCGGCGGAAATTTAGACGGAAGTTATCTGTAAACGACGTAATGGTGCCGAGACGTCAGATATGCTTGAAGCTAGTCACAAAGCAGATTGTGTCTTAGTGTGCTACGAAGCTTAATTTGTAGTGTCTGCGTCCACTTGACTTTGCTCATTTATAGCTGAAGCAAGATAATGAATTGCTCCGATGAGTTGGGTCATGGTTGAGAAACCCCGCCTAAAGCCACGCTGAGCTGGTGAAAGAATAGAACGAGTGCCAAGAAATACAGTAATGTGTTTATGAGTGATGTGCTCCAGTAACTTACAGCAGTAACAGGTTGGGACTATAAGCCGATAATTTGTAATCAGTTGCTTGTTTCGACTTACATTAACGGCTTTATTTCGGACAGTTTCCAGTCGTCCGGCAAGGTACCTGACGACAGGGATTCCTTGAAGATAACGGTCAGAAATTTTGACGGCCACTCTGCATACCTCTCTAAAAAGGCATTAGGCATTTCATCTGGTCCAGGGATTTTCTATCGTCTAAATTCAACAAAAGGTTAATCACACCTGGTTCAGTAATTTCCAAATCACCAATGGCAGGAAGGCCTTCAAATTCAGCAAAATCGTTATCGCATGTGAAGACCGATTTGAAATGTTCGTAGAATGCATCTGAGATTTGTTTCGTCAGACGGTAAGCGATCGTTTTTGTTAAGAAAGTATCAGCGCGAGTTGTTTTTGATGATATGAATCTACAAACCTTAGCAGGTGATTCGTTTATTAGCCTGCTTAGGTGAAAATTGTAAAAAAAAGTGTTCCTTTCTTGATGAATTTGTTTTTAGTTTCGATAACAAGAGGTTGATTTTTCATCGCGTAGGCTTAGTGTTGCATTTTCTCTCTTCTTTTTTTAGGCGGTTAACTTCTCTTTTTAAATGAGTAACATCTCTCGTGATCCATAGATTAGACGCATTAGTTTTCCTAAGCTTAAAAGACATAAAGAGATGAAGACAAGCATGCACAGTTCTTGAGCTTTAGACACATCGAATTTACATCATCAGAAGCGTTGCTAGCACTATATATAATTTCACTAAATGATATTCACGAAAAGCTCCGGAGCTAGAGTTGCACCTAAGAGAAAATTGTATCCAACGCTCATGCTGGACCTGTTTCAATTTCAATTCAATTTTATTCCCTTGGTAGGAAGATATAAGACAAAATGCTGTAAACACAGTTTGACAGAGGTCTCCCCCCTCCCCCCATGACAATACAACAAAACATAAACTAGAAATTTTATGCGAATGCGTACATAAAAATTGGGCACAAATAATTAACATATCGATGTCAGTTTCGCAAAACATTTTTTATTGAAAGCGAAATAAGCATTTTAATAAGTGCATATGACTAAAGGCCAGCCAATGACAAATAGCACACGAGGAAAAGCTTTGTGAACTCGGGCCCTGATGTCCAGCTGTCTAGAGCACAAAGACACCAGGGACACAACTCTCTGTTCTGAAACCTGTTGCATGAATCGCCGTGGGGAGCCGGCGTTGGGGAGTTCAGATCTGCTCAGTCATAAGTGCTGATATCTAGGGCCCATATTCACAAATAGTTTCTTTGGTAACGTAAATGCCCTTTGGCACTGGCCAACCACGTTCGCTACTGGTTTGCCCTTACAAATAATTCTAGCTTTATATGAATCCACCCCCGAGTGTTTTCTAGAATCGGTGGACAGCAGAGCTTATAGTCTCTGAACCGTACTATTCTTGAGCTCTAAGGTGGTATTCTAGCTTTAAATGAGTCCACCCCCGAGTGTTTTCAAGAATCGATGGACAGCAGAGCTTATAGTCTCTGAACCGAACTATTCTTGAGCTCTAAGGCGGTATTCTAGCTTTAAATGAATCCACCCCCGAGTGTTTTCTAGAATAGGTGGACAGCAGAGCTTATAGTCTCTGAACCGAACTATTCTTGAGCTCTAAGGCGGTATTCTAGCTTTAAATGAATCCATCCCCCGAGTGTTTTATAGAATCGGTGGACAGCAGAGCTTATAGTCTCTGAACCGAACTATTCTTGAGCTCTAAGGCGGTATTCTAGCTTTAAATGAATCCACCCCCGAGTGTTTTCTAGAATAGGTGGACAGCAGAGCTTATAGTCTCTGAACCGAACTATTCTTGAGCTCTAAGGCGGTATTCTAGCTTTAAATGAATCCACCCCCGAGTGTTTTCTAGAATCGGTGGACAGCAGAGCTTATAGTCTCTGAACCGAACTATTCTTGAGCTCTAAGGCGGTATTCTAGCTTTAAATGAATCCACCCCCGAGTGTTTTCTAGAATCGATGGACAGCAGAGCTTATAGTCTCTGAACCGAACTATTCTTGAGCTCTAAGGCGGTATTCTAGCTTTAAATGAATCCACCCCCGAGTGTTTTCTAGAATCGGTGGACAGCAGAGCTTATAGTCTCTGAACCGAACTATTCTTGAGCTCTAAGGCGGTAATCACTCGGGCAGCGTTTTGACGTCCTGCATTCTGGGTTGGCGCCTCCAGTTGTGTACAGTAGGAGGAGCCTTTGCCTCGAGGACTCCTATCTGGGAAAGCAGAAATCGTTGTTCTCGGCAACCACTGCACCGAATTTGACGAGATTTGTTGCATTTAGAAGAAAAATGTTAAAATCTAGTGACAGTTTAAGGCAGACTTTTGATTTAGGTCATCGATAAAAAAAAAGATATTCTTGAAAATCTCAAATTTTCAGAAAACGAAACTACCAAGTTTACAACTCTGTATATCAGCAATGAAAAATGATATCACAGTGCTGCAAATTGCATCTAACAGCACATGTCTAAAGTCGATAGACTTTATACGTGGCTCTTAAATACACCGATAATTGTGAGTATAACTTTTGCAAAATCCTTGTAAGCATCGTAATAATTTCACGTATGATATAAATTAATATATCATCTTTGTCCAGTCTAGGTGCAATTCACAAAACTGCCATATCTGTTATTGATGCAGAGTTACGAATTTGTAAAGTTCGTTCGTTTATATATTAAAGTTCACCATTTTTCGGCAATTCTCGTAAAAATATTCAGATCCCAAATAAAACTTCCGCTTCGATGCAATCACCAGAATTTTACTTTCGCTCCCAAGTGCAACATATTGCGCCGCTAAAATCGGCGCAGAGTTTTGTCTCATAAAAGCATTTCTGCGTTTTACATGCACTTGAATAGGCAGGGTATCGGAGTTGTGTCCAAGCTACAGCTTCCTCTTAAGACCGGAGTGCGAGTACCTGTGACCCAGTTTTTTTCAATCACGGTATATCAGAGCCTTGGACATAATTGCCGCTGATGTGATCTCAGGCATCAACTACCGCGGACAGCATGGTGCGCCCGTGTCCTCGGTGCTGGTGACCACGTGGCTGCTTTGCTGGTCCTTCCACGGGTCCGAGCAGGCCAGAAGACCCATGCGCCGGCTCGTCGCCGGTCGCTCCCTGACGCCACTAGGATGTGAGTGGTCGGGTTAAGGGGCTGGGATGAGTGGCCCTACAGCTCGACGACAGCTGTTCTCAGTAGTGTCACATTTATGGCAATTCATTCGTGATGTTATGGCTATGCATTCTAATTATTTGTTCTGAAAAACTAAATCAAGCCAGTTGTTTGTTGTTCGTAATAACCAGCAGCACTCAAACTGGCTTACAAGAAACTATAGATTGCTTGAACGGTCTGGACGATGTGTCAGCATCCTCCTGCTCTTTTAATGAATCGCGTTCAAAGTCCGTCGAAAACTTGTTGAAAGTTTCTTCGCAGGACCAGTATAGTCTTGGACGACGGGTCGTAAGGTTAATGAGCTCATTTGTTTCGTGCATGATTGAAGCGCGCGTGCAAAACGTGGACCCCGTCTACCGGTTTTGCACATGCACGCTTCCTCTCAGCATCGAGAGCTGCACACGCGCACGCGCGCTCAGACCAGTTGACTCAACTTCGTTGCACGGTAACGTCTATGACGTAAGTTGCACTTTGTGTTCAGGCATCAATACGAGGTGGGCGCGCCGCGTGCAGGGGGCGAGTACTGCGACGGAACCAGGTGGGCTTACAAGACACCGCAGTGCGGAAACGCGACGAGGGCGGACACCGTTGATACGAAAAGTGAGTGAACGTCTGCGCTTTATATAAGTTTGCGGCAACTACGCCGTTGATACGAAAAAATGAGCGAGAGTTCCCGATATACACATGCGTCGACTACACGCATTGAATCGAACTGTGCACGAACGTCCTAGCTACGCTTGCTACAACAGCACCATTAATGTGAAAAGTGTAGCGAGTTGATGTCCGTGTTACGCTTGCGGCAACGACGCCCTTCATTCGAAAAGTCGGCGAACGTCCGCGCTATATATACGCTTGTGGCGACATCTCTGCGCGCTTCCTTTTTATTTTTGTGCCACTATTGCTACTTGAATATTGACAGTTTTGAGACAGGAAGTTCATGTTGTCCAAGCAGGGAAGTACTCTTATAATTTGCCAGCCACAGAAAAGATAGGATGCTTTAGAGAAATATACATGGCGGCTCAATGGAATTCTTGGGACATAAATGTCATTAAAACCAGTAACGAAATTATCTTGCAGTGCACGCCACGCATAACCGCAAACTTGGATCTAATTTACTTCTGCCATATGCGCGCACGCTCGAAGTGGACCAGCTTTTTCGTGTCTACTTCATTTCCTATGGCGTCATGCAGAGGCGAGAGAGATCAGGCTTTTTCTAATGTTGACCTTCCTAAGGCTTTTTCTTTTTTCGTGAGTTGCTGTATATTTCACCTTACGTGATCTTTCGTAAACATTTTAATACAACCCTTGTGACTGTAGAAGTCGAAGATTAAAACCTCTGCACAGAGTATTAAATGGGCCACGGAACGATCCGTTGAGATGCACTTACTAGGGGCTCCAAATGCATGCGAGGAGATTTCCCGATTTTGGATACTGCGCATGAAATCAGTACTTTCTATTTATCTCCTAGGCTACAAAATGAAGGTACGATAAAACGGTGCTGATTTGTGCAGCTTGGCGCACATCACAAACGTGAAGATACAAAGCTGGTACAAGGGCGGACGATAGAGCTGACGTCTAAAGTTTATATAGCACACAATGCAATACGTACAGTATCCTTCTGTATGCTACACGCTGTATGTCCGGAATATTGCTCCGTGGGCGATAAACGAAGGCTCTCTAGTAGTCGACACTAAGTTCTACCAACGTCATTCATTATGTCCCCACTGTTTCTTCCCCTCTGAGAGTGCTTGCACAGTGGAAAGACTAACCTTTTCGATGAACCAGGAGCGAAACCGAAGGGCTCGACATTTTGTCAGACACTACCATTTGAAGCCAACGAAACAATGAAGCAATGAAACCTTGAATTCGCCATGTGTTGGCTTCATAAGGATGTAATCTTAAAAGTAGTGGCTATGACATTGTGCTGCCGAGCATGAGGTAGCGGGTTCAATCCAGGCGGCGGTGGCAGCGTTCTGATGGCGAATAAATGCAAGAATACCCGTGTATTGTGCATTGGGTGCCCCTTAATGAACCCGAAGTGGTTAGTATTAATCTGGAGTTTCCCACCACGGTGTGCCTCATAATCAGGCCACAGTTTTGCCACCGTAAGAAATTCAGAACTTAAAATTACCATGTCAGCGCACTTTATTCGAAAACAATGACACCTTGTGTCTAAGCTCACACCTGAATTACTGAAGGCTAACCTCCATATGCGTAATTCATGCATGGAACGCGTAATCCATTTCTTAAATAGCAGGCAACGCTACAAAGGCTAGAGAGATTTCTCTCGCATGCTGGCATCCGCGATCAAAAAAAAAAAAAAGCGCGTCACATCTGAGAGAAACATATTACGTACATCGCCATGCAATTCGTTATGAAATTATACCTCGTAGCTTCACGTCGCAAAGCATGACTTATTTATTACATGAGAGGCGTGGGAGACCTGAACCTATGTACCACCATACCAGCGGGGTGACATGTTTCTGCGGCCAGCGGCCACAGTGTTTCACTAATTGCGCTCGATCACGACGATAAACGTAGTGCATCGCCTACGGGAAGCACAAATACGCACAAGCGATATGTGATTCGACGTAAACTTGCGTCAACAAGTTGTAAGTGTAATATGTGGCATAGTTATTTCTTAGAAAATGCTGCAGGTCAAGAACAACTCAAATGTGAAACGCGCAGAGTGATACCTATATGGCCCTACTTTTTGCGTAGCTTCCACGTCATTACCTGCTTTGTATGAAACGGATTGTAAGGTGTAAGATACTTGACGTAACTAGAAAACGCAGAGAGAGAGATAGAGAGAGAGAGAGAAGAGAGAGAGAGAAGAGAGAGAGAGAGAGAGAGGAGGGAGCGAGGGAGTAGAAGTGGCTACCCATTTCTACTACTACTACTACTACTACCCATTTCTACTATTTCTACGTGTCTATGTATAGCGACACAGGAGTTGCAAGCTTTTGCTTTCGGTTCGGTTAGACGCAATGCAGTAACATCGTAGATATCGACGACATTAAAAGCGCGAGCACGTTGGCGCGTTGTGTTCCATCGAGTGATGGCACCTTCTGAAATGACTGTGCAGACGAGGCGGGCTGGCCGGCATTCGAGAGTGCGTGTGGCAGCCCGAGCCAGTCGCCAATCAACATCAACTTCTTGCAGACGAGCTTCAAGAGCTTCGGGCCCATCTCCTTCCTCGGCTACAACGTGCCCTTCCGCTTCGCTATCGAGAACGGAGGACACGCGCGTGAGTCACACTGCATATCACGTACACATTTCGCGGAGGAAGGAAGTAACTGCTTTTCCTCCATGTCCGCTATGAATAATCTACAAAGGTAGACGTCACGAAGCTATACTGTGGCACTGCCGCGGTTTCAGTGCACGCAAATTAGCTTTTCGACAATCTACTGGTATCACTGTTCTCCGAAAGGAAGGGTAACATTTGGGCAATTTTTTAGAAGCTACTCGACGTATGCTACCTTTCCTGTACTGCGTAGGCTAAAGATACATAGAAAGTGACAGGAAAGCGTTATAGCCTAAATAGGACATTCCCTATAGCCATCACAGCACCCTAAACGATTCTCACGTGCATTTCGTCGAAGCGCAAACTGCTGGCCAACACATCCATGGATAGTTTTACATAAGCACGGATATAAGCCAGCCTATTAACCAAGTAAACGCCAATCGAAGCGATTGAATTAATGAATGAGACAGTGGCTCAATTAATCGGTTAACCGCTTAGTCCTTTGAATGAGCCAGCAACGTAAAAAAGAATCAACGCTTCCATCAGCGTCGCTTGTTTAAACGTTTGCGTGGCATCTTCAGAAGCTTGCCAGCGTCTGTACAAAGCCTGTTCTTTTTTTCGCGCTAACCCACAGTGTACATCACGCCATTGTACGCCCACCTCGAGTCCTACGGCGGACCGCTGCCCGCGCGCTACAACCTCTCCAAGGGCATCTTTCATTTCGGCAACGAGACCAGCCCGCGGGGCTCTGAGCACACCATCGACGACCGAAACTTCGCCGCCGAGGTAGGTACACCTGCATGTCACTGGAGCTCCCTCACGTGACTATCTTCCCACTTAGCATGCAAAACCGCAGATAACTGTAGTAGGATCTCACAAGCGTGTCACTTAGCGCGAACGTTGTAAAGTGTATATCTACGCATTTTAACCTTGCCGCGCGGTGGATTTTAAACACGGGCATTTCTTGTATCCTCGTGCTTGCTTCATTCACTTGAGGGCGAAGGAAATCACTTTATTAACATATGTTCAAGCGTTTTTCTGTCATACATGCAGCATCGACTAATATCATATTCGCTGTCAAGTTTTAGCTAATCTGTATGAGTATTAGCATGTGTGGAATACCGGAGGCAAATACGGGAAAAACATTAAGAAGCTTTACTGTAGAATATATATAGCCGAGCTGGTAATGACATCTTGTAACGCTTTGTCTAGCCACATCTTGTCAAAAACATTTTTTTTTCATGAGTGTTTTTCGTAGAAGGAAGAAAAAAATAGCCAATATAAATTAATGACATGCTGTTGCAGACGTCTTTATGCCCAACAGCTAAATAGAGCAGTGTGTTAGCTTATTAATGAAGTTGCGTGCATTGGAACTTAGTAACGAACGCAGGGAACTTATCAACGGATCGAATGTCGAGGTTTATATGGCTGGAAAATCTGGCAAATCTGGCAACTACTGATTTAGGTGATGTTGCCATAATGCAGAATAATAAAACAAAATGTCTTTTACGCAACCTAGTTCCAATATTTATCGCGCATATTCTTGCCGCTGTCTTAATCATGTTGTATGGAACAGAAGAACTAAGGTGGCTTTTCGACATGGTGTCTAATTTCCAGCTCCAACTCCTGGTGTCCTCAGAGAAGCCCACGCCCACTGAATGCATCCGGCGTGGCCAGGGGCTGGCCATTTTCGTCATACTGTTTGAGGTGAGCTACGCTGTCCAAGCGTTCCCGCTCGCAGTACAATTGAATATCCCAATTTGGTGAGCATGTATAGCTATATACGCTTCACTACAGCAAAGAGCAAACAAGACCAAAAAGCTAATTGCGGTTGTGTAAGATGAGTGTATTATCGCACTCTATAAAAAAAGGAAGAGTTTGTGCGACAATGGTCAATCACAACCCATAGTTCGAGCGAAAGTGGACGAACTGGTAGGAGTGATCCGTAGCTATAATCTACGAGCCTTATTTTTTTCCCGGCAAAGTGGCGTTTCGAGTTGCTCTTGGCTGCTCGAATAAGTATTTTAAACATTTCGGCGCAACTTTGTAAATTTCCACTGAAACTGCAATGGGGAGAGTTCTTTACATTCACTGATAAAGTACGTTTATATTCAGTTGAGCCCTTTAGGATAGAACTGTGTTCCATCGAGGGATACAATCACCTCCTATTATGAAGCTCGATTTGAGACAAGCCCATACGCTCACCAAAGCAATGGCTGGCTACTTTGTTCTATATTGCGCATGACATCGGCCCTTGCAACACTGTGCTACCATCATCCAATTTCTTGAGCCGCGGCTGAAGACGGAGTGAAGGTATGGAAGGACGAGAATCGAGCAGCGTGCGAGAACGCACGTGAAAAATTTAGCCGGTCTCGACAAACCACTGGGGCTGTCAGCTTGTGGGGATGCGCGACTCTCACGCGTCCCCTTATCGGTTGTTTTCCCCGCATGTCTCGCGTCTTCCATGATCTGGCTTCCCCGCGTAGCTTAGTGCCGGCGGCGGTCGGTCTGGTTGCAGGGAATTACGAGAGATGGCGTTACTGTGGCGCTTCTAGCGCCACATAACGACGGGGTTGTTCTGGAGCGACAGGGAGTAGGCTCTTCCTCTTTGGCTTCGGGTCGGAAAGCGTCGCCGACGTTCCACGCGTGCGCCGATCCATGCTTCTGCGAGACCGCCTCGCGAGGCCTACACCGGAATGGACGAACACGATCGTCTGAACGCGCCACCGTTCGCGTGAGCGTACGCGCGAACGACCAGGCATTGGTGTCCAGCATGGGGCGAATATATTCGCTCGCTATCCGGTCGCGGTGAGTCGGACTTCCACGATTTGTTGTGGCCCCATCGGCATGTTTTGTGAATAGCAACTCGGCTAGCATGCATTAGTCTATGAAAGGTGCAATAAATGCCCTTGTGGTTGTTTGCACTAGTGTGTTGTCGTTCCTTTGTCCCAAGAGCACGGGTGAGAACCCGTCGAGCTATAGGTGAAGGGTATTCACACGTAAACAGTGCCACTGAGCATGCTGTAACTGTTACATCCACACCTGCAAGGCCCCGTCGCGGTGCCCCAGTGGCCATGACGTTCTTGACGTTCAGTTGCCGAGCACGATGTAGCGGGATCAATTCCTGGCCCAAGCAGGCGAGCTTTAATAAGAGCTTCTGCATAGATTAGCTGCACGTTAAAGAACGCCGACAGTTGGTCAAAATTACTCCGGTGCCCGAACTAAGGGGTTGGGAGTCACCCTTATCCCTGCTGTGCTTTGGGACGTAAAAAAAGCATCTTCCGATTCAATTTTGACATACCTGCAGAAACATGAGCAAAACAACCCGTTTCTGGACACGCTCATCAATGCCTCGGAGCACATGACGTACCGCGGCAACAAGACGGAGGTGACGATGCCCCTGGCCTACCTGCTGCCCAACACGACGCAACACTACTACATCTACCTGGGCTCGCTCAGCTTCCCCCCGTGCACCAGTGACGCCTTCGTCGTGGTCTTCAGAAGCACCGTGGCCATCGGAGAGCAGCAGGCGAGCGGCGTCTCTTTTCACTCGCATATGGTGCTGTATGGTGTCACGAGAGGAGGGCGTCGTAATTTTGATTACGATCAGGAGCTGTTGATGACACGCGATATCATGGACCCGTGCGCACACATTTTTCACAGCGTATTGTGTCCATCGTCGCGGCAAGCTTATCGTTATCGTGCCGATCTCTATCGTAAGTGGCCGACTCACGAGCGCCGGCCAATGGCGAACACGGGCTCGGATTCGAGAAGCGTTTTCCTTTTTTCTTTTTTCTTTTTTCTTGAGCGTGGCAACATGGCTACATTGTGGCTACAACTTGAATCCGGTTCCACCGCGTGGAAATTAAACGAACATTGTACTGGTAACGAAGAATAAAATTTGTGTAGCTGCAAATTCATCTAAATTTTGCCCTTATCCCTCCGAAATCCCGCCGTCAACGCTTGCGTGCCACAAGGCATAACAAATGTTGGCGTGCAAAACTGATATCTCGACCGTCTGCTGCATCGCTGGCAAACTTCGAAACTGCTGACGAACGGATTAGCGCCGCTGCGCGTGTTTAGCCACAAATAGCAAGTTTCTACTTTTCGATGCGCACCTCGTCGCTCGTCCAGCTGCTCTTCTGAGGAGCGGTCATGTGTGAGCGTGCGAAATATAAGTGACGTAGAAACGTAGCGTCACAAGCATATATACTCTCGCTTCTTTTTAGCGTGAATTTTTGTTGATTAGCGACTAATTACCTCATAGCACCCGTCACCTCGCGGTCACCACCACTGACTGCATGTCTCCGAAGGAACAGTCGTTTTAATTCGAAACGGCTGTTCTTAAGTACTACTTAGTCATTGTAGAAACATTCAGTGCACCGTTTTATTTCATTATTTCAGTGGGAAACTCCAGCATCACATATTTATCAATAAACCTAGCCGCCCTGCTGCTATTGTTTCGCGAGCTTGAATATTATGTGCAATATAAGGGTGTCATACTGTGAGTTGGATACAGCGCTGTATCCACTTATGCTTTTCAAAGCAGCCCTAACGCAAGCCCTAATCTCATATTATGTATGGATACACCAACATTTTAGTTTGGTTTCTATATATATATATATATATATAATCAAGTCAAGAATAAGTGCGGCATATATTCTAATTCGGAGGCCTGCAATCGAAAGGGCAAAGGAAGCCGTGGCGAGTGCTATGAGGGACTCTCGTAGCATTGTGCTGATGCGAATGCCGTCTTGGGTGGGATTCTTCGTTCCGGTGGCCTGGGATGTCGAACGCTCGAAGTTAACCCGCGGAGCGCTCTACAGCTACGTCCGTAGTCGCAACTAGGACGTATCGTGCGGGGCTTATAAAAGACAATTTACAACCAAACCAGCAGTGTTTCCTCTTCCACGCTCCGTGCATCGGCATATGACAAGTTTTCTTGCGTTCCGCGTTCGCTTGCAGCTGTCAAGACTGAGGAACAACCTGTACACCTACACGGGCGGCTGCAAGTACAGGATCGCGGGAAACCTGCGCCAGCTGCAGCCCCTGGGGAACCGCGTCGTCTATCGCTCGTTCAAGTTCACCCCTTTCGCGGCTAGATCAGCGGCATCACTGCCGAGGCCGCTGATAATAGTAGTGGCGCTGGCAGCCGCATCGTTCACCATTGGCCTGGGCCTGGTATAGGTTTCAAGACGACGAAAGCCCGTGCGCACAAATTCACGTGATGCTTCACGGGCTTCCAGTTTTTTTTTTTTTCGTTACCGTGGCCGTAAGCGCGAGCTCGCATAGGCGACTCTGTACGCCACGAACAAAAGAAAATAAGATTGAAATAACGCGCCTCCGGTGCAGAATTAGGGGAGGTACTCAAGCGAAATTCAATAAATGCTTCATGAAGTACAATCCCCGTTTCATGTTTGTCTTAGCTGGTAAGCTGTAGACCATGGAGAATACATAATGAACCGCACATAAAAAGCTAACCTAAATAAGAAAAAGTGTAAACTGGACAGAGCGCTATTTTTATGTATGCAGAAATTGTCAGTACGCAACGAACTCCGTCGCGAAAAGATTTTACGCTGTCGAACTGCAAGAGATAATAAAAGAACACGTTCATTATCTCTCTCTCTCTCTCTCTATTCGGGAATACTAATCTCTGTAGGTGCAGGCAAAGTCGAGTCGAGTTGATATCTACGTAGTGTGCAATGCGAAGCTTACCGTAGATGTCAAGTGGACTTGATTTTTCTTTTTTTTTGTTTTGTTTACAAGACTGGTCTACGTAAAATATGCCACTTGCTCCTCATCATCATCATTCACCGCTATACCTTTATCACTCTTCTCTTTCCCAGTGCAGCGTATATTCCGTACGTGATCGATTACTCTAAAGTGGGGGCTATTCGAATGACGCGCCACTAGGGAGAAGCGAGATAAATCTCGTTGCCCATCGCCTGCTGAAAATTCCTTGAAATAGCCCACCCGACAGAAAGAAGTGGCGATTCAAAATACTGTTCGTTTGGCTGAGCTTATAGTGTGCCCGAACCATGGCGCCCACTACGCCAGTGCGAAGGTACGAACTGTGTTGTACTTTCGAGTGTAGGCCTAATCTTTTGCTGCGTTTAAAAAAGTGTTTTACAGCTTGTTGTCCCTAGGTGATGCGACAGTCGGCAGACTCTCATCCCCTTTTTCCCCCACCTGTTCCCTCTACTGTTCCCTAATACGTCCGGACTTTGAAACGTGGCGTTTACGGTGAGTTTCGGTACTGGTACGAGCAAATATTGTGGCACCTCAAGTTAGAGCGAGAAATAAATGAAAAGAGATGAGTACTAGTCTAGTGCACCAAACTTCCCCGGCTCCAAAACGAGTATTTCATTGTTTTACGCAGCAACTATTTGCAAATGTCCGGCGAGGGAGCTTAAATTTAAAGCCCTGCGCCGAGTACAAGATCTGTTGAGAGTCGCTGAGAGTGTCACAAGCCCTCCGGTGCGGCTCGAAACCTTCCGAAAATTCGTAAACAAACTGCGTTACAAATGCGCTGCGTACTATATACATCAGGGAATAACCGAAAGATAACGACGTATGAGAGCGACGACCTCGGTGGCACTTCCAATAAGGGACCACATCCAATAAGGGAAGTATAACGCACGTTCTTTAGTCTGACTTTCTTAATTCGACAGAATTATATGCCCAATTTAGCGAAAATGCGGTGGCGGCGTGACCAAAACAAGGTGCCAAAAATGACCGACGGTGCCAAGAATAAAAAAAGAAAAGAAAACACGGCAAGAAATGCTCGGATTGACGTTGAATTTCTCGGTGGCCTACACAACCCGGCATCGTGTTATCCATGTATGCGAAAGCTCACACTGCACTTTCTATATGCGTGCGGGTCACCATCGTCATCGTCTTCTATCGGGCGCTAAGGATCCTTCAATGCGAAATGGCACCGCTGCGCTCTGCGTATCCATTTCTTGGCCAACCCTGCATACTGGGCAGGAGGCCACATGCGTGACAGGAAACAACAACAACACTCTCGATGCCAAATCACGAGCGCATAAAATGAGACGTATCACCGCCATCACGTCTCAAAAGGAACGGCGTGCAAGCTTATAACGTCCGAGACGACATGCGGATGAATACCTAAGCGGAAACATTTCACCAGAGTGACTACAATGCTTCCGCATTCCCACACGATAGCAGTTTTAAGTGCCTCTGCCGCATTTTAACGCGAAAGCGTTAAGTGCACCGTGTCGCAGAAAACCCAACGTTGGCGTCCGGCGTCGGCGCCGACCGTCCTGTGAGCGAAAAATAATTCCTTAGCAAGCATACCGAACCACGCAGGCCCTCCGCGTAGCGAAGAGGCGTTACTGAAATAATTGAATTTCTCAAAGTAAAATGCGTCAGAAAAATGGCGAAGTACGACTCACACACAACGTACAGACATGATAGCGTTCGATTGTAATTTGAATATACGAGAAATTATGCAAGAAAATATGAGAAAGATTCTGTTACGCGGAAACTCAATCACAAACACCTTTTGCAGCGTTTCTACCAACCAGAGAGAGGTGCGCCCGGTTCCTTGCAACTACGTTCAACTAAAGGATCCCGGCAGACGCGGTATGCCGCAAAATAGAGCGTGATATATATATATATATATATATATATATATATATATATATATATATATATATATATATATATATAATCAACCGATCTTATATCCACTGCAGAACGAAGGTCTCTCCCTGCGATCTCTAATTACCCTTGTCCTGCGCCGACCGATTACGCCTAGCACGCGCGAATTTCCTCATTTCATCACCCCATCTAGTCTTCTGCCGTCCTCGACCACGCTTCTCTTCTCTTGGCACACGTTCTGTTACCCTAATGGTCCACCGGTTATTTAACCTACACATTACATGTCGGGCCCAGCTCCATTTTTTTTCTTAAAGTCAATTAGAATATCGGCTATAACCGTTTGCTCTCTGATCCAAACGGCTCTCTTTCTGTGTCGCTCTTTGCACAGTCCTTAACTTGTTCTCAAGCTCCTTTGTCAGTCTCTGCCCCATATGTCAGCACCTGTAAAATGCACCGATTACACACCTTCCTTTTCATTTATAGAGAGAGAGAGAGAAGGGAAGACGGAAAGGCAGGGAGGTTAACCAGACTGAGTCCAGTTTGCTACCCTACACGTGGGACCTTTTCATTTATAATGGTACGCTTCCACTCAGGAGCTGACAATGTCTGCCGAATGCCCTACAACCCATTTTCATCCTTCTGTAAATTTTCTTCTCGTGATCAGGGTCCCCTGTGAGTAATTGACCTAGGTAAATGTACTCCTTCAGAGGCTGACTGGTGATCCTTGCACGGCTATTGATCATTATCTTTGTCTTCTACATATTAATCTTCAACCCCACTCTTATACTCTCTCTGTTAAGGTGAGTGAGTGAGTGAGTGAGTGAATAAACTTTTATTTGGTCCAGCAAAGCGCGATAAAACGCGCACCCGGCTAATCCCACGACGGGACTGACAGATCTAGTCTGCCGGCCCGATCGCGGGCGCGCTGGACAGCCAGGATTTGATCCTCAAAGACAGGACTTCGCAGGAGCGCGTCCCACTCTTTCTTGGTGAACTTCGGGCCCAGCGACCCGCACTCCCAGAGCATATGAGGCAACGTAGCTACCTCACCACAGGCCACGCAAGAACAATTTCGATAAATCTCTGGATATATGCTATTAAGGGACGCCGAATTTGGGTACGAATTCGTTTGCAGAAGTCTTAGTGTGACCGCCTGCGGCCTGCTTAGCTTGGAGTGAGGCGAGGGGAAAACCCTTCTCTCTAAGTAAAAGAATTTCGTGATTTCGTTGTGTGTGAGAGGAGCGTCTCTGTGTCCGGGGAGAGAGTCGCCCGATCCGAGGGCAGCGCGGTCGGTAAAGCCACGCGCAGCCTCGTGGGCAGACTCGTTGAGGTTCAGAGCAACCCCCTCAATCGCCCCGACGTGTGCAGGGAACCAAAGGATCGAGTGCATGGAGGTGTTGCCCTGTTTGGCGCCTTTCAGGATTTGAACTACCTGCCGGGCTACCCGGCCTTTCTGGAATGCCCTGATGGCGGCTTTCGA
The DNA here is from genome assembly GCF_023375885.2 of Dermacentor andersoni. NCBI lineage: Eukaryota > Metazoa > Arthropoda > Arachnida > Ixodida > Ixodidae > Dermacentor > Dermacentor andersoni. The sequence continues at coordinate 89,501,500 of NC_092816.1, read as the reverse complement.
ACCGCTATACACCCTGTCTCTCCGACCGTCTTGCATGGCGAGTGCAATGGCCACTTGCTCGGCCACCTCTGGGTTCGTCGTCCGGACGGAAGCACAGTTGATGACTTTGCCCAGCGTGTCAATGACGGAAATCGCGAAAGCCTTGCCGTCTCGGTATGTCTCTGTTAAGGTCCTCAATCATTTGTTATAGTTCGTCCCCAGTGTTGCTGAACAGGACAATGTCATCTGCGAATCGAAAGTTGCCGAGATATTCGCCGTCGATCCTTACTCCTAAACCTTCCTAGTTTAATAGCTTGAATACTTCCAAGCACGCTGTAATTAGCATTAGGGAGATTGTGTCTCCTTGTCTGACCCCTTTGTTTATAGGTATCTTGCTACTTTTCTACCTGAAGGCAACGGACTTGAGTGCCCCACTATAGACATCCTGCACCTAACTTAGTGCATGTGAAAGCACGGTATAGACTCATGCTTTTTCTCTTTCACTCCCCATTCAATTTCACTCCCCCTCCCCACGGGCAGGGTAGCAAACTAGACTTAGTCTGGTTAGCCTCCCCGCCTTTCCTTCTTACCTTCTTTCTCTCTTGTGGAGAATTAAGGTAGCTGTGGAATCTTTGTAATACTTTTACAATATTTAATAATTAATTGTAATAATTAATTAATTAATAATAATTAATAATTAATTGTAATACCCTTACAATATTTACGCAAGCGTCCTGTAGTCCTTGATTACGTAGTGCCTTTTCGTAATCTATGAAAGCCATATAGAGAAGCTGATTGTACTCTGCGGATTTTTTTATTACC